>NC_137099.1:37302292-37609631 GCF_949357685.1 Gobio gobio
TCCCCTTTTATTTATCTATATGTTTATATGTCTATTGATTTGGCAATATTGTGCTATTTCACACATGCATGCCAATAAAGCCCATGAATTGAATTGAATTGAGTTGAGTTGAGTTTAACAGCATTTATTTGAGATAAAAAATATTCGTAACACTTTACTTGAAGCTTTTATGTATAATGCATTATAAAGGTTTGTAGTATACATTATAATGAATTATATCTTTTCATAAATAATTGCATCCAAAGTTAAAATTCGTTATAATATTTGCAGATTCCTTGTTACATCTAAAATTGGTTGTTGGTCATGTGTTTTTAATGCATTATACTTTGTAAAGATGCAACAAGATATTATAATGTATAAGTGTGGTTACAGTTATTCATTAGATCATACAATGCATTATAAGGTGCATTACAAGGTATACTTAATGCATGAAAAATACATTAATAATGCATGAAATATAAAGGCTTTAAGTAAAATGTTACCACAATCTTTTGTAACATAAATGTACTTACTGTCACTTTTGGTCATTTCATGCATCTTTGTTGCATTTATATTACTGACCCCAAACTTTTGGATGGTAGTGTATATGTGAAGCTCCTGTTGTTGTTTTTAAAGATTAAAAATACATATGTTGCAAAACAATATTTGAGGCTAATTAAAGTTCCATCAAGCTTTGAGGACATCTGATTTAGACTGAACTTAAAAGATCTGAATGTAATATACGCTAAATATAACCGAGTGACTCACCATCAAAGCTGCCATGCTGTGCGGCGTGTTGCAGTATTTGGGTATAGGTATTCAGAGAGGGCCTAAACACAAACACCCCAGAGTTGAAGCAATCCGGCCAGCCTGGATCAGGTGCAGCAGAAAATTCTTCATATTCAAACAGTTCATCAACATTACACAGTACCTGGGGCACAGAATAATATAACAGCCAAATTGTGGGATCAGCAACTCACACATTATCCTCAAAGTATGTAGTTGCACCTGCACTGCAACATATATAGACTATGGCACAATTATTATTGCATGTTGTGCTTTTTATATATATATATATATATATATATATATATATATATATATATATATATATATATATATATATATATATATATATATATATATATGTGTATAGTTATGTATTACGTGTGTTTCTAAAGCTTTGAACACTTCTTTACTTCCATCTGACAGAACCAAGTACTCACAAGTGTGTCTGCATCCAAGAACACACACTTGCTGAACTGTGTAAGGGTCCAGCAGTGGAGTTTGGTAAAGGTGACCCCTAGTTCAGGACGTCCCAGCCAGGTCAGATGAGCCTTGTCTCTACTGTCCAACACATCTACCATGACAACTTCATCAAACACATCCTCCAGGGCCAGTCTAGACAAATGCAGAAAAAAAACAAAAAAAATTCAATCAATGAGTCAGAAAAAAGGGAAGCAACCCAAAGAAAGATTAATGTTGCATTGGGATTGAAAACTATTACAGAGCACTTTGCATGGGAAAGTTTTACCCTTTTGAAAGTCATATTATAAAGTTAAATTTACAGAAGCTTAATCACTCTTAATAGCCCTCACTTCTGAAGTTAGACTGGAACAGATTAATGTTATTTCGAAATTAATAGTGGAGGACATTTGTTCACTCACCTTCCTGTTCTGGAAACATTGGGGGAAATCATCACCACTAACTTCCTTGATGTTCCATGTTTGCGCAAACTTTTGCCTACCACTATACATCCCATGCAATAGGCATCTGTAGTGGCCAGGGTCACAAAGGCCTGAGACTCTGAGAGAAAGAGATAAAATACCAGACAGACATAACTGAGGACAATAGTGCAATAAATGTGCTTTGGGCCAATACGCCACACCACACCGTAAAAAAAAAAAAATCTCTCAAAGTTGTAAATAAAACAGTTTGGAATAAGTTTTGCAAGAAAATACTATACAATTTAATACTATTTAAAAATTGCATGTTTAATAAAACGTTTTTGTTATTACTGTATGTGAAATTTACTAGCAATGTTTGTGAGTGAAAAATGTTTCAAAGCCACCAAAGTTGTTTCAGTGTACTAGTCCAATTTTGGACTAATTTTATTGAAATGATCATCTTATTTATTTATTTTTTTTAAACTAATTTGGACTTGCTCACATGACAATAATTTTGTAGACTAATTTGACCAGATAGTTAAGGAAAAGCAGCCACATCTGATTAATAAAAGTAATAAAAAATAAATATGTCCGAATTTTTGACTGGCATTAAAAAAGTGGGTTTCAAAAAGTACATAATGTTTCAAATTTGATTCAATGACCCATTACATTGAGCTATGGTCACTGATATAGCCTACACAAGACATCACCACAGTTGTTTTCCTGACCCGCTTTTCTTTGGCAGATGGCACAATGACACTTGAAAGGCATGGTCAGGGATTGAACTTGGAATGAACATAGCCAATGCAAATAGACTGCTTGCTATTGTTGACAGCACTTGGAATAAACAATTTCTTTCAAAACGCCATTATAGGTTTGCTGGATTAGGTTAAATAGACATCACACTGTGCTTTCCAGTTAATAAGTAGTGTGCTCGAATATAGGATATATTTTTACTCGGTCTAGACATTTGGAAGTAAAACGGTAGCTTGTTAGAAGGGTCAACTTACCCGTCATTTTTCAGTCGTATTTTTATATCGCTCTTCGGAGTGGCAGTGTTTAAAATAAATGACAAGTCGATGAAACGATAGTCGTGCAAACACAGGTCTTTCTTAAAACAGCAGCACTGCTTTCAGTCAACATTCACTGTGACAAGTGAAGGAGAAAAAAAAAAAAAAAAAAATCCTGTTTGAAGTAGCCTAACGGTCAGCCGACAGGGGTCATTCAACCCCCGCTACATATAATGAGCAACTACCGATATCGATTATTGGGTCATTAAACAAGATATAAACACACAAAAAAATTAATCAAGGAAACCGATCTCGGCGCCGAATTAAATATCAAAATATTGCGCAATATATATTTAAGCAAAATTCAAAATACAGAACAATGATTTAAATCCAGGAATAACCTATTTATTTTGGGAATAACAACCAAATGCATATTCAAACAAAAACAGCAAAACGACAGAAAATAAAAGAGCAGACAAATTATCAATGGTTCAATTAAACACATTAAATGCAAGTTGACTTATGCGTCACATGGCCTGTCTAAAAGTGCATTACCATTTAGCTTGCTTTAGCAGTATTTACAATGGCTAAAACAGGTTAATAATGAGAAGGAAAAAAAACATTTTACCTTTTAATATCATTCCGTTCTATTTTAAATAAATACATTTAAATATAGAAAATGTAAATGATATAGAAGCAAGTTGGCATCCCATAATTTGAAACTCATTCCATGATATTTTTATTTTAATTGACATTGTCACCAGTCAATTCGATTCTCATTAAAATACATCATCATCATATCTTTTGTCTGATTGGGAAAGAAGGCAATCTATAATTCAGATTATGCATGTTATGTAAAAATGCATACAAACAACTGATGCATTCATCTGTAAACGGACAGCTTGCACTTTACAATAGCAAGTCCCTTAAATGCAACTTGCTGTACTTCTACAAAAATAGTAACAACTTTGTCAGTTTATAGGGCAGTATCTTACATTGGCACTTGAAATACTAAAATAACACTAAAAGCCATTAAGTGACATATTACTCTTTCAAAGATGAACAATAAAAAAAATTAAAAAATAAAACAAAAAAAGTATTTCTTAAACAACAACAAGAAAAAATCAAAGGCAATATGACTTAGAGAATCTAAAAGTAAAAACACAAAAAACACGTAGGCCTACACTAAGATAAAAAAAAAACAACAACAACAAAAACAACAAAAAAACAAAATAGCCTAAAACCAGCATTTCATATAACAGATGTTTCCCATAGTGTCAGGCTCTCCATAACTGTGCATGCTAGGTGTGCGTATATTCTTTCAGTGCAGATCCAATTGCAGTTACGATGAACGGAGGAGGTTGCTGAAAACTTCGGGGGAGAAAAGAGAAAATTGTTATCTACTTGGTGAGACTTTAAAAGCATCAGAAAGCATAACATTCATATAAAAACAAACTCTTTCCTCTACATATCTAGAAAATATATCAAAAACAACTTTTCTGAATACTTAATTTGAACAAAACTATATGCAACTATAAAACTGTATACACCACAAAAAAAGAAATTAACTTAATGCATTAAATTCAAACATGACAGTAAAACATGTATAAATGTTACAAAAGCTAAATAAACGCTATTCTTTTGAACTCACTATTCAAAGAATTCTGAAAACTGTATCACCGTTTCCACAAAAACAGTAAGTGACACAACTGTTTTCAACATTATAAGAAGAATTGTTTCTTGTGTATATTAGAATGATTTCCAAAATATCATGTGATCATAACTTTATATTTAAAAAAAAAATGGTTGGTAATATCCATGTTAACTGACTGGAACAATCACAAATAACTTTGCATATGATGTGGGGTCAGAATTACATTATCTTCAATTCATAAATATATATATATGAGTGTGTGTTGGCACTATCATGCTCACCTTGTGGATCAGATTGAGTACCATGGTTTTTGCCACTCTCTGGATCCTCCCCTATAAAAATAAAAAAAATGCTTTTCAGCTTATCCCATGAAACAATTTTGCTTATGGTATTTTAAAAATGATGTTACTAAAGTTCCATGTTAACACCATTCACACCAGGGACAACACACTGCTAAATTTGTTGTTAGTCTTTTTTTTTTTAAACATTCCCTCAAAAAACTCGACTCTGGTGGGACTCGAACCCACAACCTTTGAATCACTTCTCCAAGTGTAGCTTAGAAGTCCAATGCGCTATCCATTGCGCCACAGAGCCACCTGTTGAGGCCTCGAGGGCTTTTGTAATACAACCAGAGCAGTTAAACTGCCTGCCACGTCATGCACCCAACCCCCACTTCCTCTACAAGAGCTGCTGTGTTAGTTGAGCTAAAGTAAACCATGTGTTGAGGCTCCCGGAAGTGTTTATATGAAATTGAGGAACAAGTTATTAGTGGAGGCCAAATAGTTTGAGCAAAAAAAAAGTTGGTTTATTAAGTTAAACAGCTCATTTGTGAAGTCATTTTTTCCTTATCTTTTTTAACTGCTCAGATAAGCAAGCAACTTGCATGAATCAAAACCAAGCGAGTGCTTATATAAGGATTCAGAATCCTTCACCGGATTAAAGTGTTGAACTCACCTCCTTGTACTTTGAAACACAGTTTCTTTTTCTGATATGCAAAGTAACTTGAGGCAGCACCGAGGATAGCAACACCCACAGAACTGATGATGGCAGCCATGGCTCCGCCTGTGGGATACATTTAAAGGGAAAGAACACACAAGAAAAAAGAAAGACAAGGGCTAGTTTCAAATTGCTTTGGGAGTGTACAATAAGTGGTTCCTATTTAACCTTTTTTCAATGACTAAATTAGTTATTAATTGGAGCTTGATGACAAAACTACAAAAAACATGGGCATTTAACAAGAGGACAAGCAAACTGTAATTTTTTTTGCCACTAGGGGGTGCAACAGGAGTTTCCTATTCTCCTCAGAACACTTGGAACATATTCCTGTACATATTGTTCTTCAGCTAGACATGTGTAACTAATAATTCATATAATAATATATGATCAAAATCATCCAATCATTGCCAAGTAGGTAACTATGTATCTGACATTGTGGAATTTTGATTAACTACACTAGAAATTTAGTTGACGGGTTGTGGTGTAAACATGCTGGGTGTTGCCTGAATAAACCCATTTTTGTGTTTGCAACCATGCATGCAGGAGTTCACCTGACTAAATACATAGAGGCTTGTAAACTACTCATTTAAACTAATGTTTCAAATTAACCTCCTACAAAATACTGCAGTTTCAGATCTAAAGCTATGCATAGTTAACACTTAGGCAGCTAGATAATATAAGAGGCACCCGCTAGCCGGCAGGCCAGTGTTCTTCACACATGCTCAATACATTCTCACTGTGCCATGGTTGGTGGTGTTGTTACCCAGTGAGATATGCTGACAATTAAAAGAACAGTCACAGCAGTTGGGTGTGACTATATGACATTAACCAAACAGAGGGAATTCTCACATTTCACTTTATTAAAAAGGAAAATTGACACACAAAGTTGAAATGCTTAAAAAAACTAAGATGACAGAGAAAATAGCCACAGAGATTCACCTGATGGAGTTTTGGTTCCTTGCCAAAGGAAAATTTAGTTCCTTGCCACTGTCTAAATTTTCAACTAAATATCCAAATAAATCTGATTGGTAAACTAAATTAACCATATAAACTAAATTACTGATCTGCCCACATTGTCACTGCATGATAACTGAAATGAGCTAGATGACATCACTGTCTTCTCCAGAGCGGCTGTACAGCCGAATCAAATTCTGTAGCATTATTTTCCTGTGTAACACTATGAAGCTGCTTTGAAACAATCTGCATTGTAAAAAGCACTATATAAATAAAGTTGACTTGACAAACTTAAGAAAAGAAAAAATGTGACCCTGAAAATCAACAAAGGAGAACCAATACATCCAAACATACACCAAGAAAGAATACCATTGTTAAAGGCATCTTTCAAACATTGAAATGTCCAACAGCAGTAAATGTAAACTACCAAGTTCTTCCGATAGGATGAATGCCTGCTATGTGGTAAATAAACATTCCTAAAATGTGTGTTTGGTTCACAACAATGCCATACAGAAGAACCATTCTAAGTTCCCCAATAAATCTTTCATTGAACAGTTCTTTAAGAAACATTTTTGTGTGTGTGTGTGTGTGTGTGTGTGTGTGTGTGTGTGTGTGTGTGTGTGTGTGTGTGTGTGTGAGAAACTCCTAACCACTACAAAATAACCTTTTATGTAATGGAAATGTTCTAAAAGTTTCTTTTTGGAACCATTGATGCCAATAAATTAAAAAAAATAAAAATACATTTTTTTAAGATTATCTGTCTACATAATGAATCGGTCTCTTTTTTTGACCCAAAACATCAAAAGCTATAATGTTAGGACAAGTATCTCTGGGGTGGGTCTTTAGCACCTCTGCTCTCTTTGAGATTTAGGACGTCATAATCCCTGCATGCGCTAAAGATTTTCAATTTCAATCCTCTGTAGCACAATTCTCTCATGGCTAAAACTTGGTTTTAGACCTACTTGACCTCGACAACGTACCAATGTTTCAACTTAAAATCAAGAAAATAGGTAATAAGATGGCTCCCATGAGCAGAAACGCCTTCTCAAACCCATGCAAAACCAGTCACTCTGTTGCATCTATTCGTTGGCAAAAAACTGAGTATATCCTATGCATCTACAATGTGTCTGCACAACAAGAGAAAGCGAGAGAAAGACCAGAAGTCAAGAAGGATGTCCTGAGGAAAAGGATGGACATGTATTGTAATTCACAACCCTCTTTATCTGAAATATATAAATAAATGTAGCACTAGCATTTACTCAATTTCACAGCCAGAAACATCCTTTATTTGTACACTCTAACAGATCCATTACAAACAACCATTAGTGACTTCCACCTACTGATTTATTATATACACTGCTGTTCAAACGTTTGGGGCCAGTAAGCTTTTTTTGTTGTGTTTTTGAGAACTTATGATCACCAAGACTGCTTTTTTTTAAAAATCAAAAATACGGTACAAACCATAAAATTGTAAAACAAAAATGTATTGCAATTTAAACTTTTCTATTGTAACATTTTAAAATGTAATTTATCCCTGGGATGCACAGCTGAATGTCCAACAGCCATTACTCCAGCATTAGAATGATTTCTGAAGGATCGTGACAATGGAGATTGACATTTCTTAACACCCAGCGCACACGCACACACTTATTGATCCCAAACTTTTCAATAGTTGTGTAAAGGCTTTTGATAATCCTCACCACCATAAAAACAGTCAAACTAGTCAGCAATACAATGCAATTAATGCCAAATTTGTCAAATCAATATGATTAATCTTGATCACAACCAAATATGCATCTCATCCATAAAAAACCATGTGCAACAGCAGCCCCAGCCTTAAAACCAAACCAATTTGCAAACCATGTAAACAATGTTTAAAACCATTTCACCCCAACACAAGCATAGGAGGTTATAATACAAGACATTTAGAGCTCTGCCTTTTCCTCCGTTATATTCAGAAGTCCCCGAAACTGCTCTAGCAGGGGGTGTACTACTTGTTTAAACTGGGCAATCCAGACACTGAGGACTTCTGGTAAATTATCGCCTAGCATCTTGATAAGCTGGAGCCACTGCTGGTTTAGATCTGCAACAACAGGCAAATCGAAGCAGAAATTTAGGGCACAGCCACTGGCAGAATGAACAGTCAAATCAATCAGTCTTCAGATATACTAAAAGGCACTGTGCATATGACTATTCACCACCCATTTACTATACCAACACAGAAGAAAACAATCACAGTGGAAAAAACTCATGTACTGCACACAATAATTGTTTTTTGTCTGTTGGACCGCCCTGTCGTTATGCAAGAACTGTGTGACAGTTAGTCATCAGACTAGCAGTTTCCATGGCCTCGCTCAATATTTAGGCTGAAACATTGACCACAAATGCTCAAGACTCATTCTTGATTTTAAATAAAAATTAAAAAACAGAGGACATGCTAACTCCACTGGGAAAGACAACATTGGCAAGTAAACAAAGCTTCTGTCAGGACAAACAGCTAGGAGTGAGGAAAAGAGAGCATGAAAGAGCTGAAACAAAAGCACCACCCAGAGGCACTCACTCATGTAAGTGTTTGTGACCAACTTTATATTTCAGTGGGCAATTTATCCTTAGGTAAACTCATTTTGTGACCGACAGTTTTTCCAAAACAATTACTGATAGATAGAACTTAAGTATTATTTAAATAAAGTTAGTGAAAATAATATTTACCTTGAGGTTGTTCAGAGGCACCACCTAATGAGAAAAATAAAAATTCAAATTAGGACCCAGCAAAATCAAGACATATTTTACTATTAAAGATGTAAATGTTTTGTTACCGTATATACACAACTAAAAAATTATGAACAAGAGGGTATACATTTGAAACAAATAAGGAAATAAATACCACTTGGATCATCATAAC
Source organism: Gobio gobio (assembly GCF_949357685.1). Classification (NCBI taxonomy): domain Eukaryota; kingdom Metazoa; phylum Chordata; class Actinopteri; order Cypriniformes; family Gobionidae; genus Gobio; species Gobio gobio. Next base: position 37,311,455 of record NC_137099.1, read on the forward strand.
CAGGGTCTGCTCCTCCCCCTTAAACCAATACCAAAAACCAGAATCAGATTCACTCACAGCATTGATGTACTTCACAGACAGTACAGTACATTTAGTAACAAATGCTACCAAGTTTAGGTAATCGTGATTGTATTTGGGGCTTCCAAATGGGTTAGACATAAAGCTTATATTTAAGTCAAAGAAACCCATATAAGAAACTATGGAAGCTTGTTTCTACCACAGAATAAAAAGGTAACTTTTTCCCCCCGCAGTTCGATGTTTGCATTTCGCAATTTTGACTTTTTCCTCAGAATTTGACTTTATAACTCATAATTGCGAGAGAGAAAAAAACAGGAGATAGAAAGTCACAACTTTTTTATTCCATTTGGAAACAAGCTTCCATAGGAAACCCCAGGGAAGCATGCTGAATAAAATATTTAATGTGGTATATGTTCCATGGCCAACACTGTTGGTTCTATTCTCTATATTAACATATGGACAATGAAGAACACCTTTTAAATGAATATTTTTTATTTAGAAAATGACTGCAAGTAGTTATGGTCATATAATGTTTGTTGGGAGATTTTTCATAAAATTAAATTGGGTAACATCAGTCTATAATTTAATTCTGGATTTGCTATGAACTATGCTATGAACAGAGATGCAAACTTCAAATTAAGACAACATACAATCCTAAATCAAGCTAACATAAACGATAGTGTAAAATTTGACACAAACCTCCAATTCGGCCTTTATCGGGCTTGTATTCACCCTCTTCATTTACGTCAAAAAGATCTTTGTCACTTAAAGTTCCACCACCTTAAATGAAAAATAAAAATCTAATTAACGAAAATCTGATTGGGTTCAGTAATCTTTCAGTCCCTCAGACTTTTCAAAGTGTTGAAAATTACATGTAATGAGCCTTTTTAATAGAGGCTACCTCTAGAATACTGAATTTGAACAAATATTGCATTAGTATATATGGATATGGATACACTATATATGGATAGGGAGCAATTCACAGTTTAAATACTGCTTTCCATTGGGGAAATTTGTCAACACAAAGGACAACTGTGCCATCCAGACACTTCACAGGGACTTTAATATAGAAGATTTAGGCAATTTCCCTGTCTGAGTATGAATTTTTTTTTTTTTACACTAATGTCATGCATTATTGTTGAAAGAATTTACATAATTCAGTGTGCAGCACTCCAGTTTTATCTCTCTTAAACTGAAAAAGGTCCCTAAGAAATGACACTTTTACAAGCTTTTTTGAGAAATATGAGGGTGGTGCAAGGCCCTAACAGATGCAAACAAACATGTTGGCAGAAACATAAACATACCAGTTCCTCTCTCTTTTGGGACAGCAGGTTTTTTGGGGGGATCATCATCATCTGTAGAAATAGAAAGTGTATACATGTATATGAACACAAAAGAAGATATTTTGAAGAATGTTTAAATTATTTTTAAGAAAACCTATTTTGTATCAGATTTATTACTCATTGAATAGATAGCACCTTTAAAGGGGCTATATGCGTTTTTCTGAAATTTAAACTCGCGACTGACACCTGTGGCCAAAAAACAGAACTGCTCTCATTTTCTGCTCGCTCTCGCAGCGGTGGTGCCGTCACATCCGCAGACAGCACGGGAAAAGACGACCCGCCAGAAAATAGGAAAAATAGGATACAGGCTTATAGGTGCACCCACTGTGAGCGGACAAGGTGTCAGTATGCTCATCAGGAGATGTTTGAGTCATAAATGGTAAAATAAAAAGGCTATTGTTACGTTTATTTTGGGGAAAAAGTTGCATATAGCCCCTTTAAAACAATAAGAACAGAAAAAAAACTATTAGCATTTGTAATAGCTATGAATAGCAGCAAATGAGCTATTAAGTAGTAGCTCTACATAAATATTTAAAATCACATTAATGCCCAACATTTATTTTTTGGGAATAGCTCACAAAATTGAATTGAATGATCATTTATATACACTCTCATGTCATTCTAAACCTAGAGTGCATCCGGAAAGTATTCACAGCGCTTCACTTTTTCCACATTTTGTTATGTTACAGCCTTATTCAAAAATGGATTCAATTTATAATTTTTCCTCAATTCTACAAACAATACCCCATAATGACAACATGAAATAAGTTGGTTTGAAATCTTTGGAAATGTATTAAAAATAACCTTTGGCACCAATTACATTGAGTCTTTTTGAGTATGATGTTACAAGCTTGGCAGACCTATTTTTGGGCAGTTTCTCCCATTCTTCTTTGCAGGACCTCTCAAGCTCCATTTGGTTGGATGGGGAGCGTCGTTGAACAGCCATTTTCAGATCTCTCAGGAGATGTTCAATCCGGTTCAAGTCTGGACCACTCAAGGACATTCACAGTTATCCCGTAGCCACTCCTTTGTTATCTTGGCTGTGTGCTTAGGGTCGTTGTCCTGTTGGAAGAGGAACCTTCGCCCCAGAGCGCTCTGGAGCAGGTTTTCATCAAGGATGTCTCTGTATATTGCTGCAATCATCTTTCCCTCATTCCTGACAAGTCTCCCAGTTCCTGCTGCTGAAAAACATCCCCACAGCATGATGCTGCCTCCACCATGCTTCACTGTAGGGATGGTATTGGCCAGGTATTTCCTCTAGACATGACGCTTGCCATTCAGGTCAAAGTTCAATCTTTGTTTCATCAGACCAGAGAATTTTGTTTTTCATGGTTTGAGAATCCTTCAGGTGTCTTTTGCCAAACTCCAGACGGCCTTTTACTGAGGAGTGGCTTCCGTCTGGCCACTCTACCATACAGGTGTGATTGGTGGAGTGCTGCAGAGATGGTTGTTCTTCTTTCTCCACAGAGAAACGCTGGAGCTCAGTCAGAGTGACCATCGGGTTCTTGGTCAACTCACTGACTAAGGCCTGTCTCCCCCAATCACTCAGTTTGGCTGGGCGGCCAGCTCTAGGAAGAGTCCTGGTGGTTCCAAACTTCTTCCATTTACGGATGATGGAGGCCACGGTGCTCACTGGGACCTTCAATGCTGAAGAATTTTTTCTGTACCCTTCCCCATATCTGTGCCTCATACAATCCTGTCTCGGAGGTCTACAGACACATCCTTGGACTTCATGGCTTGGTTTGTGCTCTGACATGCACTGTTAACTGCGGGACCTTATATAGACAGGTGTGTGCCTTTCCAAATCATGTCCAATCAACTGAATTTAGCATAAGTGAACTCCAATCAAGTTGTAGAAACATCTCAAGGATGATCAGTGGAAACAGGATGCACCTGAGCTCAATTTTGAGTGGCATGGCAAAGGTTGTGAATACTTATGTACGTGTGATTTTTCCGTTTTTTATTTGTAATACATTTGCAAAGATTTCAAACAAACTTCTTTCACATTGTCATTATGGGGTATTGATTGTAGAATTCAGGGGAAAAAAATTGTGAAGCGCTTTCTTCTGTGAAACACAAAAAAACATGATTTTGAGAAAAAAATATCTGGTTTTGTTCACCATTTGAAAGTCAAAATGGCCCATATTCTTTTGACCCCAGTTAGCTTTTGGGGGGAAAAAAAGAAAACTTAAAAAATTCTAGGGCTGGACGATATGGCCAAAATTTATATCACAATATATTTCTTAATTTTGGTCGATACAATATAATTCCGATATCGATATGAACTATATAAAAGCCTCAGAAAAAACTGCCAAGAACACCCACAACGGATGTCTGTACCTATAAACTTCTGAAAAATGTATTTGCCAAGTCTATGAAACCTCCTCCTATAAAACTATATAATATTTTAGAAATAAAAATGGTACAAATAAATTAATGTTCACCTTTTATTTGTACAGTATTTAGCCTTCATACAAGAAATGTGAAATCACTGTCAAAAACATAAGACTCTCACTCACTTTATTGTAGGCCTGTCGCGATTGGTCGATACAATCGACTGCGTCGACGCTGTTAATTAGTTGACGTCAATATTTTTAGTCGGCTGGGTACATTGTCACGATAGTTGGGTACGATATGAGTTGGGTACGATATGAAATTGAATTAGTACCAGTACTTTAAAAATGACAGCACTCTAATAAGAGCAGTATTTCTTAATTTGCGCCGATGTGTGACAGCATGAGTGAGGACGTGTGTGTGAGCTCTGCTTTCACCGTTCACTAAACAATGGAAGCAGAACAGTGAAATATATCCGCGCAGCTCAGGAAAAAGAAAGCAACAGAAAAGTGCGGCGTGGCCAAGACGTGGTCGCGCGCGCTGCCGGACTCTGACCTGAAGCTCGCGCAGCCGTGCACATGCCTTTCACTCAGACAGATTGCGACGCCAGTTTCCCGGATTATTGGGTTTGAATGGTAAAAAATATGTAAAAATGCACGTCCTGGCGAGTATTCGGGTAAACGCAGTCGGATATGTCTTTATTGAACGTATACAGAGTTGAATGAGAAACCGGGTGTTACAATGAATTTGGTCCGTGCAGCTCTTAAAGGGCTGGACCTAATATTCTGTGTGAAACAGGGCAGGGCAGGAACATGCCGGCCGAGTGAGTTTTTAGGGTTTTTTAACCCTAAAACAATGATAAAACAATGAATAGTAAGTTCTGTCATATTATTCAATTTCTTTTACTGTTTTTTTGCCATGGTATCGATTCAGTAACTTATCGTTATTGAGGTATTTTAGTCTGCTCTGGTATCGTATTGAAGTCATAATTTTGGTATCGTGACAACACTATTCTATATAAAAAGTATTTGCTGATATTCTCTTTTTTATGTTATGTTGGTTTACAAATTTGTACCTTTTCACATTTTTACTCTTTTAGTTTTACATATTGTCAAGGGCTTGTTTACATTTATACTTTTTTATAGTACACTACTGAAGGCCAATGGTGCAAGTTAAATTAAATGTTTTTAAGTAACATTGTTAAAAATTACTGTGACAAATTAGTCGATAGATTAATCGATTAAACAATAAATTAGTCAATAGATTAATCGATATAAAAATAGTTGTTAGTGGCAGCCCTGCTTTATTGATATTAATATCTTTAACTTTAAACTATAATGTAGGCTGATAATATTATTCTATAATCTATAATGTTTTATAGATTAAAACAAAAGTGCTTCAGCCAGGATAAAGAATATGAAAAGTGCTCAGATTTGCTGAAAACTGAATCTTCATCTTCTGACTCTCAGAATATTCTATTGGGTGGAACTGCTTCAGATGGTGGAACAGATTTGATGTGTTCCCGCTGCTAGTCGGCACCTGGGGTGTAAATCGGACGGTTCATCGCGATTCATAACCGCAGTCACTCCAGCTGATGGTGACGTCACGTGCATACCCTCAATACAGAGCGGCACAAAGCACTTATGCGCATTCCGTGTGCAGAATGATGCGCTTGAAGCAACACAGAGTCCCAGCGCGCAGCGCTCATATGCTGCAGTTTATTGAGCATTTTCTTTTAACGGTTTTAAATTTCAGTGTGAAGAACGATTCATGGCGCTCTATTCTCCTTATATGCAAAACCTTTATCTACTGAAGCACAACAAATAAATAAAAGAAGATTCAGTGGTCTATTTGTGCTCTGTTTGAGATGAGTGCGCGCTGCTTTTTTCAAGGCTTCAAACACGAGCAAATGATAAACTTTCGTGAAGCACTGTCCAAGCGCCTTTCACAAGCTCTGAAAGGTAATTTAAACAAGAATGAGCATGTTGGCGATAATACATAGACTGACATTGTGTGAAAATGTTATGTTATATCGCGATATATATATTGGCATTGAATTATCGTCCAGCCCAAAAACATTCTTGAAAATATCTTCTTTTGTGTTTCACAGAAGAATGGAAGTCAGAAGTTTAGAATGTAAATAATAAAAACAAAATTTGAGTGAACCTTCCCTGTTGTGTTAAAAGCAAAAAATAACTATAAATCGTGTTCCTCCAACATAAACTTATCATAATTTAATTAGTAAATTATACTGGGGGAAAAAAACAAACTGATTGTAAACAAGACAAAAATAGAAACTACAAAGTTCTCGAGAAAAAGCAACAAACATAAATTTTTACCTGGACCCAATGCATCGTACAGATCAAGTCCACCTGATAAAGAAATCATGTTAATTTGTTTGCATTGCATTAGTAGGTTGATTACATTACAAAAATAACGGATTTAGAAACATAATTAACCTACAATGAAGTAATAAATAAACTTAAATTAGCTTTAGCTCATTAAACTAAATGCACTATGGGTCAGTTAAACAAACATTACTACATAAACTGATAACACTATTTTACAGTGTCCTTGTTACAAATCTTGCTTGTACTTACTATAGTAACAGTAAACGATGCATAACTGCATGCAACCCTAAACCAAACTCTAATCCTAACCCTACAAAAAGCGATTTGTTTACAAGCAGAGGAAGACGCGCGTATCTAAGCTGTTGAATACTGATTCATATTAATCAGTACTTAAAGGGTTAGTTCACCCAAAAATGAAAATTCTGTCATTAATTACTCACCCTCATGTCATTCGACACCCGTAAGACCTCCGTTCACCTTCGGAACACAAATGAAGACATTTTTGTTGAAAGCTGATGGCTGAGAAAGTCCTCAGATAGGCCTCCATTGGCATTCAGTACATTTACATTCACAAGACCCATAAAAGGCACTTAAAAGGTCGTTACAAAGTCCATCTCACCACAGTGGCTCTACAATGATTTTACGAAGCGACGACAATAGTTTCTGTGCGCAAAAAAATTCAAAATAACGCCTTTATCCAACTTGTTCTTGTCTTCCGTGTAGGCCTCCACGACGCATGCGCGAGAATATTACGCAGATCCGGCGTTTGGACACATGACCCAGAAGCGATTTGTTTACAAGCAGAGGAAGACGCGCGTATCTAAGCTGTTGAATTCTACATTGATCGTGCTTTAGGTCTCAGCGTAGAGCTCAAAATCGGGCTAAAGTGTGCATTTCATGGATTCCTGAACGCCGGCGCTACGTCATTCTCGCGCATGCGTCGTGGAGGCACACACGGAAGACAAGAAGAGGTTGAATAAAGTCGTTGTTTTGATTTTTTTTTGCCCACAAAAACTATTGTCGTCGCTTCGTAAAATTATTGTAGAGCCACTGTGGTGAGATGGACTTTGTAACAACGTTTTAAGAGCCTTTTATGGGTCTTGTGAGTGTAAATGTACTGAATGCCAATGGAGGCCTAACTGAAGAGTGTTCTCAGCCATCAGCTTTCAACAAAAATATCTTCATTTGTGTTCCGAAGATGAACGGAGGTCTTACGGGTGTCGAACGACATGAGGGTGAACACACTTTTTGAGTGAAGATGGCGCCGCTGTGTATGGCTTGCCGTCCTCTTCTGTTGAGTTTATTGTTGTTTATTTTTACCATATTATTTGCAATTCAAAATGTGTCGTCGCTGCTGGTTTATGATTGCCTGACACTGTTAAAGATCCGGGACTCCGTGAACAATTTGCCCGTTCACGGCATCAATGAATATTCAAAGTTGCCGCCACCTCTCCTAGCATCTATCCCGGCCTATCTACGGTGGTCTATCTTTCCGTTACCACGGAATAAACGCTACAAGAGACGCGGAAAGAGAGGAGGAGTCCTCGTTAACTTCAAAGCCTACCTGGCTTCCTCCGGTGAACATGATCCTCGCTGTTCACGGAACAGATTACCATCGAATCTCGGCATGTTTTACTACTGCCGCTCTCTGGATTACTCTCACCGCTGGCTCACGCCGGCTATCCCTAACGCCGGCTGCTCGCTTCCGCGTTGCCGGCCTGTCAGGTTTCAGAGACGGGGCTGCGTGCTGGAGCACCTCCGCCCGCTCAACCGTGCTGCACCGCAGCATGAGAGCTGCACAGCAGTACGCACGGCTCTCCTAAACACCCGATCGCTCACAAATAAGACTTTTATTCTGAACGATTTCATCTCCACAAACGATCTGGATTTTCTTCTGCTGACTGAGACCTGGCTGAAACCTGGTGACAACAGCGCTTTCTCTGAGCTCCTCCCCCCCGGCTATTTCTTCCTCAGCACCCCGCGAGCATCTGGCCGCGGTGGTGGCCTGGCCTCTGTATTCAAGCACACATATAACTGTCGCATAATTTCATCAAATAACTACAGTAGTTTTGAGCTGCAACTATTTCTTATTGAGATAGGGTCTCCAGTTCTGTGTGCAGTTGTCTATCGTCCACCACAATTTAATAAGGCTTTTATTCAAGACTTTTCTGAGCTCCTAGCTGAGCTAATGCCGAATTATAACAATCTATTGATCTGTGGTGATTTTAACATTCATGTATGCTGTCCATCTAATCCAATGGCAAGGGAGTTTCTAAGCCTTCTTGACTCTTTTAATTTAATACAATCAGTTAATGGTCCCACACATCACTTAGGACACACTTTGGACCTTATTATCTCCCATGGTCTCCCTGTGTCCCTCAGTAAGATATGCCATACTTCCATCTCGGACCACTTCCCTATTATATTTGATTTTGTAACCCCTCCCACAACCAGGTCAATTACTCTACCTAATAAAATATTTTAGAGAATGGTATAGCTAGAAAGATGAATAATATTGTGGCAAGTAGGGTGGGGCCGAGAGCTGTGGGAATGGAGCAAGGCCAGTGGCGCAAATGATAATGAGCGTCACCTGCGCACTACACCTGACGCGAGTCCCAAAGAGTAGCTCTTGGAATTATAAAAAGAAGAGTGATGAGAGTGAAGGAGAGAGGACCAGGGGGGTATTCCAGAAAACAGGTTGTGTGACATACCCGGGTATGTTTAAGAGCAAGTTAGCGGATAAACTCAACTTTTGGTTCCAAAAACGGAGGTAACTTTCAGGGTATGTAAGTAACCATGGCAACTAACTCTATGAACATAACCTGCTCCGGAATTAGAATAGCTTTGCTTTAGCTTTGTCATCCTGAGGCCCCCTAGTGAGCCCCGGCTCCCTGGTTGAGAACCATTGTCTTAAAATAAAGTGTAACCCACTTTATACATAAAAATGACATAGACACCAGCATAATGATTTCTTACCATCTCCTGATTTAGGGGGAACCACAGCAGGTTTCTTCGGGTCTGTGTACAATAAACAATGGTCATAAAGACATATTTTACTCTTTATAAAGTGTAACCCATGAACTTTATACATACAAATTACATAAACACTCCAGCATAATGATTTCTTACCATCTCCTGATTTGGTGGGAATTACAGCAGGCTTCTTCGGGTCTGTGTACAATAAACAATGGTCATAAAGACATATTTTACTCTTTATAAAGTGTAACCCATGAACTTTATACATACAAATTACATAAACACTCCAGCATAATGATTTCTTACCATCTCCTGATTTGGGGGGAACTACAGCAGGTTTCTTCGGGTCTGTGTACAATAAACAATGGTCATAAAGACATATTTTACTCTGACTGGTGCATTTATCTGCAGTTTATTAAGTTTATTTAACCCATCACAATTTATTGGAACTGTGTGAACTAGGGTAACTACCAATTGATGTTGTTATGCTTATTACCTTCTTTTTTCAGAACACACACACACAAATCCTGCTTGCATTTGCCCTTCGTTTTTTTAAGCGGATGCAAATATGTCGAAACATAATCCACATGCAACTCGTGCTATATATATTCCATGCGCTCTGAAGGTATACTGTAGGGTTTGAGAAACAAACCGAAATGGCAAGTTATTACAGGCTTTGTGTTGCAATCTTGTGTTGCAGTTCTGTGTGAGAGTGTATAGCAGCTTGCACTGTAGCCTACACAATCACCTTTTTGAGATATCAATTACAATCAATTTGAATAAAACAAGGCATAAATTATAAAATAAAATAGTATGTATTTTAATATCTCTGTTTTTCTCTGGTTGTAACGCATTATTCTTTCCTTTTTATATTAGTGTTTAAAATATGGATGGACGATATATCGCATGACATTGTTAGGCGCATCTCGTCAGTAAAGCGTGTTCCTTGATTAGTAGTAAATCGCCATCACCTGCTTTCAGATGGAGCGGCATTTACTACACAGAGCCGTAGTTCACTGACAAGCTGACCCATATCATTTATATTTATACATATTTATTTATATATCCTGCCAGCTGATGCAAAGAGGTGAATTTATATCTACACGAAAAAACCCTGCCTAGGCTCTGCCCCGGTACGGATTGTGTCGAGCCATTCGTTAGTCTGTTTGTTTGATGAGAAGAATATGAAATGTAGTTGCAATAAACGCATTAAGAATCCGTACAGCTGTAGACGTGCAGGACTTTCATTCTTCTGTGCAGAACTGAGGAAGAACTGATGACGGAATAGTTTGATCTTCGGCTGACCAATCAACAGAAAGGGGCGTATTATTCCTGCCTGTGTGTAGAAATTGAATATTCAAACTGTTTATTAATTTTTCTACCTCTGAACGAAAAACGAAAAATCAAGCAAAATCTTGTTTTTCTGGAAAAAAAATTTACAAACGAAATGCGATTTGTTTTTTCATTTTCTGTTTTTTAATTGAAAACGGATTTGGAATGGACGGAAGATACCCTGATTCATCACACAACAACGGAATTTGATTATTCAAATTTTTTTCTCTCACAAAATATGATTTTATTCTTTGTGTAACCATGCCTCTTTATTCCCTGATATGTAACGTTTTTCTGACATGTTTCACTTAAGTTAAAAACTTAAGAGCAATTTCCTCTTTCCCTGGGTCACACACACAATGCTCATGGCCCTCGTCTTCTCGACGGCCAGACATCGAACACTTGCACCAGAACCTTGGTTGATGCAATATAGCCTGTCCCTCCGGTCGAGATAAAGAAGCATTGTCGCATCAGATCTTGCTTTCTTTTCTTCAGCAGGGCCTGGAAAGGCAACTGTCCACCTCCACCCTTAAAGTGAACATGACCAAAAAAGCGGTGAATCACTACACAGTGGGTGGCAGGTCCTTAGGAAAGCACGACCTGATAGTTTCAGGTTCCAGAGAGGTGCATGGAGGTTAAACCCTCCTAGTCCTCCCCTTATCCCCTCTTGGGATCTCTCTCTGGTGCTTCAGGCTCTGAAGAGAGATCCGTTTGAGCCCTTGCAGTCAGTCGCGCTTCGTGCCTTCTCTATGAAGACGGCCCTCCTGATTGTGCTTACCTCAGTCAAGAGGTTGGGGGATCTGAGTCTTAGGCCTGGATATGTGCCCAAGGTTCCCACTTCTCCCTTCAGGGACCAAGTGATTAACTTGCAAGCAATGTGCGCTTTGCATGGACAGGACACAAAGCTTCAGATGATCTGATTAGCTCTTTGTCTGCTTTGGAAGTCTGCAGAAGGGGATGGCTGTCTCCAAGTAAACAATGGCCCACTGGATTGTGGATGCCATTCTCCGGGCTTATCAGGCCCAGGATGCACCGTGCCCACTGGGAGTGAGGGCTCACTCCACCAGCAGTTTCACAGCCACATCAGCTCTAGTGAACGATGTTTTATTAGCAGAAATACAGTATCTCACAAAAGTGAGTACACCCCTCACATTTGTAAATATTTTATTATACCTTTTCATAGGACAACACTGACGAAATGACACTTTGCTACAATGTAAAGTAGTGAGTGTACAGCTTGTATAACAGTGTACATTTGCTGTCCTCTCAAAATAACTCAACACACAGCCATTAATGTCTAAACAGCTGGCAACAAAAGTGAGTACACCCCTAAGTGAAAATGTCCAATTTGGGCCCAAAATGTCAATATTTTGTGTGACCACCATTATTTTCCAGCACTGCCTTAACCTTTGGGCATGGAGTTCACCAGAGCGTAACAGGTTGCCACTGGAATCCTCTTCCACTCCTCCATGACGACATTACAGAGCTGGTGGATGTTAGAGACCTTGCGCTCCACCACCTTCCATTTGAAGATGCCCCACAGATGCTCAATAGGGTTTAGGTCTGGAGACATGCTTGGCCAGTCCATCACCTTTACCCTCAGCTTCTTTAGCAAAGCAGTGGTCGTCTTGGAGGTGAGGTTTAGGGTCGTTATCATGTGAGGGGTGTACTCACTTTTGTGAGATAACGTATGCGGGCTAAGATACACCCAACACTTTTGTGAGATTTTATAATCTACGCATAGAAACAGCTTCGTGTCGAGTCTTAATGGTAATAATGGGTAAAACTCTGACGAACTGGTTGGGTTAAGGGCTTACATTAGTACCTTCCCCCTTCCCTGAGGTGATAATGTCCAGTTACAGTTTCCCTTGAATGGTAAACACTTGACAACCCTTCTCCATCACTTAATCACTATTGGGGTAGATGAGTTCAACGGGGGAACTCACTACCAACCCTTTACTCGTGGTATGCCCCTCTTTTAAGTGAACCCTTGTAATCTGGCTAGTGCTCCGTATGTAGTGGTTCCCTAACGGTGACCCTATTGAAATTTCCACTATTCAGGTACTCTAGTAGTAAACCCACAGTTATCCACATTTTAACCGCCCCCTTTGGGTAGGATGTGGTCTCCGTAGTGTTCCTTTTTCAGTGAGAAGGAGAACACTTCCCAATTTTAACAACCAGGTTTACTCAGCCATAAAAACTAAACTTTTTTTCAAAAGAATCAGAAGAGGCCTACGGCTTGAGTGAAATCTCCCTAGAGACGAGAAGGTCCCCTTGATAGGGAGACCCAAGGTCATTACCCTGGCCGTTGAAAGGCTTCGAGTTAACGTAGTTGCACTTGCTTTTGGCACGCAGAGTATTGTCCGCATCTGCATGCCTCGTGATGCAGTTCAAGTTGTGCCGTTTAGTATAGGGACCCCTACTGTCCGCATTATGACACAATATCAAAAGTGACCGACAAAAAGGGAACATCCCGGTTTCTAGTGTAACCCTTGTTCCCTGATAGAGGTTAACGGAGACGTTGTGTCCCTCCTGCCACAATTTGAACTGCCTCTGAGGGGTTGAGACACTGTGGCCTGGCATGCAAATTCCACACGCCAATTCTATTGGCCTTTTCTGAATATGTCAGGTGTTTGGGGCTCTCAACGGTGACCCCTAGGGTTGGTATTTCAACACAACATCTCCGGAACGAGGGTTACACTAATAACCGAGACATTAACTTCCGGTCAAAAATATAAAGAACCATTTACTAATAAATAAATAAAAAATTATAATAATGAATTAAAAAATAAATAAATAAATTGCAAGAGACTTACCAAATATAGAGGAATACTACCATGCATCAAAACATTCACAAAGAGTTTAAAAAGTAATTGTGATCATTATAGCCCCCTCTGTCTTACCTAAGGCATCAAGAATATCCAATTCTAGAAGAGCAAAACAAAACTATAAATTAGGTGAAATATATGTTAAATAATTCACTATACTTATATTGCAATGTGACCAAAACAGTCCATAAGACTATAAATAATGTGCTCAAACATATTTCTATTGCTATATGTATTATGCAAGGTTACTCATTACCTGCATCTGGATTTTTGGGTGGGACTGGTTTCACCGTTGGCTTTGCAGGAGCTAAAGATCATAATATTGTTAATTGTTTGAAAATACAATATACAGTAAATAACATAACAGAATAGTTAACATATAAACAAGGATGGGAGTATGATATTCCACATTTGATTAAAAAAAATACTTTATACAGGGCTCAACAATAAGGACTGCCCGATTGCTCAGGGATCAGCGTTAAATACGCTCGGGACAGTTGACGGAATTGTCAATTGCCCGATCGGGCCAGTGCTGTGTAGTCATGAAAGTTTATAACTTTCACGTTTTCAAAGTCATTTTTAACCATTCATATTCAAGCGCAAGAAGACACGAAAGAGAACTTAACTCAGTACTCGCATGCTGTTTACGGTGTTCTGATTGATTGGCTGTGAATCACAGCACGCTCTCTCTTGAGTTTCTCACTTTCTCTCTCAAAACACAGCTTCACTCCACAACATCGAGCCTGCACTATAAGTGAGCTGCACAGTGTCTCATCACCATCACAAAAGTTTATAATTTGCATTTCTTTTTGAGTCTTGCCAGCGTTTAAACCACACTCAGCACTCACACGCTCTCCTAGAGACATAGCGCTCATGCACACTCATAAGGCCGGCCTCACAAACAGCTCGCGAGTACCAGATTGCGCTTAACCCTTTCACATGCAAGTTTAAAATATTCTGGCTGAGACATTTTACTTTGTGCCACAGTTCAGAGAATCGGATCTATTGGATTTACAACACGTGAATTCATCCACTTCTCCTGAAATACATTAAAGTAAGTGGCCGGTGAACTGGGTGAAGAATAGAGTAAACTTTAAAGTTACTTACACAACTGATATGAATAAAATTAATTAAAATGGAAAGGATTATTATTGCCGCTTCCATAGACATCAGTGTGTATTTTATAAACTCTAAACAAATAAAGATAGGCCTATAATTTAAAATGTGGTTAGTGGTTATCAAATATGGCTTTAAATTTCACAATTAATTTTATGGTAAAAAAAAAACAATTTAAATGTTACAGTGTGAACATGATTTCCTTCTGGAGATGCCTTTTGATAAACTATTTGACTTGCTGTAGGCACATTATAATAGACATCCAGTTCAATATAGTACCTACAGACCTACATTACTCTGCATTGTGAAGAGCGAGTGTCAAGGTCCAGCACACTTCTGAATGGTTGGTTCTCATAATGCATTTCAGAATGGCAGGTGTAATAGTTTGTGACATTTTCTATGCTAGTTTATGAAATACATGAAAATTGGTAAGTGTCAATTTGTGATGGCACATACCCCTGCTAACAAATACAAACACATTCAATGGGCAATGAGGGGATGTAATAAACCCTATTTTTGAAAGCAACCTATAAAATGTTGTTCTGCCGTCAAGTACGTGTTGCACAATCTACATAATGCTCCGGCAGACAGCGGCATGTGTCACTAGGTTATTAGGAGCAAGGCCGTAACCATGTCTTGAACATTGGGGGGACCAATTCTTTTTATTTTTATAAAGCATAAAGAAAGAGAACAGTGAACAAAATTCTAGGTCTAATTCTAGTTAGGGACTGTTAATAATCCTTTTGGGACTATTTGCAAACATAATTGCATCAAATATATTATTAGTCCAGAGATTATTTGCATTAGTGAATAAATACATAGATCTGCTGTTAATCTTCGACTTCCGTAATGGTCTGGTGGTAGAATTTTTGTAAACCCTGTCAAAAGTTCTGGGTTCTAATCCGCTCTCATGTCGTTTTTTTTTTATTTTCTTCTTCATTAAAATCAAAGATGTTCATCAATGATATAAAGTGAAGAATTTGCAGTGTTATTTTACTTTTTAATTGTTCAATATCTGTACCTGAACACTGTTAGAGTGATCTGAAAAACTTAAAGCACTGTTTGTTTTCATTTGTATCTCTGTTCTGGTATGTTTGAGCTGTTACTTGTAAATTGTTTTTGCTGTGTTATCGAAATAGGAATTAATCGATTATCTAAAATTTTGGTGGCTTACAATATTTATTAGAATATAACTGTAGATTAGAATACAGTTACATAGGTCAAAACAACAACAAAACTTTATTTTTTTATTTATTTTTTGGTGGGGCCATGCAGTAACAATTTTGGCAGGGCAAGTATTAAAAAAAAAAGCCTGTTGAGCCCTAATCATATTATAAATATAGACATGCATAAAAAGGGCCATATACAGTAAATACAGAGTACTCTTTACTTACGCTCATCATCATCAAAAAGGGCATCAGAGAGGTCCAAATCTGCAAGAAAACAGTTGTCATTTTAATATATTGTTCAAACTAGAAACCATCTCTAGTGGTATTAAAGCCAGTTTAATCCCATTCAAAACTCAAGTGTAAAATCTAATATTTTAACTGAAATGTGCATGTCTAGAAAACTTGCCTAATGTTGCAAATAAACGTATCAATGGAGGATGCATCATCCCAATTCAACAGAAATCATTTGAATCACTTAGGCATATAATCTCTGCCAGTCACTCCAAATACAGCAAAATATTAAATTAACAGCCCATAAATGGCTAATACAATTTCAGTAAGTTCATTAGCATTTCAAATTGTTAAATTTGATCAAATGGAAACCAGTTAGCCTGATTTGAGTTGACTTGAGCAATTTACATATGGCTCCACATCTCAGAGCAAAACCCAAATAAATGGAACTCAAGTCAAGCAACTCAAATGAGTTAAAGTAATTGTTTTCACAAAAACATTTCCAAATATAAAGGTTATTTGCACTGCAGGATGTAATTTTAAAGTGCTCCAAGTTAGTAACAAGATACAGCCATCATATTGTAGAAAGCATCTAATGCCTTTCCTCCTACAAAATTACTCTTGTATTACCCCCAAATAGGAAGACTCAAAAAACGAATGCGTGTGTGAGAAAGAAATTGGTGACTCAAAATAAACCAGTCTCATTCCTAGAGGGTAAAAGCGCTGAATGAGCTAAATGATTGGAATTTGACAGTTCTCTTTCACATAATAACCCCACCCAACTATATATTGTATTGTATTCTATATTGTGTTGTACTGGATTCACATTGTGACCAAACCCTCCCACCTCTTGGGATTACATAATGAGAAAAAAAAAAAAGTCTAAATATATGAAAAAAGATGTACACTACATGGCACACGATGGTGAGCTTGCAACTGTGCATCTGCCACACGAAACAGCAAAGGCCACTTCCTGTGGCTTATGTTGCCACGGTGATGTTTTCATTATGGTCTTTGCATAACCCATGATGATGACTGGTGGTTGAGTCAGAACGGAATCTAGAGAGATCCTTTCATATGGGTAGATTTTTGTTATACAGTAGACTTATATTGCATAAAAACTACATTTGGAAAGAACAACATCTAACGTTTAGGAAAAGTGAAGATTCAGGCAAACTTAATAGTAATGTATTAGATACATAACATTAATTTAAATTTGGGCATGTCTGATTTTCCTTATGATAATCTTCAGGGCAGTTTTACTGTACATTTTTACTGTACATAACTCTGTTGATCTCTGAGCATTTCTCGTCTCCAAAACCCAAACAATGACTATTAAACCATATAGGAGAAACTGATCTTAGATCATTCCAAAACAAAACTGTCAATGCACCATCCAAAACAAAAGGAGAGTGCCTGTAGAAGGAACACCGCCCCAGGAAGTATGGGTCAACATCATGGGATCAAGTATATTTAGAACACTGTGTTCAAGGCAAATTGACTTCTGAAAATGTAGTTCAGAGCAAATTTTGCTATGTTTGGAAAGTGTTTTTTCTGTGACCTTAAAAGTCTAACTACCCGGAGATGTTATGAGTCGCTACTCGCGTGCCACTACGAGAGAGATACCACAAAAATAGGTGTTGTTTTATGTGGTTCTTTTTATATTTTATCATTAACAAATGTTGAGAAAACAATTAAAGCCATTTATAAGCTTGCAAAAAAAAAAAAAAAAAAAAAAACATTGATGGAACAGCATTACATGGCACTGATGCATCTGCCACTACCAATCACTGTTACTGTAAGATTTGCTGTATTTATAGTTCAAACAAGACAAAATGACAAGACATTTTACTGTCTATTAGGTTTGTTTTATTCATAGAATTTAACAATTTTGCTCTGCGAGTTAAAGAGGAGCCATTACAGACAAACTATTCAAATTAGCATTTAAACTGTTTTTCATTGTTAGCAGCTAATCTGGGAATGAAGAACACTATAATTGGGAAGGTCAATAAACTCTTTCTGTAGCTCTGCGTTAATTTTGTCATAACTTTTGGACATACTTTTATTATATAATATTATGTTAAGTTACCAAAACAACTTAAGTAGCTTGATCCTCTTGCCATTTTTACCACAGGCTGGTGAGTCATGCTACTTGTATGTGGGGGGAAAAAAATAAACTCCAAGGAGATTCAAGCCCATGCTACCAAGTTCTTTGGCACTTCATAAACATTCAACCCACTTTTTCCGTAGTGTATCAGGGTAAATAACTGGGGCAGTAGGCAACTACTTTTAACTCCTCGATAAACTTAAACGAGTGACGACGTTTATATACAGCAGGGCGTTTAAGAAGAGGCACAAATCGACGCATTTGTTCCCGCTGTTGTTTTAGGAATTATATATATCGTACGTCCTAGTGAAAGTAAGTAAGAAATGTTACGAGCGCTGTTACCAAAACAAAATGTAAACAGTTTAGATAGGAAACCATACCTTGTGCTCTTGTTGCCGCGAGACTTGCCAGAATAAGTATAATCCACGTGTAAGAAGTCATCTTCTGTGAAAAGATGTAAGATTAAAGAAACCTAAAGTGATTTTTTTTATTCTCTAACAAATGACCGCTTTACAAGACTCGAATCGTACTAGATGTTCTGGAAAGGATAGTTGAGCAGTAAGTTACCCACCCCTCTGAGTGATCCAAGCTTGAACCAATTGTCTATGTAGTCTAATTTGAGTGATGATTTAAAACAGTGCAGGAAGAAGACGCGCCTAGACACGCCCTACCTGCGTGCTAGCTTTTGCTCGAATTCTATTAAAGAACGTATAACTTCTATCTTTAGTGTAAAATAAAATTATTTGCAGCTGTGGTTTGTTGTGACAATGTATTATGTCTGCCACAGAATTGAATACAAACACACACATATATATATATATATATATATATATATATATATATATATATATATATATATATATATATATATATATATATATATATATATATATATATAGTATTATATATATATTTTTTTTACTAAAATACTAAACGATACCATTCTAAATGTATATATATATATATATATATATATATATATATATATATATATATATATATATATATATATATATATATATATATATATATATATATATATATATATATATATAATTGTATCGTTTAGTATTTTAGTAAAAAAAATGTATATGTATAATACTATATATATAGCCTATATATATATATATATATATATATATATATATATATATATATATATATATATATATATATATAGTATTATACATATACATTTTTTTTACTAAAATACTAAACGATACAATTCTAAATGTATATATATATATATATATATATATATATATATATATATATATATATATATATATATATATATATATATATATATATATATATATATATATATATATATATAATTGTATCGTTTAGTATTTTATTAAAAAAATGTATATGTATAATACTATATATATAGCCTATATATATATAGCCTATATATATATATATATATATATAGTATTATACATATACATTTTTTTTTACTAAAATACTAAACGATACAATTCTAAATGTATATATATATATATATATATATATATATATATATATATATATATATATATATATATATATATAATTGTATCGTTTAGTATTTTAGTAAAAAAAATGTATATGTATAATACTATATATATAGCCTATATATATATATATATATATATATATATATATATATATATATATAT
The DNA here is from genome assembly GCF_949357685.1 of Gobio gobio. Classification (NCBI taxonomy): domain Eukaryota; kingdom Metazoa; phylum Chordata; class Actinopteri; order Cypriniformes; family Gobionidae; genus Gobio; species Gobio gobio. The sequence goes on from NC_137099.1 coordinate 37,330,921, forward strand.
ATATATATATATATATATATATATATTAGTGCTGTCAGTTAAACGCGTTATTAACGACGTTAACGCAAACCTATTTTAACGGCGTCAATTTTTTTATCGCGAGATTAACGTTCTTTTTGGTCTAACAAACTTTGTAGTTTTTTCACATGCTGTTGCAACAACTAGTAACGTTAGAAAAACTACAACACCACTCCGGATGTAGCTAGACCGGAAACAAAACATCATTACATTGTGTGAGCGATTATTTGCTCCAAGTGAGAATGTTGGTGTGAAATCGAACACTAAAGTATGCCAATGTTGTTTTCAATAAAACAAACATTTGAACAAAGCAAGCCGATCCACTTTTCTATGTTGATAAGAGCATTAAAATAAGAAAAAATAATGGGACAAAAAGAAATCAAGGGACATTTAGAATAAATAAAAATGTGCGATTAATTGTGAGTTAACTATGACATTAATGCAATTAATCGCGATTAAATATTTTAATCGTTTGACAGCACTAATATATATATATATATATATATATATATATATAGTATTATACATATACATTTTTTTGTATATGTATCGTTTAGTATTTTAGTAAAACAAATGTATATGTATAATACTATATATATAGCCTATATATATATATATATATATATATATATATATATATATATATATATATATATATATATATATATATATATATATATATATATATATATATGTATAATACTATATATATTGCCTATATATATATATATAGGCTAATATATATATATATATATATATATATATATATATATATATATATATATATATATATATATATATATATATATATATATATATATATATATATATATATATATATATATATATATAGCCTATATATATATATATATATATATATATATATATATATATATATATATATATAGGCTATATATATAGTATTATACATATACATTTTTTTACTAAAATACTAAACGATACAATACTAAACGATACAATTCTATATATATATATATATATATATATATATATATATATATATATATATATATATATATATATATATATATATATATATATATATATATATATATATATATATATATATATATATATATATATATATAGAGTATTATACATATACATTTTTTTGTATATGTATCGTTTAGTATTTTAGTAAAACAAATGTATATGTATAATACTATATATATAGCCTATATATATATATATATATATATATATATATATATATGTATAATACTATATATATAGCCTATATATATATATATATATATATATATATATATATATAGGCTAATATATATATATATATATATATATATATATATATATATATATATATATATATATATATATATATATATAGGCTATATATATAGTATTATACATATACATTTTTTTACTAAAATACTAAACGATACAATACTAAACGATACAATTCTATATATATATATATATATATATATATATATATATATATATATATATATATATATATATATATATATATATATATATACATTTAGAATTGTATCGTTTAGTATTTTAGTAAAAAAAAATGTATATATATATATATATATATATAATATTTATTTATTTTTATTTTTTGCTCAAATGTCATTGGACTTGCATGTGCCTCACTCAGGGTGTGCTTCTTTTTTTTAGCATGGCGGATGGCGCACGCTCTAGCATACAGAAAATAGACTTCTTACGCCATCTAGTGTTAATGAAGGCGCTGCAACAACAGAGGCGCAGGCTGCTCTACAGCATGAATTTATAAGTACAATGACAAATATTTCACCCTCTGAGAATCACCCTTATCGGATACATAACTAACTGGCGCGGTTGGGATTAAGGCTAAAATAAAACCGAGTGATATCGTCTTTGTCGACGGCTTGTGACAATACAATTTAGGGACACATCCGACTACATATATAAAATACATGTTTAATAAAGCACTTACATAGCTACATAGGCTTATATATAATTGAATGATGATTTTATTTTAATAGTAGATTTATTTAACATGGCCCAGCATCTTTTGAGCAAGCATTGGATGATGGGTATCCTGAAGGGACCCAGAGTATTGTGCCCCCTTGCGCAAATGGTGTGAGAGATCACCAATGGAAGAGGCAGCGCTCTTTCGCGTGTCATATTTTTGAAGAGCCACGCGTTTCACTCTAGGTTCCCCCACTCGGCACGCACCAATGCAGATACGGACCGGATCGGACGCTGCTGGCGCCTGAACGTGTTTCCATCTTCATTGCGCTCACGGTGCTTTTCCAGCTCGCCGGTATCATGCAGTCTTTAATATCCCCTGTCACCAAAGCAATACTGGTTGCACTGTTTATTTTTGCGATCCTGCTCATTTTGTACGTGATATTATGGTATATATGTCGAGATGTGGATTGTGATCACGGAATTTGATTGACATTATTGGATGCGTCTTTAAGGACATGCACCGGGTGTCCCATCCATTGGCACTGATCAACGAGGGAGCAAAGGGTGACTCTGGTAAGTTCAATGTGACTAACCCGTTTAACTCCAGGAATGAGATTTAGGGATAGACAGCAGTGATTCGGTATAATTTTAATATAGGCTACTGATATAGGCTGAGGTGTCCTTTTCCACTTACGTGTTGCGCTTCACTGGCCGTCGGTAACCATTGCAAAGGCAGGCTTTCCTTCCACCTGTTAATGTGGACGCTCCAATTCAAATCATTTCACATGTCCAATTTTAAGCTTTTTAACTAATCTGAAATCAGGGAGTCGAGAAGGAACGTCGATCTTCTTCCATCTATCGCTTATTGAATTCAAGTTACTTAGCTGCCATTTATGAAATAACTTTTCTCAATTAGTAAATATGCAAAGGACTAAATCACCTTTCATGAATTCAGTTCTTTCTTTCCCAAATTGACAGAGTGTAGGCTATTGCTGCGCGGTGAGCAAACATTAGGCTACCAATAAAAGTTGGCACAGATATGATATCAAGGGCTCGCAAATGTTTTTAAGCATGGCATCTGTTGAGAGCCATCTCCTAGTGCGAACAGTATGTAGCCTAACTCCTTTCGTCTGTCGTAGTATTCGGATACACTAAAAGCAAATATGTTACACCCGTTAATCGCACTGGAAGTTTATGGAATCCTATGGCAAGCCTAATTAACATGTATTCATATAAATTAAATAGTATCTATTTTTCTTAATCCACTAGTAGGCTATATTTATCCTATAAGATAATGAGTAATCCAATATTAACAAGTGTATTTTATTTCACTCGTAACTTTTTAATAGATAGCCTACCAATGTATTCCAATAGTCAAGGACTAACTATTCATTACTTATAATAGTCATTACATATTCGTTACATTATTAATTTGCTACCTATTCAGTTAGTGGCAAAAATTCTTGCAGTGTTTTCTTTTTTTCTGTTGAATTGTAACCTAATATTAATATTAATATTTTATTATATTTTATTATCTGTCTATCTAGAGTGAAAATCAATTGCTGCTGCTATATTCCAGTGTTACATGTAGCCTAGCTACTAATTTGTTTTTCTGGTAGGCTAGTCTACATATAGGCCTACACTAAAAAAACAAAAAAAAAAACAAAGGTTCTATATGGCACCTAAAATGGTTCTTGCTCGTAATCATAGGGGAACTTTTTTAAGTGCTATATAGCACCAATTTTGGTGCTTCAGTGGTTCTTCAGAGGTTCTTCACCAGTTCTTTGACTATATAGCACCTCTGAAGAACCGCTGAGGAACCACTGAAGCACCAAAATTGGTGCTATATAGCACTTAAAAATGTTCCCCTATGATTACGAGCCAAGAACCATTTTTGGTGCCATATACCTTTTTTTTAGAGTGTAACTATCTCTAATCACTATCTATTTCTAGAGATTAATTTACTAGAATGATTTATGAGACTGTCCGTCACTAGTAACAATATATAGGCCTACATTTTATAGTATATGATGTATAGTTAGAAACAAAATAGAGGCCTATTTGAGTTTATGAAATAAATGTTAAAACGGCTTGCCATAGAAACCTGTGGTACGCCTGTTGTGCGCTTGGGATGCGAGAGCGTTTAGAATTTGGTTCGTGTCTTAATCCGCTCGTAATGCATATTTTCAATGAAAACTCAATGCTACAGCTTTAGATGTCTTTATATTTATTTATTCACCAATGTATAGTCTACAAGCAACGTGCAAATTTATGCAATGCTTTAATAGGCTAATGCGTTATCTTTTTCCACTGCTTAGAGTAAAAGATTTATCTATTTCTCCTTTTGCAAACCGTCCACAATTTCACACCACGAGCATAGTGACTCACCGATTAAATACTCCACTCTGAACGTGAGAAGAATCTCAAGTGTCAGCACAGTCACCATAGCGCATCATGAGCGCGTCCAACTGCCAAATTGCCCTCGAACCGAGGCCACCTATTGCAAGTGAGCTTGAGAACGAACCGCTAGACCCAGATCAGTGGCATTGAGGTGAGCTGCTACCGACGGAACTCAAAGAGTCGCTTACATTTCCTATCTGAAGGACAAATAGAGGGCAGATCAGATGTAGATTTAATTTTGTTTGTTGTGTTTGTTGAAGATGACTCAAGATGTTGAAGATGTTCATCTGAATATAAAAGCATTAGACTTGAATAAAAAGAATACTAAAAAAACAATGTATGAAATGTATTTAGGTGTGTGATATTTCTGTGTTCAAGAGAGAGACAAGAATGATGTGAGGAAATCTTTTACTGCACTGACATTCACAATTCATTACAGAATGACCACACTTATACTCATTAAGACTGACTGTCCATACCCATTAGTGTCCATCAAACTATATTGAACATTTAAAAAACAGATAAATAAATAAATGTGGCGAGGAAATAAATTTAATAGACCTCACAATAAATTTAACACCTTTTGAAACGCCTATTGAAACAGTTTGAAGCAGTGAGGTGACATTAAATCCTAAATCATAATTGATGAAATACATCCCATGAGACTGTGGTTAATCTTCAAACCCACCATATTTGACCTTACTGAACATATTTCTGGCCAAAGTCTCCATCTTGAACTTTATTTACTCCTGCTCTTTTATCAACAATATAGTCCACATTTCTGACATAATTCAGGCTAAGGGTCTTTGGTCTTGAACTTTCTAGACATAATAATTGACTCCTGCTGATTTATCAGCCAGGAAGTAGTCCATTTTTGACTACTGGACATATCAGTATATCAGGCCAAAGCGTACTTGATGTCGACCTTTCTATACATACTCATTGACTCCTGATGTTTCATCATCATACAGTAGTCCATATTTCACCCATTGAATATAATTCTGGTCAAAAAGTACTCCGACATTAACTTTGTAAACATAGTCATAGATACCTTCTGATGTTACATCAGCCGTACAGTCCATATTTTACTGAACATATTTCTGGCCAACCACCTAAGAGGTTTCTGTCCCTCAATTAAAAGTCAGGTTACCAAAACTTAAAATATCCAAAAAGGTCATATAAGGGTGTTGGAAACCAAATCCATTAGTGAATGAGTGGTTTAACCCTTCAATGTATGACTGTTTCGCCAATCATTCTTACATATTCGGGTCTTTAGCGACCCGGATCTATAACACGGATGGCTCTCTACCTGCCGCGATAATATAAAACTCTCCTGATATTAGTGTAACAATTACAACTAAAGCATATTTCGTTACCTTTTGGAGCTTGGAAGAGTTCAGCTTGAGCAGATGTTTTATACCATCATCATGTCCTAGTCAGAGCTCATTTCCCAGTATACATTCAGCATCTGGCTCATATTCGCGATCTCAAACATATTCTCAAAACGATCATTTTCAACATCTTCAAAATAAATATTTAGATCACTGACAGCTTCTTCGCCAGATCAAGTGACAGTGACACTAATATTTGATTGTGTTCAGTACTTGCTCTGCTGTAAATCGCTGAGCCATTTCAAGTTTTGCAGATTATACTTAGCATTATTGTTTCGTTTTCTGTCTGAGGTAACTATGAGTGAAACGTCACTTCATCATTGTGTTTCAGACATTGCCACCTTGTGGAATAAAGGTGAATTGCACTTATTCCGTCATTAAAGATTAAATTATTATTGTGCATAAAAAAATATATACGTACAATTCATCCTACACACCTCGGGTCGTTAGCGATATACAATTTTTACAAAAAATTTATGGAAAAACAGGCATTATTTTATACTTTTTTTCTTGTTATATTGTTTATAATGAATTGATTGAGGAATACTAAGAAGGTTGATGTCTAACTTTAAAAAATGAATGAGGACGAGGGTAGTGAATGACGTCCCGGGTCGCAAGTCTTGTGAAGTGATAGATCACTTTACATGATGAACACATTTTATTTAGGCTTTTATTACTGTACATATAAACACACATACATAGAGCACATTGCATACAGTAAACACATGAACTCAAATGTGCTCATTTCAGTATGTGTGTTTGTCGATTATTGTTTAAAATAAAAGTAAATCAGTTCATATAAAGTGATTTTATCAAGATTGTACTCAAGACTTGGATTAAGGAATTCATTCATATGGATTACTTATTTTACGCTTTTATGACCTTTTTGGAGCTTCTCTAAGTTTTGGTTACTTGGACTTTCAATGGAGGGACATTTTGAAGATGAACAAAGGTCTAGCAAAGGTAAATTATGACCAAAAAAATTGGAGGAACTATCCCGCTCACTCATACTCTGAATGCCAACTATACTCCATGTGTGCATATGCAACAAATTACACAACTGTTCTTGGAACAGTGAAACTGGAGGGAGGGTGAGAGGGAGAATAAGAAGAGGTAGAGTGAGAGATGGGGGAGGGTTGAAGCTCCCAGGTTAAAAGTGCTGTTGTTCTGAATGCATTCTGACAAGGAGTCAGTAGATACAAACAAACTCTGAAGGGGAAAATACAACAGCTGTTTTGCTATCTAACATCCAGAGTAAGTGGAAAAGAAGCAGAGAGAGAGATTGAGTTTATGCGCGAGTGGATGTTTGTCTGGAGGCTTAACACTTCTGGAAAGAAACGACTGTGAGTAGGGATTCAGGTCAGCGTTGTTAGAACATGCTCAGGAGGAAGCAACCTCCCTGGCCCTGATAGGATAAAGCAACATGTCTGCTGAAAGAGATGAAGACAAGGAGAGAGAGAAGATAGGAGATCCTCTGGTCACACTGACATAAAATTATTAGAAGTTTTCACTTTTGATCAGTGGTATTGATTTAACCAGCGAGGACAAATCTTGAGAGCTGTGTGGAATAGCAAGTTGTCATTTTGTCAGACCTCAGCCTGTTCTGTGTTGTCCATCTGACCCATTTCCAACGTTTTTCTTTTTTCCTGAATTGTTCATACATTATAAAAATTCAGTAACAGGTCAAAGCTTAAATACTAAACAAAATTCTTCAAAGATAGAATTCCCTGGTGCTCAATTTCCACAATTTGAGACATCCAGGCTGTCTTCTTCTCAGACAAAATCCCTTCTTGAGAGCACTTCCAGTAGAAAATGTCTGTTTACATAGTACTAGTCAAACATCAAGGATTCTCCACAACCTGCTGTCACTGCACCAAAGCTGAGCCCCAGGTTTGTGTTCCTGCTCTTGAGGCGTTTTCATGGCACACATCCCCCTTGTATGACAGTAGGCTACATAAATGCCTGTTTGCTCCCATCAGGTAAAACCTGCATGTGCCGAGAATGTAGAGCGAAACGTCACACTATAAATGCAAGCAAGCAAGCAAATAAATAGATAAAAAAGGTTGTTTTTTCGAGTATAGAAGTATAATTTTTTTTCTTTGTAATATATACTATTTTCTTGACGATTTATCCACATAACATTTTCACTGAAAAGTTGAACTGAACAATTCACATGAACTTCAGAATGTTTTAGGATTATTTTGTCCTCCTTCTGCTGTAATGACAGCAGAACTTAAGCTGGTGAGCTGGCAACTCCACAAGTAAAACCTGATCCATGTTATGCAGCGAAATTTGAAAATGTTCCAAAAGCACATCTTGTGTAATTTGTTGGAAGCAAGAACATCCAACCTTTTTATGTTTCTTATCTATCTATCTATCTATCTATCTATCTATCTATCTATCTATCTATCTATCTATCTATCTATCTATCTATCTATCTATCTATCTATCTATCTATCTATCTATCTATCTATCTATCTATCTATCTATCTATCTATCTATCTATCTATCTATCTATCTATCTATCTATCTATCTATCTATCTATCATCAACTTATATAACTTAACATCTTAACATACATGCACTGCAGTTCAAAAGTTTGGGTTTGATAAGATTTAAAAAAAAATCTGTCTTTTCTGTGTTTTTACTGTCTCTTATGCTCACCAAGTCTGCATTTATTTGAGTACAAATCATACAAAAAAAAAGTAAATAGTAAAAAATAATCTATTCCTGTGTTAGCTAAACTGAATTTTCAGCAATCATTACTTCAGTCTTCAGTGTCACATTCAGAAATCATGTGAATTATTCTGCCCAGCATCTTTAGAGCAAGCATTGGATGATGTATATAGCACTATATTATATAGGCTATATATGCGCCATGTCACAAATGCCCTGTTTAGACCTGGTTTTAAGATGCGTTTTGGTTGATCAGATCACAAGTGGACGATGCTAAATACAGTTCTAAACGGGGTCTAAAACGTTTTGAGCTTGTCCACTTTCGACCATTTTCAGAAGTAGTCGAAAACGCATTCGACCGAATTGCTTTCGTAGTGTAAACGTTCATGTGGTCGAATGTGTTCGAACAGCCACAAAAGACCGCCTACTGACCTAACGCGCATAAGCATTATGGGAAGCATGCTAGCCAGACAGGATTTAATATTAGGCCTTTTATGTTCTGATTCCATTAATATTTAGACATTTTCTTCCAAAATTTTTGTTTGTAGCTGCAAGAAAACGGATTTGCGGTCTACAACATGGAGTAGGGGGAGACCAAGGATGAAAGTAACACCTTTTGTTTGAGCATCGGTAACTGAGTGGTTATTTGTGCTAGATCTATCAAAATTTGATAGGCTACATGGTAGCCACATTTGTCTGCTGCTACAAATCACAATCACAGATTATGTGAGTTAAAGGGATAGTTCACCCAAAAATGAAAATTCTGTCATCATTTACTCACCCTCAAGTTGTTCCAAACCTGTAGGAGTTTCTTTGTTCTGCTGATCACAAAAGAAGATAGAGGGAAGAATGTTTGTAACAAAGCAGATAGAGCAACTATTGACTACCATAGTATTTTTTTTCCTACTATGGTAGTCAATAGTTGCTCTATCTGCTTGGTTAAATATCTTCTTTTGTGTTCAGCAGAACAAAGAAACTCATATAGGTTTGGAACACCTTGAGGGTGAGTAAATGATGACAGAATTTTCATTTTTGGGTGAACTATCCCTTTAATGTCAAACACAAAGAGTTCTGTTGTTGGCCTACAATCGACCCCACTTATGGGGTGAATTGTAACACAGGCCAGGGGATAGGTGTAATTTGCTGAAATAAGATCCACACATCTAAATTGATGTGAGAATGTTATTGAAGAACAAAGAAAAGGCCTAATCTGTTTTGAATAAAGTGAACAATTTAGTAACAAAAAAACCCCCATTGTATTGTATTTCTTTAAGCGCTTTAAATTTCGCACAAAAACAATTGTTGTGTGTGTTTATGTGAGTGTATATAGGGCTACTGTATATCTTCCATTTGTCCTGCTGCTATATCAGTCTGTCATTAGTTGAAACTGCATCGGCTGATAACTGTACCAAATTGGCCAATTAAATTCAACAATTATTTGATCTTATTTGCTGTCATTATTGTCATTGATTAGGCCTACAGGCTACAATATTTGCATTATATTGGCCAGCTATAGCTATTATATTTGCACTGGCCGCTAAAAAAACTATTTTTATCCAAGGTATTTCTTGATTGGACTGGACTGGATTTAAATGTCTTAAATGTTTGTTCATACCAAACTTTCAAATCCTTATCCTGCTATGTCTTTTGGTAATCTTCACCAGCTGTATTTTTTTTCTGTCATTTTTTCTTTTTCTTTCCTGGCAGTGGATAATCCCTGTAGTAAATCGGAATCCAGACTCTATTGCGTGTCTACAGTGATTGTCGTAGACAGCGGAACTATCGTAAGAACAGCTGATCCGTTCCTGCTGTATTTCAGCACGGAGCGTAAATACTGAGACACTCACTGTCATCTTCAAACATGTGGTGGTTTTTGCCTTGCATCCTCGGCTTCATCAGACTCTACTTAGACGGCGTCAAAGTTCTCCTATACCAGCTTTTCAACAAATCGTTCAACCTGCCAGGTTAGAGGTTTTTATCTTTACGGATCTGTAGTGGTCTAACGGGTAGTTATTTTGTAACGTTAGCTGTCAAACGTTTATTCAATAGTAATAAGCTGTCAGGTGTAATTTTGGAACGCTATGTGAGAACTGCGCTTAAAGGGACAGTTCACTTAAAAACGAATTCTGCATCATGAGTTTTACGGCAGAATAACAGCATCAGTCACTATTCACGTTAGTTGTGTGGAAGAAAAGTTGTAATAAATGTGGATGGTGACTGAAACTGTTATTCTGTCTAAAACACTGATGAAGGTAAATAATACCCGGGTTTGGAAAAACAGGGTGAGCACTTAAGTATATAGTGAGTAATTTTTTTTTTTTACAGTTTTTGTTGTTGTTGTTGTTGTTGAGTGGACTACTTCAACTTTTTCTTATACTTTATTCTGAGACAGTTTGACTGTTGCATATTATGGCTCCTCCTCACTCGCGTTGTCTGTGATTTATAGGCCTACTGCTTAAACTTTTATAATATATTAAACGTGATTACATAATAAACATCAATAGTTAATCTTTATTTAAATTGTTAGAAATGTAATGCAGTTTTTTTTAAAGTATCTTATAAGAAAATCTTATTTACAGACCCCCAGTGTTTCATTGGTTTCTTGCTTAAATTCTGGTTTTATAGTGTACACACTTGTGCCCCTTTTCTTAGTAATAAATGATTTATGGCAGATTCCTGGTCATTCTGAGTGTTGACAGAGATTCAATGATGCTTTCGTCATCACAAAGTAATCACAAGTTTCTACTTAAGGTTGCTCGGTTGCAATTTTAGACCGCTATTTACTAATTTAAATCACCGTGAAAGGGCAAACATGTCCCAAAGCACAAGGATTAGACCCAAATCCAATCCTACCTCACAATGGTCTTTTGATTCAGAAATATTTAAAGCTTTTGAAGCCCACGGGATTAGCTATAAAAAAGAGAGAGAAAAATAAAGGATGATTAAGGAACACTGATTTTTAAGACTTGTTTGCTTTCTTTGAATACCAATATTTTTTTGAATACGTTGTGTGATGGCAATACAATAAGCCTTACAGTTAATGCATAATTAACTTAATATTATTTGACAAAAAGATTGGCCAGTAAAACATCAATCTTGGACAAGTGGACCTGTTTTTTCTACATTAGTCATATTTATAAGTAATACCCATTAAGCAAAAGAGTGAAGGAAAGGCACCATTAGTAGGCTTATCACAAAATCAGGTCATGCATTTTCTACATTTAATGATCCCTGAGGCCACTGCACATCCAAGAACACTCACAGAGGGATGACAGAATATGCCCTAAAAACAAAGAATGTCCATGTAGAACACCCCCCCCCCCATTTTTTGAATATTATGCATTAAATAAAATCCATAATTTTTTTCTTGCTTTCTGTCTTGCTCAGATTTGCCCAAGCAGAATGGAAAGGTTGCCATAGTTACAGGGGGAGCCAGAGGAATGGGATATGAGATTTCCAGACACCTGGTCAGCCTGGACATGCATGTGATCATTGGTATAGTATCATCTTATACCTGATTTCAGATCAGTGCACTAACACTATTCCATTGGTGTCTGGACTCCAGCTTACAGATCTGTTCCTGTGGTTATAACCTGTTAATTGGTTCCCTGCTACGTGTGATCAGGCCTGGTTCTAGGCACCTATAGAAGGTTGGGTTGGCAGATATCCTGGGTGGGCTTTTTTAAAGATAGATAGTGTAAGGCCCGCCCAATCGTCCCAATGGCGGTTTCGTTTAGTCTTTTCAGCAGAGCAAAGTAATTTAAAGGGTTACTTCAGCGATTATCATTAAGCTTTGTATCAGTAGAAACCCGGTAGTATATTCAAATTATCGTACTTTCCCCCTCATGTCCCCCTGAGATGAGAGAATTATGCATTTTATTTCTGGAAAACATCCTCCGATGACGCAAATATCGTCATTTTGTGTCATCTGAGGATTTTTTGGCCAGAGGCTAGAGACTACAGCCAGTAGCAGGAGCTAGTTCTGTATGTTATCATCCCGCCCATGGGGGTGGGATCTCACTCACAGAATGTAAATTTACACGGCCGCTCAGCTCGGGCATTCATAATGGAGCAATGTGGAGCAAAGTGAGTGTTTCAACTTTTCAATGAATTCCTATGAAAGTTAAGCTTCCACAGGCATGATCTGAAAACGTGCCAGACTGGACACGTCGTGAATGAAGGCCGTGCTTACCTCAGCTCAGCTCTTCGCTCTCGTGATGAATGAAATCTGACTCCTGCTGCATTTGTTCTGTGACTTTCGTTCGGCTCACTCACACTTTATTGAAAAGACATGTTCAGTTTTTAATTGTAGTGGCTGTTCTCTAACTGAACGAAACGATTGTATAGGTGCTGGTCATATAATTAGAATATCATCAAAAAGTTGATTTATTTCACTAATTCCATTCAAAAAATGAAACTTGTATATTATATTCATTCATTACACACAGTCTGATATATTTCAGAATGTTTATTTCTTTTAAAGGGGTGGTAAAACACATTGTTTTGAAGGCTTGATTGTGTTTGTGGGGTGCACTGTAACATGTGTTAATGCTTTGTTTTTAAAAAAAAATCATTATTTTTCATATATTTGACCTTTATTCTACACTGCTCTGTCCCTCCTTGTAAAACGGTCTGATGCTTTCCGGGTTGTATGAAGCCAGTCCCTCAAAAATACGCAATGGGCTCAGATTGGTTAGCTGGCCCAGTGTGTTGTGATTCGCTAACCGCAGTGTACGTTTATCGGAAACGTCACGCCCCTTACCTTACCGGTAGACTGTGCTTTTGTCAGTATTAGAAACGATGGCGTCAATAAAACCACACCAATCTGAGCCCGAATCAGACCCAGAACATTTTAGTGAAGATGATCGAGCAGAACCTGTTCAGTCCTAATGAGTAAAGACTGCGGATCTATAGTGATCGCTACTGAATGGCACTGTTACTTTTGTATTTTTAGAACGATTATAGCCAAATATCTGTCGCAAGAACTATTAACCCAAAACACTAAACACTGGCTTTACTATAGTAGCCAAATCACACACAGAACCATGTTTAGCATGCCTGTAGATAAATAATACATAAAAGCTCTAATCAAAGAATCATTTACACTAATGCCAAGTTCGCTGTTGAGATTTTAACGTTAGTGTTTGTAACGATAGGTGTTCGTCGGATAACGTTAAGTATGAATAAGCATTTAACAGACTGGTTTACAGAACAGTGTTGTCATCTGTTTACTTCCTTGCTACAACCTATTACAGGAAAACACATCAATGAAAAATAAATCAGACTTACAGGTTGTGGCCCATAAACAGCTTCTGTTTGTAAATCCAGCTTTCAGGTCAAGCCGTTGTGCATATCCTGCATTGAACTCACAAACATTGTGAAAGTTTTCCTCCGTGAAATGTGCTGCGGGAGGGAGCCCCGCGCGCGTCGTGCATTCACACACTGGCAGTGTTTGTCTTATGCAGCTCACGTTGTGCAAATCCGGTGTTGAACTCGCGAACATTGTGAAAGTTTCCCTCCGTGAGATGTGCTGCGGGAGGGAGCCCCGCACGTGCCTGTTCCCTTCTGTCTCATACACACGTGCATATAACATGTTGTATGTTAAACGCTCTGCAACGCACCCCTGTCCCTATGAAGGCTGAACAAAGCAAGTACCCCAGACCTGCAATCCGGATGAATATAACAGCGTTTCCTCGGCATCGCGGCAACAACACTCCAGCCTAACTATACCACAACAGCGCCGCGATACAAAATGGCCTCACCCCCCCCTATTTAATATTCTCGGAGGAGGGGTTTATGTAAATATTGAGCCTGGTGATGTGAAAATGAAAATGAAATCTGCATCTCCATAAAGTTGGTCAGCAGCAGGAAGCATTAAGTGCTCTAAAACTTCCTGGTATACGGCTGCGTTGACCTTGGACCTCAGAAAACACAGTGGACCAACACCAGCAGATGACATGGCACCCCAAACCATCACTGACTGTGGAAAGTTTACACTGGACCTCAAGCAAAGTGGATTGTGTGCCTCTCCTCTCTTCCTCCAGACTCTGGGATCCTGATTTCCTAAGGAAATGCACAATTTACTTTCATCAGAGAACATAACTTTGGACCACTCACCACTGTTTTTGTCTTTAGCCCAGGCGAGATGCTTCTGACGCTGTCTGTTGTTCAAGAGTGGCTTGACACAAGGAATGCGACAGCTGAAACCCATGTCTTGCATGCGTCTGTGCGTAGTGGTTCTTGAAGCACTGACTCCAGCTGCAGTCCACTCTTTGTGAATCTCCCCCACATTTTTGAATGGGTTTTGTTTCACAATCCTCTCCAGGGTGCGGTTATCCCTAATGCTTGTACACTTTTTTTCTACCACATATTTTTCTTCCCTTCGCCTCTCTATTAATGTGCTTGGACACAGAGCTCTGTGAACAGCCAACCTCTTTTGCAATTACCTTTTGTGTCTTGCCCTCCTTGTGCAAGGTGTCAATGGTCGTCTTTTGGACGGCTGTCAAGTCAGCAGTCTTCCCCATGATTGTTTAGCCTACAGAACTAGACTGAGAGACCATTTAAAGGCCTTTGCAGGTGTTTTGAGTTAATTAGCTGATTAAAGTGTGGCACCAGGTGTCTTCAATATTGAACCTTTTCACAATATTCTAATTTTCTGAGATACTGAATTTGGGATTTTCCTTAGTTGTCAGTTATAATCATCAAAATTAAAAGAAATAAACATTTGAAATATATCAGTCTGTGTGTAATGAATGAATATAATATACAAGTTTCACTTTTTGAATGGAATTAGTGAAATAAATCACCTTTTTGATATTCTAATTATATGACCAGCCCCTGTATTACTATGAATATCAAAACGACGGTGGGGCGGTGTCATGGTGGGCAAGTGATATAACCAGTAGCCGTAGCTTTGGGAGTGGCCTCATAGGGCAGCAAAGCAAGTGCATTCTGGGAGTTGTTGGTCTTTCATCCACATGAGACAAAAATACATTTTCTGTCTTTTCTCAGTCTAGAAGGCACCAAATTCAAAAAATAATTTCACATTTCTACTACATAAATTACCAAGTTTAAATACACATTCATCTTCCCAGCGCTGAAGTACCCCTTTAATTCCAATTTACCTTTATCTGACAAATTTAAGTTAGAATGCCGATTGGTTATTAGATCATTTGTATAACAATTTAACTACACATTTGATTATTCTATTTAACTCTATTTACTCTATTTACTCTTATTGAAATCATTCATTCGATTCTCAGAGTCGCACAGGGTCCTCGCACCGGCCGTTATGCGGGCCCACAATCACAAACTCGCCAGTCCGATCATTAACCAGAGGTTATGGCTAAAGCGATTGAACAATGCCCCCCAAGCTTGCTATTGTTAAAAAGTACCCATGTAGCCCCCTACAGTCACCTATATAACAACTTGGTTAAAGCTGAAACAGTAACCAGAGGTTATGGCCAGTACCATAAAACAATTCCGTATTATCTCAATAGCATTTTATCTGGCCCCCTATAATGCGACTGCATAACAACTTAGTTCAAGTCGAGCAGTTAGTCAGAAATCTAGAATCTCGCCAGATGTGCCCCATGCTCCATACAATCCGAGATCTAGTATGTACTTAACCCTGGTCGCAGATTTGCGGTAACAAAGGATACATCATAATGCACTAAAATCAATAATTTCAGAGTCAGAAGTCAGAATAAATCAAATGTAACAATTTATTATTAGTTAGGTAAATGTATAATGCCAATTACATAATAATTCAAAGATAATCAATACATAACATCAAATTTTCCAAAGTAAAGAGTAAGAGATGCATACCAGCCCTCAAGGAAATAGGATACATAATGCATAATGCATTACGGGCTGATCTGGCTACAGAATCGCGCCCTGACCCTTCTGCAACATCCCTTAAATACAAAAAACAGACCAGACCAAGACAGAAACCTCCTTCAAATGTAAACATGACTTCACAATGGGAATTTGCATTAATCAAGTCCTGTAGACCTGTAATTTACACCTTATTGAGGACAGGAGGTAAAGGCTGATTGGCAGAGGACACACCCACCACAATAAGCAAAATATCTCTAAACTCTTAAAACCTTGCTTTACCTTTGTACCAGTCGCACTGGAACGTTTCAAATGATTCCAAACATGTATAGTACTTAACCCATGTAGATTTTGGGTGAATTATAGAGGAGAGATGGGGTGAGGGGGGGTGAAATGTAAATTAAGTTCAAATGTTAATTTCCCGAAACATCCTTTGTTTTCTCGGAAGTAGTTGTTCCTTAGCACAGACTTCCCGGCATCTTACAGTCTTATGGTAGGTAGGTAGGTAGGTAGGTAGGTAGGTATAGGTAGGTAGGTAGGTAGGTAGGATGGATGGATGGATGGATGGATGGATGGATGGATGGATGGATAGATAGATAGAGGCACTCAAGTTAAAATAACTTTTCAAAATCGCAAAAACGCATCCTGTGTGAATGGCCCTAAACTGATTAGAAGATGAACAGCTTATTCTTATTTCATTGCTGTTATTTAACCAGACAGTTTGCCTCGTACTTTCAGTTTAACAGCATTTACAGCAAGCCAAAGAGGGTAAGCTTTCAACTGAAACTGCCCATGCCTAGAACCGGCCCTGCCTGTTATACATTTGAATGTTTTCCATACCATGTAGAGTGTTATTAGTATGACTGGTGCTGAAGAAGCTCTCCAACCCACCTTCTTCTTCCTTGTCTTCCTGTTTCAAGCGCTTTCCTCTTTTTTTCCATCCTTGTCAGTCTACATTATCAATAAGAGCTTTTTCCTGGAGAATAGTGACGCATAAAAGGCAATAAGAAGGGCTTAATGCAGCAAGAGTAACTCTCCTTGTCCTCGCATGTTCATTCAAATGCAGGACAGGGTTCTTAGGGTACTGTATATTAAGAAACAGGACTTGGCTAAGTACTAGTGTTAGATCGATATCAGAGCTGCCAACTTTTCAAAAAAACTTAGAGTGAGATTTGGTGGGGCCAACCAAAATTTTGCCGCGTACAAAGCAAAAATTGCAACAACAAAAAATTAAATAAATAATAATCATATTATATATATATATATATATATATATATATATATATATATATATATATATATATATATATATATATAATAGCTATATACACACACACATCACAGAAAACACTCTCTCTGCATTAGCATTTGAGTAGTATTGTTTTTTTTTTTTTTTTTTAATTTCTTTTTTGCCTTTGATAAGGTTGATAATTAATTCTGTCTATTAAGACAAAATGCATCTTTATGACGCTTTGTATACAGTATATCCTATAGACACACACACACACAATTTTAAAGCACTATGTAGAGGAATGGTTTTGTCTAATAGAGCAAATTGATTATACATCAACCTACAGTATACATTTACAGGGAAGAAAAAGGAAAAAACTGTCAGTCCTGTCTGTTGCTCTTCTGTCTGTTGTGTGGTTCTTTTTTGCTGTGGCTGATCTAAAAAAAACATTGTAGTAAAAACTACTTTAAGTAGTTAAGTTACATTCAAGTTATACCCTTTTGAAAAAGTAGCTACACTACAAGTTACTATCAAAAAGTAGCTGGCTACATTGAAACCACTTTTTTCTTTTTCTTTTTTTTTACAATGAGATTGTTACAAATAACTGAATAATTGTTAATGAAGAATGTTATAATATTTGGGGTTTCAAGCTTCATAATGCAATGTAATTATGATTTCAAAGAGTATAGGGTGAATTCAGGGTTATTGGGACACTTTTCCCCAGACATTTCAATGGAAAAAAACTGTCAGAATCATTACACACTCAAATATAGCCTATATCTCAAACTGGCTGTTAAAGTGCAAAATGGTTACAAATTTAACATCAGTGCAAGAACAAAATGTATGCAAATCAACTTGCGATGCTGTTTGCGAACGTTCGTTGGAACTATGGGCACTCCACTCCACTTCGCTCATTACAGGCTCGTTCTCGTCAGAACCCAAAACAGTATGTAGTTTTAGGTCGCGCAACACCGTATTTTTTTGCCCATGAATCTTGAACCCCCTCACCGAAAGCATAACTAATCGATCAACATGATCGGCTCAACATGTAGATCTATAGATAAACTCATCTTTCGGGCATTTGACCGACCAGGTGACACTTCAGCGTGAGAAATCGGGGGTGTGGCGTGTGAGCGTGTGGAACCAATCAAATGCGTGTGTCTCACGGCCAATGCGTGAGAGTTGGCAGCTCTGCGATATATCGGCCGGCCAAGTTTGTGCGTCCAAATGGAAAACGCAAATGCTGAATGCCTTGTCTATAAAACTGCTTGCCGTTGTATTTAGGGAGCTGCAAATAGCTAAGTTGTAGGCTATTCATATGCATACGATAGCTGTTACGAACACTGGTCATAGGATTAAGTGATGCCGACGTTGTTCCGTGGTATTTGTGGGAGTTTTATTCAGCGACCACGTGGCTGCGGTTTGGACGCGTGTGTGAGTGTCTCTCCAGTTTTTCCCACACATAGACCAAGTCACGGTAGTGCGCCTCAGAATCAACTAAGGCCGTCAGCCCGTCACATACTGCGTTTTTTGGCGGATGCCAAAGCAAATTTTTATCCTGCTAAAGCCTTAATTGATCGGTGAGTGATGATACTGACTGTTGCGCTTCTGACAGGTCGCATGTGTTGCTGAGAGAACAAGCAGAGAGCCTCCGGCCGCGCGCGTGCACTCACCGTCTTCAAACTGTCTTGCTCTCCCTCCCTCGTGCATATTAAGGAAAATCAATTGAGAATTGACACGATGGTAAAAGGTCGAAAGACCCAAGTTTCACATGGAGCATTGGGCATTTTTTTCCTGAATTACCACTGGTGTTGCTCTACAAGAGATTAAGTTAAGTGCACCTAAGCATTAAATGACAAGGTTGTAAATAGTTTTAAAATTAAGTATAGTACAGTCAGTGTGCACTTTATTATGCTGCTTGCTTGTTGCTACTGTGTGCAATAGTGTAATTATTTTATTTATGCTTAAATATTTATTTTTTTAATATTTATAATTTTTTACACCTGTTTTTAATATTTGTTAAATATTGTTTTTTTTTTGTTCAATAAATGTTCCTTTTTTAAATTGTTATCATCATGATCATTGTGTCATTTTTATGATGTAAATTGAGGGAGCAAAAGCAGTATGGGCTCCAAATATCGGCTCAAGAAAATCGGCAGCCCGTATCGGTCATCGGCTAAGGCTGATGAAAAAAAAATCGGCATCGGCACTAGGGCTGGGTATTGACACAAATTTCACAATTCGATTAGATTTCGATTCACAAGCTTTCGATTCGATTCAATTTTCAATTCTTTTCGATTCAATTCAATATCGATTATTTTGGATATGTATCAGGTATAATACATGGAAAATTTTCTCAAGGAAAACTAATGTTGTAAACTATGGAGTCAGTTGATACTACATTAGCCTACTAATATTGTGGTAAAAGTTAACTGATTTGTATACAAACACTTAAATGACACAAAATTATGTTTTTTTTATATAATAATAAAGTTATAATATTAACTTTACAATTACATAATCATAATTATACTCCAATTAGTTTAAAAAATATATATAAACATTTAAAGGGTGGCTGTCATAAAAACTTGCCAGATTTATTAAATATTGAAGAGCATTGACAATGAATATCCTATGTACTGTGGTGCATATAATTAGCAAAATGCTCCTCTCTAGAGTTAATTTTTCTAGCTGACTAACGAGTTTATGGACACTGGATATGGTTTTTCTGAGGTAATGACGTTACGTGACATTTACTTGTAAGCCGTTTTACTTACATCTTTCTGCGGTTGAAACACTGATTGAGCGTTTCTATGTGACATGATACGGATTTCGGTAAGTTGTCCTGTATCTTTTAACACACTTTCAGAAGCTCATTCGTGTTTATTTCGCGCTGGTACTGGTATTAGCGGAAGAGAAGATCCGTTCATGTTTGCTCCGCGCTGCTTCTCTTGAGCTGAGCTGCGGCAGAGCGATCTCACGCCACAGCGCCAAAACGGTAGCCTATTTAAGTTTTTGAATTTCGTAAAAAAAAAATAGACTAATCGATTCTTGGGATTTAAGAATCGATATTGTTTTGTAAAAGTGAGAATCGGTTAAAATCGAGAAATCAATATTTTTTACCCAGCCCTAATCGGCACTAAAAAATCCATATCGGTCGATCCCTACTAAGTACTGGCTGTTTTTTGGGTAATATTAAAAGCTCATTGTAAAACTGTTGTGTAGTTGAATTTAGCTCCATGGTTGTTGTATGAGCCTGAAGTACATCTGTGCCTCTTTGTAGGTAAACTGCTTTAAGTGCTAATTTGCTTCCTTGGGGGGGTACCAAGCACATAATTTTTCTGATGGTGTGCCATTTAACATCACTACCCTATATATCGATCTGGATCAGCATGATCTGACTTTTATGTAGGCTAAATTAAACTGATAGTAGTGAGTTTAATAACTCTGCATGATTAATTAATTCCCTTACATGTCCAACAAAAAGAAGCAACTTTAGGATTTTCTCCATCATCAAATCTTTCCACCTTGTGTATGCGCTACCAGTGTTTACGCTCGTTTAATTTTCTCTGTCTGTCTTTCTGTCTTCTGGCTTCAGACCCTTTCTGCTTCTTTGGCCATACAGGCACTGATTCTCCTATGGTCTCTGCTGGTAAATCACGATAATAAGTATATTCTGTTGTGTAATTTTCGCAAAATTTCACATCACGAAACAGCACTATTCTACTGGTGTATCAACAGAGAGGGCAGCCAATGAGAGAAGATTCTTTCCAATGTTTGTAGATACCATCATTTCAACATGGCGAAATACATTTCGGGGACGACAACCAGCACCTTACATAATTAAAACACTTTTTATAGAAAAACGGTTATGTGTACAGTTTCATCTGTGTACATCTATGAGTGTAAAAAACCAAATTACTGAATGCGCCTTTAATTTGACCATGAGCAAATAAAGGTGAATCAATTTGGAATGCAGATTTTTCTTGATAACTTGATAAATAAGTATTTTTTTGTCTGTCTTTTTTTTACTGATTTGCTGATGTAAATTCATTATGTGCCATTGATGCGATGAGAATTTGATAATCATTTTCTTTCTCTTCTTCAGCTGGGAATGAGGAAGAGGACGGTCTGGCAGCAGTGAAGAAGATTCAGGAGTTGAATCAAGGAAAAGGTAAAATTCTTGCTAAATTAAATGTTTTTGGAGGGCCTGGAGCTTTTAGCTGGTCTGTAAAAAAAGCTCAGTGTATTTCCGAGCATCATTATGTCTACACCTTCTTCCATCGGTGACCCTGACCTTTACGTTCTCCTTGAGGTGATGATTTACTCCACCACGACCTGATACCACTTAACTTGCAGCTAAACGGGATAATTTTTCTTGCAATGTTTGGACTGGGGTGTTTTCTGGAAGAATGTGTAAAAAGCAAGCAGAAGAATACCAAGAGAGAGATGTTTGATGATTGTGTTCGCTGAAGAACCATAACCTCATTGTAATGCAGATGGGATATCGAGAGCTGCAGTTCGGATGAAGGCGCACTCGCTTCCCTGCGGTATCCACCCCTCCCCCACGTTGAATTTCAACTGCTAGGCGAGAACAGGCCCATCGGTTTTCACTCCTAGCTTTCATCATTGGGCTATTGAAGTTGAGAAATAATGCACTGAAGGAAAGCTGTCCTTCTGCCCTCATCTAGGGTCAGGGTCATTTTGTCTGAAACTGTAACCTTAAATACCAGTTTTGAAATTGGTCATGGTTCAGAGGCAAAAAAAGCAATACCGCGAAAATGTCAGATGTGCTAACAAGAAATGAGTCTTTCAAAACAAGCAAAGGCTTGGCCAGAGGTCTGTTTGTGTGCTTATATGTGTGTGAGGCTTTACGCTCAGCGTATCTGTCACTTTGCTTCTCTAAGCTGGTCTAATAATGACACGATCGCTTTTTATATGACTACAATCACCTAATGAGGGTTAGACATCACATCCAGCTAAACAGAGGAGTTGATTCAAGAAAACAAGATAGACTGAGCTGACAAAGATAAGACATGCAATTATAATGGGCTCATGTTTACTGCTGCTCAATTGGACAGTTTAAATTTGGCTGTGGCTGGGTTATTAAAAATAAATGCTGTGCCAGAATGTTGCTGGTTTAAAGAAGTTGGAGGGGTCAAAGAGGTCACACTTGAAAATGTTTACTTCAATGTTTCCTATAATCATTTCTTTTGCTCCTGAATCACAGTAAATATTGCTTTAAAATGGCCCGGAATGTGTTGCTTCAATGTGACACATGGTGATGTCCATTAGGAAGTGAGCTGCATTCAGCTGTAATTAAATGCGTATTAAATTTACCTTGGGTTGCACACTTAATTGAAAATGTAATCAAGGTTACGATTATTGTTACTGCAATGAACAAATCATGAAAAGTGTAGAATCTGTCACTATTAACGACAACAGGTTTCATTTCTGTAACTGGAGATGTGTAAACCTGCAGCATTAACTTCAAGTATTGTTGTATTGCTTGCTACGTATACATTATTTATTAAAATTTAGAATAATAGTTTTGTTTTTCATTCTGCTAAGAGGGCCAGTGTGAGGTTAGGCACTGTGTAAAATGGCAATAAACGGATTTAGGAACACAGCTTGGCTTGTTTTGATTGTGTAGCCTGCATAACGAATTTGACATGCGGTTGACTTACACAAATGTATCTTAATATAAATGACAGGCTATTCATAAATTAATCACAATTACAATATCAAAAAACATATTAAGGAGTTACATCTTACATTAGTTGATTTTACATTGGTCTGTGATTTCGTTTGTACATTTGTTGTTGCAAATTTTGCTCACTATGTTGCAGTTTTCAAACTGGCTAACATGAGGTTTTGTCCAATTTGTGAGAACGACTTGTGATGGTTGTGGAAGAATTAGTTAGAGTGGGTTGAATATTATAAATATGCCTAATGTTTTCCATAATATGCCAGATCAAATATTAAACATAACTTACTGCTGTTCAAAGGTAATAGTTTTTATTTTAATAAATCAATTTTATTCATCAAAGATGCATTGGCCAAAAGTGACAGTAAAGACATTTATATTGTTGCAAAACATTTGTTTCAAATAAATGCTGTTCTTTTGAACTCTGTTTATTAAAGAATCCTGAAACAACGTATTGTGGTTTCCACAAAAATATTAAGCAGCATGTCTTAACATTGATGATAATAATAATAATAAGAAATGTTTATTGAGCAGCAAATCAACATATTAGAATGATTTCTGAAGGATCATGTGACACTTAAGACTGGAG
This sequence comes from Gobio gobio, assembly GCF_949357685.1. Classification (NCBI taxonomy): domain Eukaryota; kingdom Metazoa; phylum Chordata; class Actinopteri; order Cypriniformes; family Gobionidae; genus Gobio; species Gobio gobio. The sequence continues at coordinate 37,354,713 of NC_137099.1, forward strand.
TAATGATATTTATTTTTGTCATCACATTTAAAATATATAAAAATGGAAAACAGCTATTTTAATTTGTAATAATGTTTCACAATATTATTGTTTTACTGTATTTTTTATCAAATAAATGTAGCTGAGCATAAGTGGCTTCTTTTCTTATCAACCACAACTTTTGAACTGTAGTATACCAGTCAAAGTGTTGGCAGGGCCAGCTAAAATCTCAAGTATTTGCCCAACTGAGGCACCAAGGCGGGGGGAATATTTACTCTGTATCCCTAAATGTATTGAATTTAGATAGCTTTAGTTGAATGTACCCAAGCTCAATTGAACTGAACCACCCAAAATGGCACAGGCCAAGCTCATCACGGGGTCACACTGACCCTTTACTCTGCAGCTCCAAGATAATGTCCGTCTTAGACAGATAGTGCTGAGTGACTGATTCAGGGCAAAGCTCTGCTGGCAGACACACTCGCCCCACGCTGATCCGCTCTTCTCTCTCTTGCCCTGACAACACAAGGCAGACATACAGAGCTGAGCCGTGGCAGGCGGCAATACACCCTGTCAACACGTTATGGATTCAGTCACTCTGGATGGGCGGACAGTTATGTTCCCAAGGCTGTTTTCCACCCATCCTCCGCTTGTTTCTTTCTCAGCGCAGCTGCCGCAGCTCTGGATCATTGGTGTGATTTCTGAGTGACAGGCCTTTTGTAGCTCATCACAACGGTTTTCAGTGTCTGTGTCATATGTTAGATGCGGTCATGGAGCCTGCCATAATGACATGCACTTTCAGAGTTTACTGTAGTTGTTAGACCAAGATTTGCTGATATGTGACATACATTGTGACATTGTATGGCCATCGAATGTCTGTTTAAATGTCTCTTCCTCTGCTTTGCACAGATAGACTGCATCACAATTTACATACCGTCTGTCTTAAAAGGTATGCAAGATTATGATTACACTGAAAAAAAAATGATATGGTTATGTCCTTGTTCTCTTTTAGCTTTTGCCGATTGTAGAAATATGTTAATGAACCAGACTTAACGGGCGCAAAGTTCCACTTTTGATTCATCTTCTTTATAAAAACTTAATCCAGAATTCTTGAGAAGTTCTTCCTGGCAAACATGAGGCAAGCTTTTGTGTTCTTCTTGATGTTTCCGCATTGCTACTCTGCCATGGATACTACTTTTGCCCAGTGTTTTTCTGAGTTATGCTGAGCAGTTTATGGATGTTGCTCTAGTGTCCTTTGTGACTTACTGGATTGCCAACTATTCCAAACTTTCTCCATTTGGATGACATTATTCTGATTATGGTTCATTGATCTGACCCACTAGTGGTAGGATTTTTGATTAATTTGAGTCTTTACTTTCAGACTCAGTAATTTGATTCTCGTCGCCTGATTCCAATATAATATTGAATATTTGAGTATAATTAGGGTCATTAACTTAACTTGATTAACTTGATAGCATTAAGCACCATCAATAAAACATCTTTTACAACTCAACAAAGTACATTTTGATTGTATTATACACTTCAGTTCAAGAGTTTGGGGTCCGTAAGTTTTGTTAGGAAATTAATACTTTTATTCAAGAATGCATAAAATTGATCAAAAGTGACAGTAAACGTATGATGTTACAGAAGGTTTCTATTTCAAGTAAATTGTTCTTTTGAAACTTGTTTATCAAAGAATCCTGAAAAAGTCTCAGTTTTCGCAAAATGGTTTTCAACATAAGAAGAGCAACAAATCAGCATATTACAATGATTTCTGAAGAATCATATTACACTTAAGATTGTAGTAACTGATAAAAAATTCAGATTTCTCATTCAGTGAAAGTGTGCACTTGCTTATTACTTTAATTCTATACTTTTTGCTAGAAATGTAGTACCATTAGTACCAGCAATTTAGTATCTAGTAATTTGATAAATAGAACGTTAAAAAGAACAGCATTTATTTAAAATGGGAATCTTTGTAACATTATACTTGTATTTACTTTTGATCAATTCAATGCATCCTTGTTTAATGAAAGCATTTATTTCTTTAACAAAAAAAAATATCTTACACTACCAATCAAAAAGTCTGATGTCAGTATGTAAACTTATGACAAAATGACTGTTAGAACCCAAAGGTAATAATTTACTGCACAAAAAAAGGGGTCTGTGGTATCAATATTTTATTTTCAAGGTTTATGGCTCTCAGTGCTGGTGTAATTTCTCACTACATACTCAAACTGAACTATTTACTATAAACTTCCCATAAGCCTGTATGTAATTGTCAGTTGGGCATGGTGAGAGTTTATTGTGGTACCTGTTGAAAGCCAGCTGGCAGCTGATGTAAACAGCAGACATTTACACAGCCAGAACCTGCACAGAACCTTCTGGATCCTCACCAGTGGAGTCAGTGTTTAGTAAAATGTCTACTTGAGGGCTCATTGTAGGGGTGACAGCACCCTACCGCCTGATGTAATTAGACAGATGCCCTAGCATATGGCCAAAAGACGTGTGTCAAAGGTTCACAAAAGTTGTAAAAAAAAAAAATTTGTATTCTAGAGACACAGGCGTATATGCAGCAAACAGGAGCATACATCTGTGCTGTGTAAAACAGAGAGCATTTGATAGTGTTTGTGCATATAACTGTGATATCATCTGTTTCGCATGTTTCTAACAGACATACATTTTTACATCTTCTGTGTATTCATTATAATAGCAGTGTGAATGCAATTATGACGTCAACAGAAAAAAAAACAGCCCATTCCCTTCTTTATCTCTGCACTTTATTGATTTGCTCTGTCTCTTCCTGTCTTGATGCGGAGAGATAAATCTTATCATCCCTTCTAAGATGTATTGTCCAATCTGCATCTTCCGTCTACATTTTCAGAGACCTGTTGGAGTCCCACTCGACCGACAAAACCTCATGTCTCAGCCAGAGCTGTCACTTACCCAGGAGTTATCCTCTATCAGTCTTCCTCTCTCAGGAGTCCGTGTCTGATTTACTGGCAGCCTTTGAAGATGGAGAAGGGGGGAAATGTCTTTGTTGGTACTTGAAAATGGCGGTATGCCAATCACCATGTCCTCCAGCTGGCACTGTACTTCTGGTGCCAAGATTACCTCATTACCACACTCTTTGGCACATCCAAACTGAAAATGATAAGAGAAAGAGCAAATAAGGATGAGACGGGTATATTCCGTGGCGGGCCGTATCCCCAGATTAACTCACCTCTTATATAGCAGACCGTTGCCATCAGGAAACAGCACTCAGGAGTTCTGCATTGGCTCTTGTGCTCGTTACTGCTGCTCGAATTCTTAATCAGAACAGAACATCTGCAGGCATCCCTGTCCAGCAGCTCTTCAAAAGGCACGCCAGCAATCAATCATGCCAGGACAGACATTTCACGACTGAAGGTCTTTGAGAAAGTCTGGAATGAAAAGCTCTGAGCGTAAATACGCGGACAAAACTTTCCATTTTAGACCTTCTAAAGGTTGTGATTTTGGGAGAACAGCATGATTTTTTTGTTCTGGTCTTTCCTCAGGTTCAGGCACAATCGAAAATAGGATGTTTTTCAGGGGTGTGACGAGACACTTAGCTCACGAGATGAGACAAGACACGAGATTGGGTTCACGAGAACGAGGCGAGACAAGATTTTTACATAGTATTTTTAAGAAATCCTCAATGATGAAATGCATGCCTAGAAAAATTGTTTGCAGGTGCATTTGAAATGTTTTAACTCATTTCAGTTCTACTTTCTGAGTATGAGTTTGCCGTCATCTGCAGACAACAATACTTAAGCACTGTAAAAGGTTTTGCACAAACTCAACTGACTGGCTTCTTTCTTTTCTTTTGATTGTCTCTTCAGACCTTAGAACTGCACATGATTTATGAGCTCCTACAACTTTCTCCTAACTGAACTCCTTCCCACAAATTGATCATAGATATTAAGTGCAAACAATAAGTGCAACCATAATCAAAGTAGCCTACTCAATATTCAAAGTGAAAATAGAGACCACATTTTTCTTCAAGCATTACACAGAGCTAAGAGATGGTTACAACTACACACAGTACGTTTACATGGACAACAATACTCCGATATTAATCTGATTAAGACCATACTCTGATTAAGAAACTACCATGTAAACAGCGATTTCTAATTACCTTAATCCGGTTAAAGCCATACTCGAATTAAACAAAAATCGAATTAAGACATGTGGAGTATGCCTGTTTTAGTCGCATTATCTAAGTGCATTGTAGACATGTACACACCTTAATCTAACTATTAACGTCGTGAAGGAGTTTCCGCCGCGTTTTGTGACAGGTCACACACACACACACACACACACACACACACACACACACACACACACACACACACACACCAGGCAAGTGCAGAGGGGAGGGCTTTGGGGGCTCGTATCAAAAGTATATAAAGTGCCCCTCTAAACAATCATCAATAATATTGTGACAAATAAAAACAGAATTATAATTATAATTAATATAACCGCACGTACAAAACAATGCGCTTAAATTCCCGTTTATCTTTTACGTATCTTTCAGTCTGAAATGTCGTTGCCATGACGTGTTGCTATGGTGCGTGACTGCGTGTCTTGCTCATAGACCGTAAAAACTCTGCTCACTCGGACACGGCCTCCTCTAAAAAAAAATTCTTTGTGTTGCAATAATGCTCATTTTAAAAGTAAAATACAATCATTTTGTATCTGTAATCCCAGATTCATATTTGTCTGCTTACAACAGCGGTCGGGAACCTCTAGGCTTGCGAGCCATATGCCATTCAGTGAACGCTTGTGGCTCGATGGCAGAAAAAAAACAATCCAAACAATCACGATTTTGAAACCTTTTCATCACATTTTCATCATTTATCAAAACTATTATTCGAAATGTAGGCTGTCAAGAAGGAGGCAAGATGGGCAGTGTCTCTTAAAAAAACCTGAAAGACAATATTTAATATTACAAAAAATAAAACTATATATATATATATAATATCATAATATCATAAAAAAAGTATAAAAATCACTCGTTTTTATAAAGTCACACTGTCCAACAGCGACACCCGCAGGTAAAGTTACAGCGGGTTGCCTGAGCCCATTGATTTGAACACACCCACTAAAGTCGCGCTATGATTGGACCCCGGACAGCGTAGCGTGGCATGGGGACGTAATGACGTACCATTAATCAAACTATGTTCTGTAACATGTAAAACGGGAACATGAACGTAATATTCTAAAAGCAACTCATGTAAACACCTTAATCAGATTATTGCCTTATTCAGAGTAAGGTCAATAATTAGATTACTGCTGTCCATGTAAACGTAGTCACAGATAGCTTCAACTGGCACTGCCCTGATTCAGATTCTACAATACTGGCATGGAGGAAGAATTTTGACTAATGACCATGGATATGGTAGTTAGTGCCAGGAAACATGACAACATTCCCTCTCCTCTTTCTCCTGTAATTTCTGGACATGTAATCAGTAAAGTCTCTACTTTTAAACTCTTTGGAGGTTTCATCTGATCTGTCCTGGGACACGCACATTAAATATATGATCTTGAAGACACACCCAAGTATTTATTATCTTAGTGTTGCAAAGAGAGTGGGTCTCCCATGCAATGTTTTAATGCAAATATTTGGCCATTTCTTGAGTATGCTAGTCCAGTAAGAGGTGGACTGCCCAAAGGCCTCTCTTATGAGTTAGAGAGGGTTCATAATCTTTGCTGTCGGATAATAGGTATTCTGACTTTACTCGCCTTATTGAGTGAGAGGCGCGAGGCCATCATGCGTACCCTTACTAACATACTAAAGGACAGTTTGTCGCCATTGCAATTTATTGCCTGTGGCTCCAATATCTACATATTCAATTCGTTGACACAGGAAATATGACATGAACTTTCTTTTATTCCATGTGCTCTTAAATTGCTTTATAAATTACATATCTATGAAATATGATGCATTGACTGTGATGTCTTTACGCATTTCATTTTGTGCTGCTAATAGGAAATGTAACTCTTCCTTTTTTTTATTCTATGTGCATTTAAATAGTTTAATTATGCTTAATATGATGTTTGATTATGTGTTGTTTTTGATGCATTTCAGGTTGTGCTGCTAAAAAGAAAAGTAATTTTTTTTTGTTCTTGTCAAACTAACTAAGGGCCCTATCATACACCCGGCGCAATGCGACGCCAGGCGCGACGTAAGTGTTTTTGCTAGTTTCAGCCTGACGCAGTTATCATTTTCACGTCAAGTTGTTTAAATCGCAAATGCACTCGCGCCCATCTGTTCAGGCGTGCTGGTCTGAAAACGAGGTGTGTTCAGGTGTGTTCTGGAGAAGGGTTCAGTCTTTCTGTTCACAAATTCTGCCATGTAAATAGCGTATCCGCCATGGTGCAAAGGCACCTGGCTTTTAAAGGGAATGGGAGATAACTCTGATTGGTTTATTGCACGTTACGCCCAAAATACACCCATTACTCATTAAGAGACTAGGTTCAGCCCTTTTGGACCATGCACCCGGTGCACCAACCGTTTTTTTAGCGTCGTTGAACTAGCAAAAGGGGATTCGGACACCTAAGTGCACCTGCGCCATGCGCTTCAGACCATGCACTCAGATCGATAAAATAGGGCCCTATTTGTTTGCATCCTCTTGATATGGTCTCAATTTTATTCACCTTAAAGGGGTTCGCTTTGGTGCGTTCGCATGTCGATTTATGCTAACCGTTATAAGACTAACCAAGTGTGAAAACACCCTTTAGAATGTCCATATTGGCAATATGGTAGTGGAAAATGCCTGAAGCCTGAAAAACAGAACATTTTGTGAGGGAGACAATAAACTGGACTGCTACGCAAGTTTTACTCATCCTTTTTGCCTCACACCATAAACTGCCTCTTGCATATGCACAACACAGAGAGAAACCTAAGGGAGTATGCAATACATCATTAGAGTTCTGCCCCATGAGCATGTCCTGACATACCCCCCCCCCCCCCACACACACACACACACACGCATACATACACACACAGACTCATTCGTACACACGCAGCTGTATCTCAACCCTCTGCCCTTTCATTCCATGAGTCATGATACACAATGTCACCACCGAGAGACATCACTCTTCCTCTTTATGTCCCTTCTGTTTAATACTCTTTCAGCCCAGTCATAAATTCAAATAATTTAATGTGAGTGAATGGTGCAACTAGGAAGGTCAATGATTTTTACAGCATTCTCAAGAAGCTAGACTATGTATTGTGGGACAAATGGACAATTTATAACTTGGTAAGGCTATAATTACAACATTGTTTCATTAAAATTTAATAAACAACATTTTCCCCAATAGTTTAATTATGCCAATAAATAATATGTAATTTTGCGAAGGGTGTACTCACACAAGGCAATCTGAACCATGTCCGGGCGCGTTTGACCCCCAAAGTCTGGTTCGGTTGACTAGTGTGAGTGCTTCGTACTATGTCCAGGCGCGGTTCGTTTAGCCGGCCCTGGTCTGCTTGGAAGAGGTGGGCCAGAGCGTGGTTTGGTTGGGCTAAGGCACGGTACGCATGTAGTGTGATCGCTAACCATGCCTAGGCAGCAAACACCAAACTATTACTACTTGGATACACTTTTCGATTAAATCAAGTATATTTAGGTTTATAATGGTCCTGGTTCTCACCTTATTGATGAACATGAATTGTAGTTTTTGAGTAAAGCTGCAAATTCCTCCATCAAAGTCAGCTGCCTCCGTAATAATCTTCTGATACATGCAGTGCAATCTAGTGAAAATCGCTGCACGGCATAAAGGATAAATCTTTTAGGTAGTCTATTAGTGAAAGCGCTTTTCTTCCCATCTTCTTCAAAACAAAAAGTTGCATGGTGAATGACGTAAGCGTGCTCCAGCCCGGTAGGTTAAGTGCAATGTGAGCGCAGGCCAGCGGGGGAGTGGAGAGGGGGGACAATCGCACTCGGGCACGGTACAAGGCAATCGTGCCTAGTGTGAGTACACCCTAACAGATACAATTAAAATCACTGTGCTCTCCCTAGATTTTCTTGTTAGTGAACTACAATTGTAACAATAAGTACTTCTTGAATCACAACATTTTAAAGTTAGCATGAAACGGAAGTTGCGATAGTTTCTTTTGTATTTTCACATATACCTGAGTGAAAAAACTTCTCGACCAAGAAATAATGCTGGGCAGAACTTTTTGCCCATTGTGAATTGATTGGATCATTGTCATTTGCTATCGCTGTGATCACATGACAGCTTGTCCCGCCACAACATGTCATCAGAGAAGGGAAGAGGGATGTCGTTGCAAATTATTTTGATTTAAAGATTACAAGAGCACATGAATTGTAAAGAAATAATGATGTGCACAGATAAATCATTTATAATAAATTCTGCAATATTCCATAAAAAAATAAGACTTGGCAATTTAGATTTCATGGTGACTTTAAGCAACAGTCAAAGTCCCGGGTTTATGCAGATTAAGTGATTGGAGAAATTGGTTGTTTCACAGGAATGCTGATGTTTTGATTTAACTACGAGGACAAAATATGTTAAATAATAAAATGTATGCATGAATGAATTGTAATTGCATTTAGTGATAAATAGGTTTAGCATAGATAGGTTGAATTTCCATTTCAATGCAGCAAAATTTCACCCAAAAACAAGCACTTTAACCCAGTCACGATTAAGACTAGTCTGCTATAGGTTGTCACTTTTGCTCTTGATAAGTTGTCTGAGAACACTCTATTATTTGGGGATAAATGTGTGGTTTTTGTAATCAAGGGTTGCTGGTCAGAATGGCATTTCACACTCTAAACTGGGGTAGTGTCGGACGATTAATGTAATGTAGTGGGTAATTGCTGTAATTGTATAACTATAATTAGTTTAATTATGCGGTTGAGTACTCAGCGCTGGAAAGGTGCACTCTGTGCCAAAGAGCTGAAAGGAACAGATACTCACATTTTATCACTGGTATGAGAGCTTCGCTTCTAAGTCACCAATGAAATAGTATGTAATTGTAAGTCTTAATGGGAGGGCCAGACAGACAATATTTTTCTGTTTGAATGATAAATAGATCTGATGCAGCAAGGGCCTATTATCTGCCGTTTCTATCTGCGGTTTCCATACTGCCATCAGAATCTGTTCATTGCACCTGTTTTTCTCATTTCTCCTGCCATCCCGTTTACTCCCTTCCCTTCATTATTTTTGTGGGCTGATCTCATGGATTGATAGTGTTTGGGTCAAGTACACTGTAAGGGGACCAAAGGCCATTCCATCCTTACAGCCAATTTCAATCAGCCAGAGATGGGCTATAAACCTTAAAGGAGTGATGCTGTTTATGACAGTAAATCTCCGAAATGAAGACACCTTGAGGATCAGAGATGTTTTCATGAGGAAGGGTTAGATTAACTGCTTAACTTTTTGTTAGAGTAATACCACCTATAGCTAAGTTTAATACGCGCTGGTGAATTAAAACATTTTTTTTTCCGGTTTTGCATTTTATTATTTATTTTTATTTCTCTCCAAATTGGCGCCTCACTAGAGTGGCCAGCCTCTGAATAGCGCCTTTCATTTGCTTTCCACCAGTCTGGGGCTTGTACTACTGCTGTATTTTAATACCACGTAGCATATTTTGCAAGTAATTTCATCGCCCTTTCTGTCGAAATGGTCCCACACAGTAGGATTCTTCTTTCCCATTGCTTCATTTTGCGAGTTTAGACATGATGTGGTTGCACGTGTCGACGCGCTCCGTGAGTGAACAAATACAGCATATTTTTTCTTTAACCATGCAGCAAACAAACAAACAAAAAAAGCGTTAAAGAACATTTAAACTGTTTAACTGATAGTATTAATCGGTCAAAGTTCTTACTTTAGGTTAACGGTCAATATGAGCATCCCTACACTGCTGTGGACGTTGTTTACGTCATTAACGTTAATGTTTTTACTGTGATAATGGACTGAGGATGGGATAGGATTCGGTTTCGGCACAATCTTAACTAGTGGATTCGGTATTCGGCCGAACCCCAAAAATCTGGATTCAGTGCATCCCTGCATCAAACACAAATGAAGATATTAATATTCTCTCATCATTTTTGTCCATCCATTGCAAGACCGCCCAACCACAATTTTCAAGCTTCAAAAGTGTAATAAAAGTAATCCATCAATTTAGCGGTTTAATCTAAGTCTTCTGAAGAGAAACCATTGCTTTTATATAATGAACAAATTTAATTAACGCGTATTTATTCACATATAAACATTGATCAATGCAAATACATAGAGCACATCAAAGGTGGTAAATGGAAGCTCAACCATGTATGAGGTTATATGATGTCATCACTTTTTGAGTGAACTACTGTAATTATTTTTAGTACTCTATTAAAGGAGTCATGAACTGAATTTGTTTTATTGTTTCCTGAGGTGCACTTACACTGATCAGGCATAACATTATGACTAATATTGTGTTGGCCCCTGTTTAGATGCCAAAACAGCCTCGAACTCGACCTGTCGAGGCATGGACTCCACTAGACCCCTGAAGGTGTGTTGTGGTATCTGGCACCAAGATGTTAGCAGCATATCCTTTAACCTGTTAGCCTGCACCCCCGCTTTTGAAAAAATCCTAAGAAATGGCATAATCAGACTAAAACCGTTACAGTTAATGATTCCTTTGCACTAAAATCATAAGTATGGCGTCATTTGAAAGCAGACGCTTGGCAGTTTAATGTAAATTCAAAATTATAATTATTTTCATAATCAAAAATAGCTATAATAAGCTTCAAAGTTTTGTAAAGTTATTAGAAATATATTTGTATGAAATATCTTTATGAAAATAAAATTGGAGTTGGCATTTTAGCAATCTAGAAGTGCACTACAGCTGAAGCCACATGTCTGACCATGTTATATTTCAAATCTGAAATGTTTTTCAAGATCATGTCATATGATTTTATCTTGAGATTTCTCTAAAATGTTAACTGATGTTTATTGCCATCTCTTCTGAGCTACCATTCAGTTTATTGTCTCTATTGTTTTGAGGTGCAAACTGCCCATTCTGTTTCAGTCTCCCCAGAACACTTTCACACCTCTCTGGCCAGGTTATGGCTCTTATTAAATTATTATTTTGTCTTCTTTGTAATCACTGACGACTCTCTATTCAAACTGTTCTATTCAAACCTCATTTATGATCAAACTTCTCACTTCACCTTCTAAAAAGCCTCAAATGCCGTTGTTGACAATAGAAACATTTCAGTTGGTTTTTCATTTCAGTCTATTCAAAATTATTAATAAAAATAACGTATTTGCCCAGGTGGCAGGTGCATTGGCTAGCTAGCATGTTAGCTTGGCACACAATCAAAATACAATAAAGATTAAAACCATGTTTTTTCTCCAAAATTACTTTATATCACAAGTGGGATGTTTTAAAGCTACACTGTGTAACTTTTTTAGTCTATTCTTAGCTAAAAACACTTAGTTCTTTCAAAAATATATGTGCTCATTAATGTATATTTACTTCTTTCAAGTAATAAAGTATTCTCGTAAGTTTATAATATGCCATTGAAAATACATAAGGTAATGGGATCTAACGGTGGTCGCCATGTTGCCCCTCCATCTTGAAAGTACATTAGCCAAAGAGGGACATACCCGTAAATTCAAGCTTCGCCTTTGGCGTTTTAACCGGTTTTAACACTGTGCGCGTCAACTTGTTCAGACTTGTCTGGTGCATGCGCAGAGAGTTTTCATCTCAGCAGCTCCAGTAACAGAGTTATACGGAGTTTTCCTGGCTTGTTTATTCCTCAAAAGTCTGTTTTTCCTTGTGTGGTATTTCTGTGCGTTAATAACTCCGTAAGTAATAATAGTTATTGTCATTGTGGATGTGTTTCAGAGTGTGTCATCGCGTAATTCAGTTGATGTTACCTCAGAAGTATTTTTGTGTCAACATACAATAGCGTAATGCTCACCTATATTTGAATAGTCATTCAGTTATTAACAATGTTTATTCGTTTATAGAAAATATTTGCTTGTAATGTATGTTGATGGAAATATGTATCAGGTCTGATCGGCATATTAACACTTGTTACCTGCGCACACACTTTTGTAACCAGACACCGCTTGTTAGCAGCGGCAGCTCCGCTCCTTTTAATGGAGCTGCATTTAGCGCCTATATCTGGTACAATAAGCTCTGGTTTACGGTTACATTATACAAATGTAACTTATACCGTAAGTATAGTTATACAGTTCTTAACTGTGTATGTATATTTACCATCCTTATTTGTTCTCTCACAGAAACCACATTTATGTACATATCCACGCAAACCTGTTTATGCCTTGCAATTGGATGACTGAATAAACATTACTATCATCAAAGTTCACTCTGGATTAGCTGCAGTTCTTTCTAGCCGAATAATTAGGCCAGTTGAGTTCCAACCATCCCACTGCGCACAGAATATCCCACAGGCACCGTGTCGAATGTGGACGAGGTCGAACTGGAAGCCATATTAATCTTGGACTAAATCGGCCACCGTAGGAGTTAAAACGAAATCGGAATTGAACAGAACAGAAACTAAAATTCACTGGATGGTCATATACAGGTTCACCACTAGATGGGGGAAAATATCACACAGTGTAGCTTTAAATAACCTTCTGTGGTCTCATTTGGCTTCGGATCAAAAAATCAGACAGAAAATATATAATTTTACAATATTCTGCATATTGATAGAAGCTATGTCGAATAGCATTGCATTATAAATATAATCTATTATGAATACACCCAACATGGTATAAAGAACACAGACAAACCATACATAGTCACGATTGTGTGTTTATTATCTTCAAATGTCTCTATTTGCATCTTTAGCGATCTCAGGAAGCTTTTATTATGGACTTCTATTATGGCACATGGTATCTTCTTCGTCTGTCTGTACCATATATGGACTACATGTGCACAGAGCGCCCTCCGGCTGCCAGTATGAATTGAAAACAACACATAAGAGTCTCAATCACTCATGATTAGGCTACATCTGCGCATTTTGAGGAAGTATTGAATAAAAAATACTCCTCTGTTTAGAAATTTGACACAGACATATGAGAATCTATCAATATTTCTCCTCATCTGCACACTTTTGAACTAAAAGCCCTGAGGGATGTTGATTTGTCTTGAGTCTTCGTGAGGAGAATAGAGGAGTTTTTTATGAATGAGATCAGCTGAGGCTCATATTACAATCAAACGGTACCGACGCAGTTTTCATATTCATAACTCCTGACACATATTAACAAATTACTGTCACTATAAGACTTTGAGAATAAAACAGAGGTAAAAAATGGAAGCTTGACTCTTAGATCTTTTAAATGATGTATAGTTTGTCACTTGTAATTACTTCCATCTGACAGTCATTTGAGCTCATTTAAACAAATAAAGCTTAAGGACGAATGCACCCTCAATCCGGTTAAGAGGTTAAGGGATCGGACTTGTTTGTTCAGCACATCCCGCAAATGCTCGATTGGATTGAGATCTGGGGAATTTGGAGGCCAAGTCAACACCTCAAACTCGTTGTGTTCCTCAAACCACTCCTGAACCATTTTTGCTCTGTGGCATGATGCATTATCCTGCTGAAAGAGGCCACAGCCACCAGGGAATAATGTTTCCATGAAAGGTTGTACATGGTCTGCAACAATGCTTAGGTAGGTGGTACGTGTCAAAGTATCATCCACATGGATGGCAGGACCCAAGGTTTCCCAGCAGAACATTGCCCAAAGCATCACACTGTCTCCGCCGGCTTACCTTCTTCCCATAGTGCATTCTGGTGTCATGTGTTCCCCAGGTAAGTGACGCACATGCACCCGGCCATCCGTGTGATGTAAAAGAACTTAATTCATCAGACCAGGCCACCTTCTTCCATTGCTCCATCAGAACTTCCATTAGTCCAGTTCTGATGCTCATGTGCCCACTGTTGACGCTTTTGGGGGTGGAAAGGGGTCAGCATGGGTACCCTGACTAGTCTGCGGCTATGCAGCCCCATACACAACAAACTATGATGCACTGTGCATTCTGACACCTTTCTATCAGAACCAGCATTAACTTCTTGAGCAATTTGAGCTACAGTAGCTTGTCTGTTTTTGCCAGCCTTCACACCCCACGTGCATCAATGAGCCTTTGACCGCCCATGACCCTGTTGCCGGTTCACCACTGTTCCTTCCTTGGACCACTTTTGATAGATAATGACCACTGCAGACCGGGAACACCCCACAAGGGCTGCAGTTTGGAGATGCTCTGACCCAGTCGTCTAGCCATCACAATTTGGCCCTTGTCAAACTTGCTCAAATACTTATGCTTGCGCATTTTTCCTGCTTCTAGCACATCAACTTTGAGGACAATATTTTCACTTTCCGCCTAATATATCCCACGCACAGGTGCCGTCATGAAGAGATCATCAGTGTTATTCACTTCACCTGTCACAATGTTATGCCTGTTCGGTGTATGTTGCAGTGGTGTATGAGTGATGGCAAAATGTTAAACATTGAGTTTTGGTTGTTCTTGGTTTGTTCAGACTTAGTGGCGTTTCAGCTGTAATTGAATTGAATTGATTAAATGTTTTTACAAACTAATGAAATAATAAATAGATTGTAATTTAGGATATAATAAGGATTGTAATAAGGATATAATTGGAGTTACAGTCATTTTAAGATTATCACCATTCCTTTGGCATTTACTAATTTTGCAAACATATGCTAGATGACCATGGCCCACATCTAACTCTACTCTGTTTTGATAGGACAGTAAAGGTGAACGCTTTGTCATAGTTGACCTTGCCTCACCTCACCATAATGCAGGTAGGGGAAAAAAATTAACAAAATACCAGGATTTGCATAACATGACAACGAAAGATGATTGAAGCGCTGCTCTGAATATGACTGGAGTATTTTAATGTAGCTTCTCATTTTAATAAGCCGAAAGCCCAAAGGGCTCATTGAGGTAAACACAACAGCATTCTGATTCACATTAGAGCAACTAAAAGCTTGGGTTTCAAGGCTTTTAGGTTTTCTTTGCCCATCAACAAAATGCCAAAAAACCCTTTGTCATGTCAAATTTCTACCCTAAACTTTGACATGTTCTGGCACAGTCATCAACATCAGGCTAAACAATGTTATTTAAAGATATCCTTGAACTGCATTAGCTTTATCACTGCTCTTTTATAAGGCCTCCTGTGTACATTTCTTGCTGTCCACCCCTGCAGGCATGTAATGGTCTAATTCTCACTTGGGAGCCATTATTAGCTCAAAGGTTAGTTCCGTCCGACTGAATGAATGATAAGCCTAATTAAAGTTGATGGAGAACAAGAACCGGTATGAATGATGAGTGGGCAAAATTCCAGCTACTGTTTCCACGAATGGGATTGTGACCCCCGTTAAACAGATATGAAGACCCATCAAATTATTTAGCTTAAATTTAAAGGGAGTTTATTAGTCTTACATCAAAGATACATTACATATTGATAGTTTTCACTTTTCAAGAATGGGCAGAACTTTTTCGTTTTTAAGATGTACTTTGCTGTTTTGTCAAGACTTTATTGATTTAAGATAGTTGTATACGTGTCTTCAATTCAATAGCATTCAAATTTAGCTACACTACCTGGTTCAGGTAGATATTATTGTTTTTTGGTAGTTTTGTAAGTAAGTTTGGAGCTGATTTTTGGGGCATTTATAGTGATTTTGTTGCTTTTGAATGTTCATATTAAAAGATAAAGGTCATTGTAAATCGATCATTGTAAATGCTGCCAGGTCATTTGGAATGATGGGGAACATTTTTATTTTGACCTTACGTGAGCATTAGTGAGTAGAATAATTTGCATGCTTTGAAATACGACTAATTGGATGTGCTTTGATGTACAGACCAACAGAAAAAGGTTATTAAATGAACTACAGCATGAGAACGCTGGATGAATCAGCAGTGAATTTAGCCTCCAACTATTTGAAACCAACCCCTGTAAAAGAAACTGACAAGCTGAGTTTACTTGTTTTATTCGAGGAGGGCAAATGCGTTTGACTATTATGAGCTACATATGAAAATATACTGCATTCAGTATGGCATTTAATGCTGTTGTTATATTGAATACTTAGTTGCTGTGATGGTGTAAGTGCTTGAACCAATTTGTATCCAGAAAATGACTTCAGCTGATGAAATAAAAACCTTTCTTAGAGGCCTCATATTATTGGATGATTCAGTATTATTTCCATTTGCATGCTTGTGCCGTCCTTGAGCAATTCATTATGTGTGCTTACCAGGATTGTGTGATATTCAGAATTGAATTGAAAATACCTGTTAAATTCCAAATCAGTTACTGATTTTGCATTGGTAGTAGACAAGATGCATAAGTGCAAATTTGTATTGCCTTAATTTTTAATGTAAGGCAGTAGAATTTAAGTGAAATTCAAGGAAACAAAGAAAGAGGGAAATTACTCTTTAATTATTTATTTATTTGTTTAAAAAGAAAAGCTTTTTTTTTTTCAAACAAAGTCAATATGTTGGCTTGACAAAGCCTAAGTTTTGAAGATAGTCTTTAAAAGGAAAGTTCACCCATAAATAAAAAAAATCTGTCATTATTTACTCACCCTCAGGTCGTTCTAATCCTGCATGACGTTATTTCTTCTGTGGAACAAAAATACGATATTTTGAGAAATGCCTGGTTTTTTTTGTGTGTGTTTTTTTTTCTTACAATAAAAGTCAATAGTAACCAGATCTGTTTGGTTACCAACATTCTTCAAAATGTCATGAGGTGAGTAAATAATGACAGAAGTTTTCTTTTTTTCGGTGACCTACCCCTTTACGTTTGAAGGGTTATATTGCATTTCACTAAATGTTCTGATCTTCCTGTCATTCCAAAGAAAGAATTTCTACATCAATTTTCAGTATTTGCTCTCATAGGGTCTGCTTTAATACTGATTTTGTCATCTGTTTGCTTTCAGTGGAGTTCATGCACCTGGATTTGGCCTCTTTGACATCCGTGCGGCAGTTTGTCCAGAGATATAAAGCCACAGGTTTGCCACTACACGTCCTTGTCAATAATGGTATGTAAATTCCTGAATTCCGCTAGCATTAGGCAATTTCCCCTCTTAAAATGTGTCATTAGACCACAGCAATTGTGCTGTATTATTTTAATATTATGTCATATTTGTCATATATTTGTCATTTTAAGTTTCTTTATTTATTTAACAATTTAAAGTATTCTTGTTAACAATAAACACATTTTTACAGCATTTATTAATTTAGGTCAATATTGAATTCTAAATTGTATATATAGATTTCACATTATATCAAATTTAAAATGAATGTATAATGAACAAACATGAAATTACAATGAAAGCTTCAAAACTGCTGTTCATTGTTAGTTCATGATACCTAATGCATTAACTTGTAAAGTGTTACCTGTAAAGTGTTACCTGTACAGTGTTACCTATTTATCTTTTATAGGTTGTCTCTCAGCTTAAAATCTCTTGCGTCCTCCTAAACTCGCTCTGTTGGACATGTCTGGTCTGTGTCCTGAGGGCCTTGGGGGTTGTTTGTTTTAACTGAATGACTTTTATTTAGAAGCCTGCCCCAGGGAATGTCTCAAAATGACAGGAACAGTCACACACTGTCCTCTCCCTAACAGAGAGAATTAATAATTCACGCTCCCCTTTTCCCGTTTGTTCTCTATGGTGCACACCCCTCCCCTCTGATGCCAGCTGATGGGCCAATGCATTTGTGCCACCCAATTGAGGTTCTAATGATGCAGAAAGGTCAACGCTTGACCCCTCTAGTGCTCTGGCTGGACAAGACACTGCATGTGTCTGAGCAAGAGTCGAGGGACATTGATTTTCTCTTGAGAGAACATGGGTTGATATAATTAGGATTCGTTATGTTCAAATTTCCTGTGTGAGTGTAATTAAAAAACATACTGTTTAATGCTCATTTAATATGCTGAGGACATTTTTTATAATCCTGATTATTGTTTTCTCCTGCGAACTGAGCTGTAATTCTGTTAAAAGCAAAATAATGATGAAACATGTTTTCAAGAGCAGAGGCTTATTCCCGCATGAATGCTTGTGCTCAGTCCCGGTCAGGGTTTAAAATCAGATTACATCCATTTAAAGGGTTAGTTCACCCAAAAATGAAAATTCTGTCATTAATTACTCACCCTCATGTCGTTGGACACCCGTAAGACCTCCGTTCATATTCGGAACACAAATGAAGATATTTTAGTTGAAAGCTGATGGCTGAGAAAGGCTTCACACAGGCCTCCATTGGCATTCAGTACATTGACACTTCCAAGATCCATGAAAGGCACTTAAAACGTCGTTACAAAGTCTATCTCACCACAGTGGCTCTACAATAATCATACAATGCGACGACAATAGTTTTTGTGCGGAAAAAAAAATCAAAATAACACCTTTATCCAACTTGTTCTTGTCTTCCGTGTGCGCCTCCACGACGCATGCGCGAGAATATGACGTAGCGCCGGTGTTCGGGAATCGATGAAATACACACTTAAGCTCCATTTTGAGCACTACGCCGAGACCTAAAGCACGATCAATGTAGAATCCAACAGCTTAGACACGCGCGTCTTCCTCTGCTCGTAAACAAATCGCTTCTGGGTCATATGTCCGAACGCCGGATCTGCGTCATATTCTCGCGCATGCGTCGTGGAGGCGCACACGGAAGACAAGAACAAGTTGGATAAAGGTGTTATTTTGATTTTTTTTTGCGCACAAAAACTATTGTCGTCGCATTGTATGATTATTGTAGAGCCACTGTGGTGAGATAGACTTTGTAACGACGTTTTAAGTGCCTTTCATGGATCTTGGAAGTGTCAATGTACTGAATGCCAATGGAGGCCTGTGTGAAGCCTTTCTCAGCCATCAGCTTTCAACTAAAATATCTTCATTTGTGTTCCGAATATGAACGGAGGTCTTACGGGTGTCCAACGACATGAGGGTGAGTAATTAATGACAGAATTTTCATTTTTGGGTGAACTAACCCTTTAATATTGGAATTCACCAACTTTAATTATCTTGTGGTCGCTCTTTATAAAGACATAGAAGTGCATTTTTGTAGAAGGGTATGTTTATGTGTGAATGTGACACATGATGAGCTTCACATCTTTTCATTTATTTCTTCTCAGAGAGAACACGAATTAAGCAGAAACAGGCACATTAAGAACATTAGTGGAGGAAATGGTTATTCGCTAGTTCAGTTTCATATGAAGACATCTCTGATATCCTTCTCTGTGTGTGTTAAAAGCCATTCAAAAAGATGTGAATCAATAAACCAGCATTACTTAATCCACGGTATTCAGAGAGCTGCATGCGGTACAATGTTCTCTGAGCTCATGAAGTTCATTTCTTTTCAAAAGAGTGACTCAGAAATTACTCATGACTCTTTTTTTTAAGGTGTGAATACTTGATCAAGCCTAGTAGGATTCTTCCCGGTGTGTTACATATTCTGTCTGTTCATAATATATCAGCAATGATGTTCCTTTATGTCTGCAGCTGGCGTTATGCTTGTTCCGGAGAGGAGAACAGAGGATGGATTTGAGCTACACTTTGGGCTGAACTACCTGGGCCATTTCCTGTTGACTAACCTGTTGCTAGATGTCCTGAGGAAGTCAGGCAAACCTGGGAAATGTTCCCGAATAGTTATTATGTCTTCAGCTACCCATTATGGAGGAAGATTAACTCTGGATGACTTGCAGGGAAGGTTAGAAGCTGTTTTAAACTACACTTCAGATTATTTTCTTACCTCAAGCCTTTTTGTGAATGGAAGTGATGAACTGAATTTTAAAGAGATTTTAGACATTTATTCCATATTGCCCGGCACCACTTGATTTCTATAGTGTTACACGCAAATGACATCCAACTGTATGTCCTGTTTTTGCAATCTGAATTGTCTTCTCTGACAGCACACACACACACAAGCATACAACCTAGTCATTGAAGTCATATTCACAAACGGATTACTCTGGAGTTCTGTTTCTAACAATACACTCACTGAATCCACCAGTTACTGAAATAACATCTCACTCATTATAATTAATTCACAACTGAGAACCGTTACAGTGTTGTGTGTGCTGTGGACTATATTATGAAATGTGGTTTGTAAGACTTACAGTAATCAGTATTGTTAAATAATAATAACAAAACTTGACACGCGTTACAGAAATAGTATTGTTCTTCAAACAAAGAAGAAAAAAGTTTTTGAGGGGGTGAATTAAAACCACTGGCATAAAGAGTTGTGTAAGGAAAATTTGTATATTAGTTTGGGTATATTGCAAGGTATATTGGTAAAATCATAGGTGGAGATTCACTTTGTGCATGGAGGGGTCACAAAAAAAGCCTACAGGCTTATGGTGTGCAAATATGAAAACAGACAAAAACTATTTAAAACTATATGCTGCCTTTTCCACTATATAGTATCTATAAAATTATACTACACTTTTACCCAAAGGATAAAAAAATAAGAGCTTACCTAATGCAGACGTAGTTGTTTTTTTCCCAAACTTGCTTAGATTTCAACTATCTGATATTTTGCATATCTATTTTGCAATCAAACCTCCATATTGTACAGTTAGCCTACAATTTAGCTTAACCAAAAGTGTAGATTGCCACAAACTGCAACACTTTAAAACTCTGGGAAAAGGATGCATTGGAAAATGTAAAAATATATGACAATTTTAGGTTTCAATATATAAAATAATTTAGCCATAATCTCATAATTCTAGCCATTAAAGTAATAAGATTAGATTTAAAAAAAATATATATATTATTCACCACTTATTCACCATACTAATGCTGCGTTTACATCATGTTACAATTACCGTAATTTTGAGATGACAAAACATGAAGTGTTCACGTCCAAGGACAGGGAATTATGCGTTTCTGTGTCAACACTATTAAATGCCTAAATGAATCTGCAGCAGTCAGGTGGTACAAATAGGAGCTCTCAGAAAATTCCAAGTTTACAAGTTGTAATTACGAGCTCTACGAGGACGTGAACAATTTTACAAGTTGAAATCTGGTAATTACAGTAATTACAACATGGCATGAACGCACCTTAAATAATTATCCACCAGCTCCAGCTGTAGCCATAATGGTTATTGTCAGATATTACTGTTTTTTTTTGTTGTTGTTTTTTTGTATTTTTGCTTTTTTCAATACACTTGGTTCGGCTATTTAATTGTAAAATTGCTCATTTACCTGTTTTTTTTTATTTAAATTATATTTAACATCCTCTACCACTGTTAAATGTTCAGATCTCAAACTGAATGTACATTCATATGGTTAAAAAAAAAAATGTTGTGATGCCTAGATTCCCAAAATTCCCTTTCAACGGAACTCCCCCTGCGTCTAGAATGATGTTGTGGGAATGCCTTTGCATGATTGCATCCTGAAGCACATGTAAAATAAGTCCAATGGCGTGATGGGATGTCATAGGCGGGTGACGTCATGACCAGGAAGCTGTAAATCGCACCCAAACCAAGCAATGTCAGCTTCTGTGCCTTCAGCAAGCACTCTGTGTGAAATTGCCTATTTATTGTTTGTTTCTCATTGCCTCAAGCATATTATATATGTATATACATATACACTCACCTAAAGGATTATTAGGAACACCATTCTAATACTGTGTTTGACCCCCTTTCGCCTTCTGAACTGCCTTAATTCTACGTGGCATTGATTCAACAAGGTGCTGAAAGCATTCTTTAGAAATGTTGGCCCATATTGATAGGATAGCATCTTGCAGTTGATGGAGATTTGTGGGATGCACATCCAGGGCACGAAGCTCCCGTTCCACCACATCCCAAAGATGCTCTATTGGGTTGAGATCTGGTGACTGTGGGGGCCATTTTAGTACAGTGAACTCATTGTCATGTTCAAGAAACCAATTTGAAATGATTCGAGCTTTGTGACAATGGTGCATTATCCTGCTGGAAGTAGCCATCAGAGGATTGGTACATGGTGGTCATAAAGAGATGGACATGGTCAGAAACAATGCTCAGGTAGGCCGTGGCATTTAAACCAGGGCTTAAAAACGGAAAAAAATATCAATCAGTTCACTCCGAGCAGAATCGATATTATAGCGTTTCCGTTTTTGCGTTCCTCATTAAAAATTACTGTTCCGAAAACGGTTTGATTTGAAAA
Organism: Gobio gobio; assembly: GCF_949357685.1. Taxonomy (NCBI): domain Eukaryota; kingdom Metazoa; phylum Chordata; class Actinopteri; order Cypriniformes; family Gobionidae; genus Gobio; species Gobio gobio. The sequence goes on from NC_137099.1 coordinate 37,376,856, forward strand.
AATACCGGTTAATAACGTTACTTTAATTTAGCCTATACTTTAAACAAATATGTATAATAGACTTATTTTCACTCAATAATAATATAACGCATGGTAATTAAACTTGAATATTTATTTCATAACATTTTTAAAACCACAACAGAAATACATGCATTAATTACAAAGCATAAACAGTGGACCTGTTTTGGAGCGTTAGACAATCGAAAGTGGCCCTCTTATGCCTAATTCTTTTCAGAAGAGTGATAACATTCTTTGTAACGTTACATAACTTTTTTTCAACACGACTTGTTTTAAAAAATTTATAAATAAAGAATAAATAAACTGGATAACCTTTAATGCACCGTCAACTGGTAATTTCAAAGCAAACACTGCGCAACACGTCCTTGCATCACATAATCAAATTCAGTCAGCTAATAAATCTTGATCATTTAATGCAATATACCATTTAATACGAAGCATCAGCCGTCTATATAGAAAACATTGACCTGTATTGGCAATCTGAAAGACTATAGGAAAAATGTTTGATAGATGCTAGTAACCTACTTGGATAGGCTTAAACGAAATCCACAAACTAGCCTAAATCCGACTATTTGAGCTTAAAGTCCGTACTGCTTTTTTAAACATATGAAAAGAATGTCCTCCAATACCTGCGCTTTCATTGTAGACCTCAGCGGGGAAAGAAATGTACTTGAGGCATGAAAATGCGCGCTCTGAGTCTGCACTGACAGTAGATTCATAGATGATGGTGCGCGGGCATTTCACTCAGGCTTGATCCGTCAACGTCACATGCTGTAGCTACTCTATTCATGATTGGTCACTGCCAAATAAAAATATTAAAGAGAACGATAAAATAACGTTATTAACCGGTTAATGGTCATTTCAAATTAACGTTTCTGTTCAGAACGATTCAAATTGATTTTGATTTCGTTTTCGTTTTTGTTCCTCTTAAAATTTCGTTCGTTTCCGGTTTTCGTTTTCGTTCCTTGAACCGGTTCAGAGCCCTGATTTAAACGATGCCCAATTGGCACTAAGGGGCCTGAAGTGTGCCAAGAAAACATCCCCCACACCATTACACCACCACCACCAGCCTGCACAGTGGTAACAAGGCATGATGTTCTCATTCTGTTTACGCCAAATTCTGACTTTACCATCTGAATGTCTCAACAGAAATCGAGACTCATCAGACCAGGCAACATTTTTCCAGTCTTCAACTGTCCAATTTTGGTGAGCTTGTGCAAATTGTAGCCTCTTTTTCCTATTTGTAGTGGAGATGAGTGGTACCCGGTGGGGTCTTCTGCTGTTGTAGCCCATCCGCCTCAAGGTTGAGCATGTTGTGCCTTCACAAATGCTTTGCTGCATACCTCGGTTGTAACAAGTGGTTATTTCAGTCAAAGTTGCTCTTCTATCAGCTTAAATCAGTCGGCCAATTCTCCTCTGACCTCTAGCATCAACAAGGCATTTTCGCCCACAGGACTGCCGCATACTGGATGTTTTTCCCTTTTCACACCATTCTTTGTAAACCCTAGAAATGGTTGTGCGTGAAAATCCCAGTAACTGAGCAGATTGTGAAATACTCAGACCGGCCCATCTGGCACCAACAACCATGCCATGCTCAAAATTGCTTAAATCACCTTTCTTTCCCATTCCTATATATATAAAATCATTACTAGACAACAGTATATATATATATATATATATATATATATATATATATATATATATATATATATATATATATATATATATATATATATATATATATATATATATATATATATATATATATATATATATATATATATATATATATATATATATATATATATATATATTTATATTATACATTTTGAATCGTGTGGCCCTCCCTGCCCTTGCTACATTATGAGTGAGGATGCACATGATTTATGTGTTGTTTGTTTGGGAGTGGAGCATGCAGGTCAGCTTTTGTGGGGGCTGACAGTGTTCATTCATAAGATTTCCCAACGTTTAAGAAAAGAAGCATGCACTATCAGGAGTTTTTAGCACCCGCTCCTGTTAGCTTTCTTCTCGAGGGAAGAAAATATTATGCAAGTGGCTCGGATCTTTCGTTCGCTGAGGCAACTCGTAGATTACGCGTCCGCAATATATATTTATAATGCGAAAGGGAACTGAGCAGATGGGAGTTTCCCTTTCTCTCTTGTTCTATCATTGCGTGCACGCTTCCTATGTGTGTTTGCAAGCTATGATGTATAATTCTTTTTGTATTTGAGATTCTAATATGAATATTCAGCCTGTCATTTAGACAGTGTATACTTGTTTGGTTTATACTTGTTAGATGCTTTCTGCATTTAATTTTGAGGAATTAAAGGTGCCCTAGAACGATTTGAAACAACATTTTAAATTGTTCTCTGGTATCTACATAGAGGGTATATGGCTTATTTAAGGTCAATAATTGTCCAGATACGGTTTTACAGGTCCATTTCCAACTATAGAAATCTTCCCCAGGATGAAATGGTCTGTTTTTGCCTTATTTGGAAGGGTCATGAATATTAATGCAGAGTTCTACTCTGATTGGCTGTTTCACTGCGCGGCTCAATGATAGCATCGCGTGCGAATGCACATGTGCAGCGTATGTTTTTGCTGCATTCACACTGCAAACCAATGCTGCCGCTCAGTCTTTTTGCCACTCTGTGGGGCGTAACCGCAGTCTCTCCAGCTGACGGTGACGTCACGTGCATACCCTCTATACTGACCGTCATGACGATGGAGAGATTAGGCATTATATGTTTGAGCCTGTTTCTGACGAAGATGCAGATTTTGAGGAACAACAACATGTTTTGAGATTGGAAATGAACGCTTCTGAATGGTAAGTTAAGTCTTTATTTTAATTAGGAACCCGCAAAATCATTACGTCCATACCAGAACTTCAGCCTAAACAATAACTAGCATATAGCATTAAATATACACATCAGCAGTCACAACTTTTTTAGCATTGTATATATTGTGTATATATAAATTAACAAATTGACTAGAAGCCTTGTCAATTTACTATTGTTTCAACTTAAATGGTGGAGGTGACGTTAGCTAGAAGGATCGAGTTAGCTATGTTTAAGCAACTAAACTAACGTAGTACGTTACGTATCTACAGTTGTATTTTGTAATTTATGACAACACTGGCATGAAATAATATTAACCTTTGTCATTAGACATACTATTTAGTTGTGTAAGCTACTTGGATTATCCTATTGTTACTGTACTAGCATATTGCGTTGGATCTAGACAACAATGGGGATATTATCGTTAATGTTTTCTCTCTAAGAAACTTTCAATTTAATCAGAAATTGTTTAGACAGTCAAGAAGTGGATAAAATCACTTACTGCTTGCAGGTATATGGTTGGAATTGCCCCTTTCTTCAGTGTCGGATGCTGAGCAAAGCCTGCTTGATATTGTCCCAGGCTTGAAAAACTGTACGTGGTGAAATGGGCTGAGCAAACGAACAACTTTGAATTAAATTGTTGCGGTATCCGATTATAAATAAACATCAACCATGCCGGTTGACATGTTTTATCTGTGGGAAGAGTATGAAACGTCTTCACATCCCCTGCACAGCCTGGAACATAACATTTGTTTCCATGATCTGCCATGTTCGCTGTCCTCGTGTGACGCTTGTTTACCTGCAGAACTCCAGATGATACGGCTGCGCAGTTTGGCCTGACAGTGAACATTTGCTTGCATATGCAAATGTTGGGGATGTACATATTAATGATCCCAACGATTGCATCATTCTCGGTGTTACGTTGAGATTTGCCTATTTTTCCGCTGTGTTTTTCACAAACGAGATTTACATATGAAGGAGGAGGAAATGGTGTTTTAGACTCACTGTATGTGAATTACATGTTCTGAACTCCTGTTATTTAACTATGGCAAGGTTATGTGCTTCGGGGTGCAGCTGTCTTCAGTGAGTTCCAGTCTCTGTGTCCACTCGAAAATGTTGCAGCACTGGGAGACTCACCCCAACCGAGGAGGGTTACAGAGGGGTCAGTTCGGTTGCTTCCTGCTGGTCATCCATTTCAGGGCACCGGATTGGCTACTTGAGTTATGCTAGAGACCTCGAGAGACTGGTTCCTTTAGTAGTCTCAGCCAAAGTCTTCTTGAGGTAACATGGATGTGAGGGCCGCCATTTTCTCAAAGAAGGCTTCGGCGAAGAGGTCCTGATGCCAATGGCCTCCCCCCTTTGGGGGGAAGTGGTTAACACCTCACTATACAGTGCCCATTTCCTTTCATTCTGCTAACCCTGCCACCTAATGTGCTTTGGGGAGCCTCTGGCGAGCCCATATCTCAGTGTCTGCCCAGAAACACAGTGGCACTGGGATGCTCGACCCCTCTGAGGATGGTCTCAGAGCAATCAGTTTCATTGTCCCCTGCTGGTTCGCCGCTTCAGGGCACCGAATTGGTCACTCGAGTAGCACCAGAGACCTGTCTCAAGAGACTTATTTCCTTAGTAGATTTTTTGGCAGCGTGGAATGTACTGCCAAATATATCTCAAAGGGTCCTGCACACAGGGGAGTCCTGTCTACAGTGGTAACCCCGAGGCAGGCTCTGGTTATGGAACAGGAGGTAAAATGCTTTGCTGGGGAAGGGGGTTGTAGAACGTGTTCCTCCCGCCCGACAGAGAGTCTGTTTTACAGACGGTATTTTATCATTCCAAAGAAGGATAGGGGGTTGTGTCCAATTCTAGATCTGCACGCTAAGGCGAATTGTGGCACAATCAGATCAGAGGATATACTTCCATATTCCATCCTTCCTGAACTCAGGAAGTTCCTCAGGTTTGCTTCCGCGGCCAATGCGTTTCAGTATCGGGTTCTTCTTTTCAGCCTAGTCTTGTCACCCTGTATTTTTTTTACATCAACGTTTGGTCATTTTTGGCTCAATGTGGAGCAGACTTTTTAGGCATGGCGTGGGATTCGACAGCGATGCAAGTAAATTGTCTCAAAATTGTATTGGTTCGATCCTCACAGCCGTGAGCAAGATAAAGCTAGGCCAGTCACTCACTGTCAAACAGTTTTGAGACTGTTTGGTCTGATGGCACTGGCAGCTGTGTCCAATGGGATACCTTTTGGCCTGCTGTACATGAGACCTTTGCAGTGGTGGCTCAAGACCAAGGGGTTTCCCTGAGGGGCAACCCGTTCTGCATGATCAAGGGATCAGAGTTATGGTAGTGTGGGTTTGGCCTTTGAGGGGGCCCAATTCATAGACTCTGGTCTCTAAGGTTGTTGAGACCACGCTCACTCCAGAGCTTCCTGTTCTAGAAAACTGGTTGACAGCTCGGTTGGTACAGTGCTGGAATTTCGGCAGGATAGATTCTCCACAGGGTTATCCCCCTCACGCCTTAGCTGCTTACCACGCACCTTTGGGTGTTGTCTTTGGTGAGAAACCTGTTGGTGTTTCCTCTGTGGTGCATCGGATCAGGAGGAGTATGGTGGCTTTGCAAGCCTTATAATTGGGGTATCCCTACAGTAGGTGTGTGATGCAGTGGGCTTGTCTTCTCCACACACATTCATCAGGTTTTACAACCAAGATTTGGGCTTTACACCTGGGTCCCAGGTGCTTCTCTCTTAGTTGTGCTTGTCTGGTTTCACACAAGACAGGCACTGGTCAGGACGGCCCCATGGATATTAACATTCCCACAGCGTCATTCTTGACGCAGTGCAAGTTAATGTCTCGGTTACGACAGTAACCGTGGTTCCTTGAAAGGAGAATGAGACACTGCGTCACCCTGCCATATTACCGGTGTGCCTATTATTGACTTGCTTTGACCTATCAGAAGCTGACATGTTTGGTCTGGGTGCGATTTTTATAGGTTCCTGGTCATAAAATTCCCCGCCTATGACTTTCCATCACGCCATTAGACTGATTTCACACATGCTCCAGGACGCAATCATGCAAAAGCGTTCTTACAGTGTCATTCTCTATGCAGCGTCTTGTTGCCTTTTGAGGGTCATATATAGTCATAACCGTGGCGTTTTAGTTTATTTAGACCAAAAAAACTATAGAATTTCAACCATTTATAACAAAGTATAGAATTTAGACATGTATCAGTGAAAATAATATTGACTATCAAATTTGAATATTGGTGCATCCCAAACATTATTAAAAGGCGAAAACGTCTCTGTGTCTCATATTAAACTCAGATCTTCCTGTAGTGCAGATCAGTCCATCATGTACATGTCTGCTTTACTCCTCAAAATATTGCCACTGTTCTAACCTATTTTTCTCAGGTCTGCTTTTATTGCTTTTCAGTCTTGAGTTTCCTCATCGGTTACTGCAGTCATATACTGCAACGGCTCAAGGACAGAGTCGCTGTAACATGCAGCGTGATTCAGAGCACCATGTGTCTATTGATTGACTGAATGCTGCAAAGCCTCCTGGGAGACAGAAAAGGGTGGTTATGAGTGTTACAATAAATACTGACAAACAACAAATCTAATACAGCAAACAAGGTGCCTGCTTGCAACTGGCGATGACTTCTTGTCATGCTGTATGTTAAGTGTGTGGGGGGGCTCATACTGTGGGTTGGCACAGAAGATTCCTAATAAATATGTCCTTCAAGGTGAGAGAGGGAGAGAGGAAGGGGTGGGCGCAAAGACATCTGCTGGTATAAATAAAGGATAAATGAGTCAGCTAAATGATTAGACATGGATTCTTCATTCTAGGGCATTCTAGGACTTCAAAAAGTGCATAAGGCAAGATTTTTTAATCAATTTAAGGTTTGTTAATGTGAATATAGAAGCAATTAGGGACCAATGCTGTTGAAATGTCACGATTCTTGAAACTAATTTGTACTTTTATAAGTTAAAGGGTTAGTTCACCCAAAAATGAAAATTAGCCCATGATTTACTCACCCTCAAGGCATCCTAGGTGTATATGACATTCTTCTTTCAGACGAACACAATCATTAGAGTTATATAAAAAATGTCCTGGCTCTTCCAAGCTTTATAATGGCAGTGAATGTTTATAATGGCAGTAAATAAATGTTTATAATGGTAGTGAAGCGCCTCAAAATGTAAGCAGTTCAAAATGCATCCACGTCTGACGACATTGCACACCAGTTTTGCTCGTCAGGTGTAGCGTAAGCATTTTGAACTGCATTTTGAGGCACTTCACTACCATTATAAATATTCATTCACTGCCATTATAAACATTCACTGCCATTATAAAGCTTGGAAGAGCCAGGACATTTTTTTTATTTAACTGTTCGTCTGAAAGAAGAATCTAGGATGGCTTGAGGGTGAGTAAATCATGTGCTAATTTTCATTTTGAAATCTAGTAATTATGACATGCCGTGAGCGAACCTTAAAAATTATCGACCACAAAACTCCTATGGACTATAGCCTATAGGAGGCTATAGCCATAATGGTAATTGGCAGATAATATATTAATATTATAATGTTGTAATGTCTAAATTCCCATTGCCAATTGTTATTGTTAATTAAAACTAAAACTATAAAAAATATTTTTGGGTAATTGAAATAGAGCTGAAATAAAATAAAACAAAAATATTAGATGAAAAAAAAGAAGCTATAAAGAAATATTAAAAAAAAAAACTAATAAAACTGACAAAAAAAATCATAAGACAAAAATCATTTTAATGTTAAAATGAAAACTGAAAATCTAAAAATAAAAGCTGATTCAAAATAATGGTAAATACTGTAATAGTATATAAATAATACTAGGTAACACAGACTGGTTTAATGTTGACTTTAAGATTCACTGCTATTCTGAATGGTCCGACATGAAGCAACAACACATCAGCAAGCACAATCTTGTCAAAATGGGTTTGCAAACAGAAATTACAGTACACAACGCTTAATGGCTGTTAACGCCAAAATAGCTGCATAACTGCGCTCAAGGCCTCTTTCTTTTTTCTCCCATTGTCTCTTTTCCTCAGGATGTGTTATAGTGCCCATGGTGCATACGCCCAGAGTAAACTGGCCCTGCTTCTGTTCTCCTACCACCTGCAGGACCAGTTGTGGGTCAAAGGAGACCCTGTAACGGTTAATGCAGTGGACCCAGGCATGGTGGACACAGCCCTGTATGACAATCTGTGTGGCCCGGCCCAGCTGGCCAAGAAGCCTTTTGCTAAACTGCTCTTCAGGGTAAGGGAAATCATATTGCCCTCTATAAAATCTCATTAGTCAAGTTTACTGAAGGATAATAATTGCATGTACATATTTGGACTGCCTTATTTTATTTAAATAACTTACCAAACTTTGGAAAGTCAGCCAAACTTGGACAGTGTCACGGGTGTGATGGTTTATTCAGGCACCTGTCTGTGCTTTGCAGAGAATTCTTGAGGTGTAAGGCTTCAGTTTCACTCATGTTTGGGTTTTTTTATTTTTTATTGACAGGGCAGAGAGGACAGGAAATGAGGGGACTAGTCTTGAGCGAATGTACAGCTTTCAAGTGGTTGAATTAAAAAAATATCTATAGAAATATGACAATTATTTTCATATTATGGGTGATAAATGTTAATTGAAAATCTGTGCTGCTTTGTCTAAATAAAAAAGCACTAGAAACTAAAATCTAAAGTTTTATCACTATTAAATTATTGTTGTAATAGCTATTGATGCTTATATGGCTAAATAAACTAAAAACTAAATACATAAATGTGTGGTAATGCAAAGTATGAAATAGGGATGCACCGGTTGACCGGCCAAAAAACGGTTTTCTTTGTATTTTTCTGCCAATTTATCCGGAAGTGCGCCTGCGTGCACATACGCCTATATTGCAATCATTCGCGAACATGTCACTTGTGTGTTACAAACGGAAACTGGAGAACTGAGGGAAGAGACGAGATGCGCTGAAGGGAATGAAGAGCCGCTTTCCTGCGCGAGCTGAAGTTGCGTGAGCTTACCTCTCCGCCTGCACAAGCGCAGATAGTAAGCGTTTGTTCAGCTCAGCTTCTCACGTGTTGGATCGGATGAGAACGAAACAGACTAACTTGTGACAAAGCCGAAATACTTCTTTTTGTAGCCTAAAGAAGAACATGCATGCACTTTTGAAATGAAATACTATCAGTTCTGTAGCCTATAGGATGATCATTTTTATTTGGTAACACTTTAGAATAATGATCATTAGTTAATATTAGTTAACTACATTAGTTAACATTAACTAATAATGAACTGCACTTATAAAGCGTTTATTAATCTTTGTTAATGTTAATTTCAACATTTACTAATGCATTATTAAAATCTTGTTAACATTAGTTAATGCACTGTGATGTTTATATTAACTAACGTTAACAAAGACGAACAAATACAGTAACAAATGTACTGCTCATGGTTAGTTCATGTTAGTTAATACATTAACTAATGTTAACTAATGACCATTATTCTAAAGTGTTACCTTTTATTTTACCTTAAAATTACATTGACTTAATTTGATTTAAAAAGCACCTGCTGTATCATCTTAGTTTTTTTCGTTGCACTAAACATTATTTGATTTAACATTTTGGAGCAATTATATACTTTGGTTTTACTTAATTTCACTGGTAAATACTTTTTTTCTTTACACTGAATTTAAAAACAAATGCTGATTTAAGTAACATCTTTGTTTGGATTGCAGAATATGCAGTTGTTGCCTTTAATTTCACCTTTCAGCCTTTAATTTCCAATTAAATTTCCTGTTAATTTCAGATTGCGGACTTGTTTTCATTAGCCAAAAGCCAATTTAGCCTGTTAAATACCAAATAAACATCTTGTTCATGTATACTTTCATTCTTTTATTGTGTAAAAAAAAACAAAAAAAACATCGGAAATCGGTATCGGAATCGGCCAGTTTTCTTGAAAAAAATCGGTATCGGAATCGGCCATGTAAAATCATGATCGGTGCATCACTAGTATGAAATATATAAATACTATTATTTTGAGATGAGTAGTTGATGAGAGAGTCCCTATCATAGAGTTGTGACCAGTATTAGTTTAGTATCACCAAGATACTAATAGTTTTTATTAATATTTTGTATTAGTTTTTGGTTTTATATTTGCATTTTAGTTAAAGGTTTACTTTTTTTTTTTTTTTTATGTTTCTGTAAAAAAAATGTATTCAATTTTTTTTCCAGCTCTAGTTTTAATTATTTTAGTACATCAAGTTAAACTAAATGAAAATAAGAAGTGATGCCTTGGCAATAAATTGAAATAAAATAAGTGTAACATTTTGTATATTTTATTTTATTTCTGTTAACGTTGGTTTCATTTTAAGTAAAGGTTTTTTTTTTTTGGTTTTGTTTTAGTAACTATTATAACCCTGGGTGGGAGCTGTATTATACGAAAGCGCTTTTAATTTTTGCCTAATCTTTCCCATTAAGTTAGTGCTAGTAATCTAAAATCTAAAAATAGGCAGAAGCAAGCAACCACAATTAAATATCAGCTGATAAATATCCTATATGGAATGATACTGGCAAATAATAACTAATATGTCTGATAACTGTTACTATTACTTATAGGTCCAATATGAAATTTCCGGCTTTAAAAGACATTTAATTACATGAGTTCATGAATATTCTCCTTTAGATACATTGTGTCTGTGTGTAACACACACTTTAGAGTCGGTGACAAAGACTGTTGTGAAAGGTGCTCTGTTGAATGACAACATTTTATGACAAACCCACCTGCCCCAATATGTTGCAATAAGGCTTTGTGACAATGTAGCGTATCCTGGGAGAAACTGTTTATACTCTCTCTTTTTTCTTCTTTCCATCTGTCTGTCTCACCCAATCTCTTGGAATTCGTCTTGAAATCTAAAGGTTTGCAGCCGCTATGTCAGGGTGAACAATAATTGGATTTATCTTGTCTCTTTGCTTCAAAGGTGTGTGTGTGTGTGTGTGTGTGTGTGTGTGTGTGTGTGTGTGTGTGTGTGTGTGTGTGTGTGTGTGTGTGTGTGTGTGTGTGTGTGTGTGTGTGTGTGTGTGTGTGTGTGTGTGTGTGTGTGTGTGTGTGTGTGTGTGTGTGTGTGTGTGTGTGTGTGTGTGTGTGTGTGTGTGTGTGTGTGTGTGTGTGTGTGTGTGTGTGTGTGTGTGTGTGTGTGTGTGTGTTAATCAGACGTGGATTGTATCATCTTTTAGAATGTAGAAGAAAATGGTAGCAAGAGTGAGAAAGGAAAATAAAGTAGTATACAGCTTATACACAGTTACAAATATGTATATGGTATTTCTAGATTTTTCATGTGATTTCAGCCTTTTGGACTTCACTCTTTATGTTATTCCATATGTTATATGCCACCTATACAATAACTATCCATCTGTTTGTGCTCAGTGATGTGCTGTCTCAAAATTATCAAAATTGCTACCATTTTTTGCAGGCTGTTTTACTGTCACCCCTCAGCCAATCATAGCCAATCCTTTCTCTCTGGCCCATTAAATTCAGCTGAGTTTGTGCTAAAAGAACATTAGAGATTAGCAAACATCTATTGCAAACATCAGCATATGATGTGTTGTACACTTTGTCAGAACATTATACAATTAATGTTTATGTGTGTGAACAACTCTCTTTGCTTGTGTGCAATAAATAGCAAATGTAAATCACAACAATGGGCAGTGACCTTCACCTCTTCTCAAGGGGAATTATTTGTACTATACAAAAGATAATTCAATGTGTAATCTGTTGAATACAAATTTAATATCCCTGAATCTCATGCCCTTGTTGAGGTGAGGTGTGTTGATATTGATTTATTGTGATAGTTATCAGCACAGCAATATCCTTTTGCAGGGTGCTTATTTACGAGTCAGGTTGAGTCACGGTTCACAGCGTCCATTATGTATGCGGCACAGAAATTGCTGTAGAAAACCCAGAAATTATGGGGCTCAGTGAGGACAGTGTTCTTTATGTGTTTAAAAGAAAAGATGACAAATTATGAATGTCTTGAGGGGAAATTAGTTATGACTAGACAGCCAAAGACTTTCAAAATAGAAAAGCACACCCGCTGTAGAGAATACAATTATTCTGAACTGTGATAGAAGAGGTTTATCCAAGAGCAGAAAATACTTCTTTTTTTATATATATATAATGATGTGTTTAAATAGGTTTTCTTCCCTGAAAAGGAGTGCTTGCTGTGCACAGTCTGAACACTGAATGCGGGTAAAATTTCTGAAGTTTAATTTTGGAACTCTGTGTTCAATAAAAGAGGGAGATGTGACATCTTTCCTGTAAATCCAATGCTCTATTAAAACTGAACTACTTTTTAAACATATTTTACATTCACAATGATTGTTTTACACCAGTTCATTTTCATGTTACAATTAATTATGAATATTTGGATCAGTTAACCAAATTAACTTAATGTAACTGAATTAATATTACAATCAAATAGTCTGTTCCTCCAGAGAACATTCAGTACTGATTGTCTATCAACTCTTCAGAAAGGATATTTTCTGTGGCCACAGAAAAATAACTCTTTCTTAGCACGTAGCTATGATCGATTCGTTAAAGTGACAATTTATTTATAAGCAGACCAGAATCAGTTTATTTAACTAAAACACGAACACATAACTAACATAAACGCACAACACATAATCATACAAACCTGGAGTAAAATGGAAAGTGGAAGTGACGGAAAAACCGGATCAGAATGAAGCTATGAAAAGAGTCTAAAACATGAGAGAACCACCAGTTCTCTGGAAGCGCCTTTTGTTTGAACAAAGGGATTTACAGCTTTAACTAAATACACAGCAAGTTTGTATATCGTACGTTACTTGCATTTGCCTTGAAAGGTGTCCAGATATACAGTCGCAGGAGAAAGTCTTGATAGTTCGGACCGATGTTGTTGTAGTTGCAATCGATTCCTTCCATGTTGAGCGAAGGAACGACAGTGAACTTGCAGAGACTCTGATGGTCGAAGAAGGTCCACGTGGCTTGGTGTGGGTGTGCAGCTGCGCCGGCAACGCCAGATGAGGTCTCGCGCGAACAGTGTTCGGGAAAGGAATGTCAGCGAGTACTATGTCTAACTCTGGAGGGAACTTTGTGTTGGCCTTTTAAGTTCCAGAGCCTACACCTTTGAGTCTTGGCTTGACCAATGAGGAAGGTACACTTCTCAGCGGGAGAGTTCCTTTGTTTTGATCAAAGGACTGACTCATTCGCGTTGAAAATGTACGTGTTCATTTGTATTGTGATAAATAAAATGAACACACTGCATTCTATAAGAAAGTGATGTCCACCAAAGTGTGAGTCATTAAATGAGGAATATTTTGATAGGAGACGCCAGCTACAGTAGATGGGCTAACATTAACTAGGAGTTCTATCATCATTATACAATTACAAAAAAAACAATATACAAACAGTAATGATACACAAATTGTACTGGGGAAAATGCATGTTCCTTCATTAAACAGATTGTCAATTAATTGGTGGATATAATTCCATTTCTATAGGGGATTGAGTGTCTGTTGGTTGTACCGTTCTCTCATTTGAGAACTCAGCCCAAGCATATGCGGCATATGATGTAGCTTGCAAACCATCATGATAAGGCAAGGTGTGCATTATTCCTTGTTACTTCACTCTATCTTCAATCTTCACCTAAAGCAATTTGATGTAGGATTTACTTTAACACATTTTTTACTTTGTAACAACTTTTCACAAATAATTACAAAGAAACGGCAAGTAACACGTTGAATTAAATGTGAAATTTTGAAGTAGAAATACTTCACATAGTATTTTCTTGAAAAATGTACTCCAGTATTCAAGCAGTGCTACATAATGATATCCATGCAGATGTATGTATATATGTATGTATGTGTGTGTATATATATATATATATATATATATATTAGAGATGCTCCGATCAGCATTTTTGGGGCAGATTACCGATTACCAAGTTCATGATCTGCCGATTGCCGATCATAGAATGGCAGGGGAATGGGAATCTTTTATATATAATCTTGCAGAGTTTGCACCATTTGTAGAAATGAAACTAACTCTAAATGAACTGAGTCAAGATCTTGAAGAACCACCAATTGTTTATTTTAGAAAATGAGATAACTTAAGGCTACTGTAGGCCATCTTTCCCAAATAAATGTATATAATTATCTCACCTAAATATTTGATCATGCAGTGCATTTTTGTTTTTAAAAACAATTTTTCAGATAGGTCTAACATTAGTATTGAGGTAAGAAATACTAAAGACATTTAATAAGAAATCAAATGTAAATTAATATTGGTCTTCCCTGAATAAATTAAATTAGTTTAATCCTTACACTTAAGGTTGCAAAAGTTAGTCATTCAAGAGCAGTGAGTGTCATAAAGGTTCATCAAACAACACAAGACAAAGAGAAACTCAGAGACCGCAGCAGTTTATTCGACAGCTGTCACTTTAAGAGCGAACACGGATACGGTTACATGCAGTTGCACAAACGTCCACTTTCACGACGGGGGGTTTACGTGCATACTGGTCAAGACGGTAATTTAGTACATACATTTGTGTGTATCTGACCATTTCAGCGCAATTTGTACTCACAAGCTTTTTGTGAGATGTGTATATATATTAGGGGTGCTCCGATTGATTGGCAACCGATCTCGATCGGTCGATAATCGCTTTATAATATATATATACTTACCACTGCAAAATCTACTGGTTGACAAATTTCTACCATTGCGCGGTGTATACTGTCTGTAAATTTTGCACCCAGCCCTATAAAACAGTATATAAAACTGTTGAGTGTTTCTAAACCGCAGCTGTTGCTCCATTTCCCCTTAAGCACACAGTCCCCGTATGGCCCAATACTAACAGCTTTAAGAGAGAAGCTTTTCTCACACTCTTTGTGCTGTATTGATTCAGCTCAGTATAGAGAAACCTTGTGGCTCCTGTAGTTTAATCCAAATTCCCTCAGACGAAAGAGATCTAGAAAGGAGAAAAACAGTGCTCAGCCCCAATTGCCTGGCCTCAAAGAGAGCCGTTTGAAGTGCAGAATCTGGCACCAGTGTTAGGGAAGATCGGCTGTCCTGTGTAATTGATCCGTCTGGAGGTCATAGTCCAACTGACCGTCTGCATATCAATCTCACCAACTGTGCAGCCCAACTTTTAGATCTTCTGATGTGAAAGTGAGCCAAAACATTTGCAATTAGAAGGCTAATTTGCATAATTAACCATGGCAGGTGGAAAGCATAACATGTGTAAACATGAGGCAAGAGTCACATGTGGAAGTGTACTTATTGCAATAAGTAAAATATATGAATATTATTACAACAAAAAAGATAACAAAATAAAGATAATTTAATTTAACAGTATTGTGGCAAGCAAGAAATGCATTTAATAGACACAAAGTATGGATGTTCCATTCAAGTTGGTTAACATGTTCAACATGTTCTTGCAACCCATCTACACTTGTTTTTATAATTGTTCTTGGTTTATTTCAACATGCACTAGATGGACATATTTGGCCATATATTTGTGTCATATCAGACCTTTTTTCCCAAGCAATTTGCATCAAGAGCACAAGATTTTGAGACATTGTGGGATATGTCATCATTTACTCACCTTAATTTTTGTGTGAACTATCCTTTTAAGTTTTTAAAAACACGTATTGCTGTCTTTCATTCAAGTGTTTAAATCTTTCTTTTTTTGAATGTGTCCTGTTTGAATGGGACAGATTCTTATTCCCTGGCTCGAAAAACTTAATTTAGGTGGGGACATTCATGCCCAGGTTGGGGGGCATGACTTCTTTTTTTCAATAGATTTTTTAACAGTAATTAATCACGCCAGTAAGCATTGTTTCTGAATTCCCTGAAATGCCTCGATTGTAGTCTTTATTTTTCTTCCTGGAACATAGACGTCACAGTATTCATCATTTAAATAATTCCTATGTAGCTTGATGCTGATTGTATCTCTAATGCACCTGCTGCGACAGGAGCTATTCAATTTCATATCTAATTTGTTAAAAGAATTCACATAAGGTCCCAAGAATATATTTTTTGTTTTGTTTTCTAGAAAGACTTCAGATAATATGTGGATTGATGTATAGGGGGATCAACGTGGTGTAGATGGGAAAGCCATGTATGGCTAATAGCCTCTGAATAAAAACAAAAGAATAATGAAGATTAGTTCTCATAGCCGACAGAAGTGTGAAAGGTTTGTCGAGTGCAATTGCAACATGAATGGGGTAGTTCGCCACACTAGACATAAACAACAGAGTGCAAGTGGGTGTTTACAGGGCAATAAAATATTGTATTAGCTTATAATCAGCCTTCTCTAAAAACTCTGAAGACATGGTCTTAGAAAATGTCTCATGACAATCATAGATTTAGAAATAACATCCTCAGAAACACAATGAAGTTTAATATTTTTTTTATTTTTGTTTTTATGTTTGAGATTATTTATCTCCTTATTAATAACGGTCACATCATTGAGTCTGAGTCTTGAACTGTAAACTCTCAAGTGTTGGCTTAATATATGTTGGTTATGTGTTTATTCAGAACTATCCTTTTTATGTCCACTTGCCAAAATGTGCGGTAGGAGAAGGGATACTTTAGAACGCCTTATACTAAAGTGTTACCAAATGACAAATTGACTGTTCTAATACAGATACAATCCTTTTTCTACAAGAAAGTGCACATATAAGTGGCAATTACCAGAGCTTGCAACAAAGGATACATGTCAAGTGCCAGGGTTAGACTTCAAGTGTCAAGAAGAACACTACAGCAAAAATACAAGAACGTTATAACAACTGCAAACATACAGGAATGTTGCGATGGCTGTCACGTACAAGGACGAGTGAAGTCACTGAGACTAGGAGGAATGCAAAATTAGGATTTTTGTTCCAGGAATTTCTGTCCTTCTTTTGTATTTTATATCGATCACTGATTAAATATTCTTAATGTGCCCACAGCGGTGTTGACTTCATCTCTGATTCCTGTTCCTCCACAGACGCCTGCAGAAGGAGCATCCACAGCTATCTATGCTGCAGCTGCCTCTGAGCTTGAGGGGACCGGAGGACTGTATCTGTACAACGGTCGTAAGACGGAGTCTTCAGCACTGTCTAATGATGAACGGCTGCAAACCAAGTTGTGGAAAGAAAGTTGTGCTCTAGTGGGTCTCCAAAAGACCTGAGAATACATCAGCACTGAGCTCCTGATCATTGACCTTGGCTCTCAACTTATAGTTCATAAAACGTCCACCTGAAAAATTCAACCTCCTGCCTTAAGTTAGTATCCCAATTTGCCAAATTCCCATTCTCTGAAACCGTCCCTTGGTCTTTAAACCATCTCATTACCATTTTAGTGTTCACACAAACCATCCTTTAAGGTCTTGAAGACTTTACCTCAACAATCCATGACCAACACTAACAAGTGCACTGTTTTTCCAACCTAAAACCTCTTTCTTCCTCCACTTCTCACTTGGGAACTTTCTGAACACTTTTTTTCCCCAGAACTAAGCAAATAAAACAATGATTTTGACTAATAATCTACTATCTTGTACTCTGCTAAGCCTTTTTGAGTGCTTAATGAATCAGGACCGTCGCAATTGCTGTTCCACTGATTTTCCTCTGGAATTCGTCAACAGACTAAAGAATATCGAAGGATAAAATGATTATGTGTGAAATCTCAAGCTCTCTAAACAGGGCAAATACCAGCCTTTCTCTAATGATTCTCTTCGATACCACGCTGGGATTTACGTCTTTCTTTGTTTGTATAGTTGTGTATCTTCAGTGGCTCCTACATTGGGTTATTCCACCCATCAGTCAGTGTCATTACTCCTTCTGCCTACCGCATGTAATTCTCTAAACACAAACTGCAGAAACGCTAAGCGGGAAAAACATTTGTCTGGCTAAGCCCTTCATTTTTCATTCTTTCACTGTGCAATTTGCAATGCTGTGTTTCAAATCTTCCACAAAAGAGACGGCTGCCATCATGTCAGGGTCTCATCTTCTTTCTCCCCGAGAGGAATATTTCGTCCAACTGTTCTGTTCGTGACTGTGACGTGCTTGGAATTTGTGATTCCAATGTGTAATGATGTGGTTGTGGTGTTGTTGTTTTTTTTTCATTTTAATCTTGCTTCTGAGCTGACATTGAAACAGAAACATTGCAAATATGTGCATGTTTTGTTTTTTTTTTGTTTTTTTTAGATCTTGAGTCCTAACTTTTAAATATATTCCAGCTATTATTATTTAATATATATTTATCCAAGGTCCGTGTGCAATAGCAAAACAGCTGATTGAGTCTTGAAATAATGGAAAATGTGATTTTTTTTTCCAACAGATGTCGCTTCATAAATATCAGTATATAAAAGTACTGTAAAATGAGTTACTTTCTACCACTGGTGTCTGTAACGACTTGGAGGTGTTGTCTCGACTTTGGCTGCTTTGGATAAAGTGCTACTTTAACCTGCTAAATTCTAATTTAAATGTACTGGTGTCAAAATGTGCCTGTCATTTGTGTGTTTTATGTGGTGTCAGTCATGCAGTTGACCAAATGCGTTCCCATGCAGACATTTTAGCATCTCCCAACTAATTATGTTCCTTTTATTGTGCAATGAACGGGATATGAAGCTTTTGGGTCAATGAGAGACAATTGTTTTTGAGAATTTGCTTTTATCATCGCCTAGTTTTGCTCATGGTACTGTAATTATGCACTAATGGAAGTGCTGCTGTATTATGATATATTTAGCATTATAGGAAGTGTAATTAACTTCCATGCACAGATAATAAAGATCCAATAGCTTAATTATACGGTTGTGAAATAAATTAATAACAATATTTGGAGGCACCAAATGGTGGACGATAAACTAATCAAGAAAAAGTCTCAGTACAAAATGTGCAAAGAGGATTTTGTGTACTTAGCTCCTCAGCCACATGCACTGTGAATGAGCCCAATGTTGCTGTCATTTGTGTGTGTGAAAGAGAGGGATAAAGATGGAGAAAAGAGTGCAGCATTATCTTGCCAGGAGACTGAAGTGTCTCATCTTCAGCTCTTGTAGAAAACCGAGTGAATGAGTTTCTCTTATAAGGCTCTTGTCTAAATAAAAATACAGATTTCCCTGTTGCAGTGGCTGTTTTTTTCTCCTGTTAATGTTCTGCTATTGGTGACGTGTAAATGAAAATATGGAATGTAAAATCCAATTTATGTCGAGTGGGTTTTAAAAAATTGTGCAGAGCTGGTCAATTGTCGTTTCAAGGACAGAGCAGAAGCCATACGATCCACGTTTTCTGTTAACTTGAATAGAATAAAAAGTGCTACATTTATCCTTTGTTCCAGGAATTTAATTGAAAATGATTTAACTTTCATTAATACTTCTCAACAATTATTATTATTAAAAATGTAAAAATGCAGACATTTTTCTGTGATGGGTAGGGTTAGGGGTAGAGTTAAAGGCACAATATGTAAGATTTTTGGATTCAAATATCCAAAGCCCACTTGAACAATGTTATATATTTTGTTGACTTGTGTACTTACATTATCCCAAATGTTTCCAAGAATGTTTAAATCCAGAGAAATAAGCAATTTTAACCAGGACATGGACCGTGTCTGTGCGTCACCTATCAATGACATCATACCCGCATTACCCATTTTATTTTGTAGAAACCATGGCAACACCAAATATGCTTTAATTATGTGTTTTATCGGACAGGTGAGCAACTGTTTGGACACATTGATCAACAGAAAACTAAGCATTGTTATATAGCTCAACATGGTTAGTCTTATTGTTTAAATCTCGTTTTCTTGATTTACATCAAGTACCATGTTTTGCCATGCCTAATATCAATCTAGCTTACTGCAGTGTGAAATAAGTGTCTCATAGTAGCTGCCGAGCGAATGCACAAAGTAGCATTATAACATAACTTTCAACACACTCAAATGTATCTAATATGATAAAACAGTGCTGCTTTACCCCGCATACTAACACATGACTGGAAGAAACGGAAAGCGGTCGTCTGCGGCATAATAAAAGCTGAAATGAAATCAAGGTGTCATCAAGCTACGCCTTTGTTTCGAATATGTAAGCGACCTCTAGCGGCGAAAAATTACATATTGTGATAGACTACATTTGGTATAGTATAAAAAAAGATTATGTCTATGTAAAGTCCCCATAAAACATGGAAACTCTGTATGTGTGTGTGTGTTTGTGATGTGACCTGAAATCCTCTACAGGAACGGATGACTCATTTTAGGTTTTTCTGTCATGAATGCCTTTGGCAGTTTGTGGGACATCTATCTCAAGCACATCCTAGCACCCTCTCTCAAGCACACGCAACGATATGCAAGACTCGCTCGCTCACATATTAAATACTAAGACATTTGATTGCTTTTTAAGTGATACTTATGAACGCAAGCCCTTGCTGATCAGATGTAGGTTTCTAATTTTGCACCTATTCCTGCAGTACAAATTATTCAAGCGTCAATGATTCAGTTGACTTTTATTCCATATAATCAATGTAGGGTGGTGTTAAGTTAGAACTCGTTTTTGGATTTTATTTATACACGTATTTAACATTCTGTCTTTCTTGGTCTTTAATACATTAATACACTTCAGAACTCAAGGGGACGATAGAGTTTAGGCCCCGATACAGCCTACTTGAAGCGAAATCGAAGAATGGAACGAACTGGTGTGACGTAATTCAAATAAAACCAGATGATTTTATGATCAGATGGGTTTTTTTTAACTGCGGTTTATTATATATCAGGGGCTTTACCTTCAGATGACTGTGCCATTAAACAAGACAGGTTATTATTCAGGTAAGTTGCTATGCACTTACATTTATGTATTTAGCAGATGCTTTTATCCAAAGCGACTTAGTACAACAGAGGAACATAAGCAAAATAAACACATTGGCAGTGTCCAAAATTGCATACTCTCTGAGTACTTCTTTTGAGCAAGTACTTTATTTGTGACCTTCTGTATAGCATGAATGTGCGTAGTATTAATGTAATTATTTGGACATACATCCACCATGCTGTCAATGTCATTTGTCACTTCACTGTTGTTCACAACTCCCATTGCCTAATGGAATAGTAAAGTGTCCGCTGTATGCGCACTTCAGAATCTCACCAGAAGTATTAGGTAATTTGGGTACTTTTTTCACATTGCTTTATGAATACTGTGAATTTAGGGCATACTTTTTGCATCCTTTTTTCCCCCTATAGGGAAGGAATCATATTCGGATGCCGCCATTAACTTTAGCGAACTAGCTTAGCAAATTTGTCTTCAAACTGTTGCTCCGCCATGACAGAAGTTGACCTGATAGAGCAAACTGGAAAACAATTTATGGTAATATGTGCCATAGCGTCGTTTGCAGTAACGCTGAGAAGGGATGTATTTGCTTAGCGTTATTAATTTGGAATGCGAGGACACAAAATCATGTGATTCCTGTAAATATATAAACTGTAGACATTAGAATCTCAGACCCATAATTAGATAACTGCAAATCTATTCATAAGAATAACAAAAATTCTAATTTAGTTTATATGTATTACATTTGTAACAAGAATACACACTGTATATTGAGGGGACTCGGTTTGTGTTTCACGGTGTTTCATTTCATGTTTTTTTAATGTTTTATGTGACTTGGATTAACTTGGAGGGTTGCAACCTCTGGGTTAGTAGGTTGAACTACGTTCTAATCAGCCTATCATTTTCTCCAATGTGGGGTTAGAACAATAAAGAACATCATTCTAGAACCAATACAGGTAATGACATTTTTCCACAGTCTCACCTTAGGGGTGACCAGCAGGTTCATCAGTATTCCTTTAACTCTATCAGTGATCTATCAGATTTGTCCTCGATCAGTCCTCCTGCTTTTTTCATTTCACTCTCAATGGGATGGATATGTGGTATGTGCAGAGAGCCGTTGTCTTATCTATAAATCTCTTATTAGTTTCCACAAGCCACATTGGTGTGTAAAGGAGTGTGTCTGTGTATGCGCATGATTTGATCCATGTTCCCCTGTAGTTTGTTTTCCAGAAAAGGATGTCTATCTCTAATTTATCACGTTCAGGGGCTTGCCAGGGCTTGTCACACTTGGCCCGTCTCTCTATGGCCTCTATGGTGTTCCGGTTGGTGCCCCACCACGTTTGGAATCCAGCTTTTAGCCTCACTGTTCTGATCCTGATCTGATCCTCATCTGACATGTACATTTTGTCTGCTTGATAAAAGACCGACACATGGGCAGGTAAGTAGCCGGTGCTGAATCTAATCAATTGGTGAACCATCACCTTGTCAACATGTGATTAACTGGTGGATAGTCCTCTGTCCACCAAATGAATTACTGACCTCTGTTGTTTTGAAGACAAAAATCCTTTCAGCTCCGGTCCTCTCTAGAAGCAAAATACACAAGCTGCATGGGCTCTCTGAACCAACATGCTGTCAACGACCTTATATGCAGCTGTAACGTAGGTCCACTGGAGGCGAGTGTAGATGAACCCAAGTGCAGTTTTATTGCCAATAATCTAAAGTGAGCAAACAGAAACAATGACTTGACTTGACTTGACTTGACTTGACTTGACTTGACTTGACTTGACTGGACTGGACTTGGACTTGGACTTGGACTTGGACTTGGACTTGGACTTGACATAACGGAGGCCAGCTAGTAGTTGCTGTGTAAGTAAACCTCACTCCTCTGATCTCAAGAGACGCTCTAGCGACTGACTCTAGAGGTTGCAGCCTTCAGACTCCTTGGTAGAGTGTCCGACTCTCATGCCGGCGGACCCGGGTTTGAGTCCCGCTTGGAGAGGGCGGTTTGAACTGGAAGGGTTACATTGACAAAACAAAGAACTCACCAACAGTGGTTTACAGGAAACAATACTCGACCAACTGACAAGGCAAACATGAGGACTAAATATGCTAGGGGAACACATGACTATGACAACCAATGAACAACCAGAACTCAACCACATGACAAGACAATGAACCAATGAGAACTATGGACACATGACTAGACCAACCAATGAGAACATGACACATAGAGAAGGGAAGCACATGACATGATCACATAAGGGCAAGCAGATCACATGAGAAGAACCAGGAAACATGACTTTGAAATGACAAAATAAAAGACATGAAAACATAAACATGAAACAAAACCCGAAACCAACCGTGACAGCAGCCTAGTACTGGTATTTCTTGTCATGTAAAAAATGGTACATTTGAAAGATGCAACTATAATTTCAACTGTAGAATATGTATAATATTTATAAACATTTCATATGTAAATAATAATGTTTAAACATATTTCAATATGAAAAAATATAGGTCTCCAGCTTTGATATTAGATCATTGTTTTACAACAAAAAATGACAAAAAAAATAAAAAATTAAATCCAAATTTAAAGGAACACTCCACCGTTTTTAGAAATAGGGCTCATTCAACTTATTTCCTACATTTAGATATGTGGGCAAATGCATTTTTGTCTCAGTGCATGCATTGTTTTAGTTTGGCAGGGTCGCCGCTAGCTTAGCTTAGCATAATGAATGGAATCCTATGTTGCCAGCTTGCATGTCCCGAGTAAAAGTGATCCAAAAAAAAAACACCTAATTACTTCTTGTGGCCTGCGTATTCACAACGAATACAAATAGCGATGCAGATTAAGACTAGGCGATTTCCCAGGCAGATATTGACTTGGGACTATATTATGGTGAAGCAAAGGCAAAGCACTGCTACTTGGGAGATATCACGCAAATCACTGCTACTCTCAGAGATATCACGCAACACATGAAATCAAAGTTTGGGGATTTCATGTGTTGCGTGATATCTCTGCGCCCAAGTAACAGTGCTTCGCCTGTGCTTCACCCTAATATAGTCCCAAGTCAATATCTGCCTGGGAAATCGCCTAGTCTTAATCTGCATCGCTATTTGTACTCGTTGTGAATACACAGGCCACAAGAAGTAATTAGGTGGGGTTTTTTTTTTTTTTTTGCATCACTTTTACTCGGGACATGCTAACTGGCAACATAGGATTCTATTCATTATGCTAAGCTAAGCTAGCGGCGACCCGGCCAAACTAAAACAATGCATGCACTGAGACAAAAATGCATTTGCCCACATATCTAAATGTAAGAAAGAAGTTGAATAAGCCCTATTTCTAAAAACGATGTAGTGTTCCTTTAAAGCATGTAAATCACATGACACACCACATACGTGTTCAGTCAAGCAAGCTCTTCTGTCAATGATTCTGTCAATAATGTCAATGATTCAATAAACAATATAACAATATAATCCATTAAACTTCTCATCCAAAGTTTGCACACTTTAATCTTGAAAATATTGAATATGTGGTAACACTTTACAATAAGGTTCATTGGTTAACATTAGTTAACTACATTAGTTAACATGAACTAATAATGAACTGCACTTTATTTATCTTTGTTAATGTTAATTTCAACATTTACTAATGCATTATTAAAATCTTGTTAACATTAGTTAATGCACTGTGAACTAACATGAACAAACCATGAACAGCTGTATTTTTATTAAATAACATTAACAAAGATTAACTAATGCTGAACAGAGGTGTTGGTCATGGTTAGTTCATGTTAACTAATGCATTAACTAATGTTAACTAATACAACCTTATTTTAAAGTGTTACCAAATATGTTTACTTCAGAGAAAACATGTTGTCATGTTATCTAATATGTCCTTTTGACCGTAAAAAAGTAATAAATACTAATAAAGTTGCTGCCAATATTTGTCTTAACCCACCTAAGCTTTTTAAAAAAGGGTCACACCTTGGTTGTTCTCGTCATTTTTACAATAAGTGTGTAACTTTTTTGTTGTTTAATGAATTGTTATACTGCTTGTTGTTTGTTTATAGGGAAACTGCTCTGAGAACGTGATTTCACCAAGTACAACATGCATCTTTATTGATCTTGAAACAAAATTCCCATCATCCAATCAGATTTGAGGGACCAAGTTTACAGGTTAGGTCAAGTTCAGGCTTACAACTAGGTTTAGGTGCTTCTAGTGTTATTCACCTATAATTACCCTTTGTTTTTATGGGTAGGGTTAGGCTTAGGGGTGGGGATAGGGTTAGGAATACATTTTCAGACAAAAATGTTATTCCAGGATCAACAAAATATGTTGATCCAGAAACATGTCTTGGCAAAATCATGGGGACCGAGATGCATGTAGGGGTGGTGGGAACGTTTTGGAGGTTACGAACACACTGACAGCCCCCCCCCCCCCCACACACACACACACAAATTTTGCTGAGGGCTTAGGAGCACTGAATAATGCGGAGGTTAAAAAAAGGCAATTTGGCCTGTCAAGATAGATCGGGCTCTAATGGGCTCTCTAAATAGGTCTTTGTAATTATATGTCCTCTAGAAAGCTTTCTGTGTACTGGCCGCTGAACTTTGTGTCGCTAATCATACAAATCCTCTGCCAGCTCTCCAATACTTATCCCTCACAGCCTGAGAGACACACCAATCAACGGTGTTGCCAGAAATGGCCTTTTTTCACCTCTGAACTAAGATTTACTTTTCCTGGTTTCTGGTTGGAATTGAGGTAAGGGAGACTGGCCCTAGATCCACATAAAAGAGCAATTTTAAGAGCTGTTAGCTCACTGCTAATAGCTCCTGTGCCCCCTTAGCAGGCTCTGTGGAAAGGTCTTATCTTCACAAACCAGCAGGCCTGCTTAAACCTTGGTAATGCTGTCTCGATAAGCCTCAACATTCAGACTCTCACTCTTTCCCTCTTTCCCAACCAAAGCACAGACATCAACCATATTTAACAACTCTCAAGATCCTAACTCTGATCTCACAAGTGGAGATACAATGACATTACCAATTATTCTCTCATTTCACAGAAGAACAAATCCTATGCTGACCTTTTGTTCTGTGTGATATTTTTATTTCCGAGCACTCAAACTAATAACTATTCTAATATGACACTTTATAATATGGTTTAATTTTCAGCTTCAGCAGTAAAAAATATCCACCTTATTTTTAACATAAGGCCATTTGTTACTTGAATGTGCGAGACTTCTGGTTTCACCCGCTTCCAGTTATTTTAGTTGAATAAAAATTGCTTCTTTTTTTTCGCATTGCAAAATAAAGTGGATAGGAGCCAGAGAATCATTTTAAATGTTCAAAAAATAGATTACAGAGGAAAATGGCTAATGTTAAAATGCTTGTTCTCGACCAGCTGAAAATTTAGAGACAGCTACAAGTACAGCTACAAGCCATTTTAAAAGTGTACATTTTCTGAATGCATTTTTTACCTTATAATTTTCATCAAAATGTCATAACTCGATCTTCCAGTAAAACAACAGACTCTCTGCTGACATCAACTTCTTCAATTATTTAGCCCGCTTATACTCTAGCCCTTTTCTTACAATCGACTGCATGCTTGCATTCAGATCTGCATCCTATCAACAGATGGATAGAATCAAGTCCCCACCCTACATTTTTTAATTTTCAATAAACGTTTCACTGCACATCATGTAGGCCTATGTCATAACCAGAGGTCGCGTTAGACTTTTGCATTGCCCGACGGACAGAGCCGTACAATTTTGTCACAGTCTATTATTACCCGTCATTTTAATGTTCATATTTCGATGATATGACAATTAGACATATAATAACTTATGTTTTTGTTAACATCACTCACTTATAGGACAAGCAAATGCATTTATTTATTTATGAAGAGAAGTTGAATAGAGACTGTGCGTCACTTTTCAGTTTTCATCATGAATGTTTGTCCAATAAATCGCAATAAGCTTTGTGCTTTGTTACTTTTGATATGAAGTCTCAGCTTTCAAATTCTGTTCTTTATATTATGAAATTCAAACAATAAATACCGCTTTTGGCGCTCTTTAATGTGGGCAAAGTGCGGCAGTGCGAAGCGAAATCCATATAACGTCTCATGTAATTGCTCAATCAGTGTTTCAACCATGGAAAGACATCAGCAAAATAGCATAAAAACAATGTCACGTTATGTTATTATTAAGCTCTGATCCAAGGTTGGCTTCCACAATCTCTTTGTATCAGCTTTATCGGAGCGCAGGCAACACTGGTTACAGATAAATGGCTAATGGCTGACAGAGCAGGTAAGTGTCCTTGTGATATAATCAGTAGCATTAGTGCTGCTAATACAAAGGGATCTTTTGAGAAATCGGCAAGGATGGGGGCCAATGAAAAAAACATTTATTTCTTCAAATGAGAGAAATAACACCACAGAAACAACTTTACAGACCATTTATGCTATGTTGAGTTTTCTAAAGCTGTGCAATAGCTGTGTGGAACAGATTGAAATGTAAGTCATTTTTCACTGTACTTTTTGTACTTTGCATTTTTCTGAATGCATGAATTCCTTTTTATACATTTCAAGCTGTTTTTTTGGTGATAGAATAGAAAATAGAAATTTCAAGGTCTCTAGTGAGTCTTGAAGAATTGCTTTAGGTCTTTGGGAATTTTGACTATTGCAGTGGTTGTTTACCCTCTGTGTAAACTTTCAATTTAGCAATACAGGAGTAATACGCAGTTTTCATAATGAAAATATGAGACAGTCTCAAAGGAACTTTTTTTTTTTTCTTTTTTTTTTTTGTAGGGCGAGGGAGGAGGAGAGAGAGACACGTGCTTAGAATCTGAATTAGCTGACTTGCTTTCCCTTGGGCATGTTGCATCCCAGGTCAGAGGTCAAATACATACAATTCTCAATTTGTAAGACACTAAATTCCATTCCATTTGCCATACATGGTTAAAAAAAAAAAAAATCTGTGACACTTTACAAAAAGGTTTCATTTGTTAACATGAACTAACAATGAAAAATACTTCTAAAGCAATTATTAATCGTAGTTGATATTAATCAACATTTACTAATAAAATATGTATCAAAAGTTGTTTATTATTATTATATAATTGAATTGTAACTAATGTACTGATCGTTGTTAGTTATAATTTTATCTTGTACGTTTTAATAGACTATTTGTCAGGGTTGTTGTAGGGATGAGGCGAGGACTCAAAGATGCAGAAAATATGGGCTTTTAATGATAATAATAAAACAAAACAAGACAAAACAAAACTACCCCGAGGGGGAAAAACAAGACTTGACTTGACTTGACCAGGGAAACATGAGGTAAAGACGACGATGACGATTCCGCACTGGACTGCAAACACAAGGAGATTAAATAGGGAACAAACAAGAGGGTAACGAGGGAAGACAGGTGGGGCAAATGAACCAATAATCAGGAAACAAGGTGGGCGGGGTTAGACAATGGACACGAGCACAAGGCACAAAGAAACACTTAACAAGACATGTGCTCACACCAAACATGACATGAACATGCAGCTAATGAGAACTCATCAGCTGCATGTTCACACAAAACATGACAACATGACGTAGCTGTTACGGGTGTGCAGGCAGGAACAGGCAAAGACAGGTAGTAGAATACTCAAACAACGTTTAATACTAAGAAGACTCAAATATAACAAAGAAGCACACCTAACATATACGTACACAAACGCAAACGAGATCGGACAGAGACTGAAGGAAAGGGAGGAACTTAAATACAAACACAGATGACTAACTAACGAGGGGCACAGGTGATACAGATGAGGGTAACTAAGGAAACAGACAAGTGACGGGAAACTCAGACAAAGAAACATGTGATAACTGAAACCAGGAAGTACAAAACACAACAGAGACAGACAGTATATGTGACAGTAGCACGTAGCCAGTGAAAAACACCAACCACATGCTACACAACATAAGACAAAACATAACATGAAAGCACACGGCCGATGTAAACATGAACCGTGTGCTACACAGACAGAAGAGCACACGCTCACGTGACAAGACAAACACACGGAGCATGAATGTCCGAATCCCAACACAAAACTGAAACCCAAACTAGACTGAAGTGCTGGGATCCGAACACCACGCCCCGCACACAAAACACAAGGACAGAAGAGCACGCAGCTTGAGCATGCTCAAAGCTGCGCGCTCACACAAGACAAGACAAACAATACAGGAGTGTCAGGGCTCTGTCACAAACCAAGAGTAAACTAGACCGAAGTGACAGAACCCTGACGCTATTTTATTGTACAGTATATTGTATATTATCTTAAAGTGTAAACTTCAAGGTAAAATACAGAGGAAATTATAAAATAATTTAATCTCATATAGATTATTTTATGACCATGTAGGCCATTTATTTATTTATTTATTTTATTTTTTTCAGTGTCCTTATTGCATATGTTACATGTAGGTACTGTAGTAACACGAAATTATGCATAATTACATGCAACAAACCCTAAACCAAACCCTAATCCTAACTCTAATTAATATATTATAAGTACATATAGTTAATTAACATTACACTGTAACTGTCAGGAAGCACAAACAAGAGAGATGGTAAGTATAAATAAAGTCCAGCTTTATTGAACACAGCAGCATTGAACTGGAGATGGATGAACTGGTTTGCATAGACGATGCAGCAAGAGAAGAACAGACAGGTAAGTTGCCAAACACAAACACGTTTCCTTTCGGGACAAACACACAGGACTTGGAAGAGCACACGAAACTGGAGACAAGAAGCTTTGTGTGTGTGTGTGTGTGTGTGAGTGAGTCATTTTAACTGGTGGAATGAGAGACAGCTGGCGGTGATTAACACTCAGGTATTGAGATCATTTTGGCAGTGTATAGGTGGAGCCTGGTGATTCCGTGACAGTAACATCTTAAAATAAAGTAAAGTTGTTTATTTATTCATTTATTTGGTCATGTACTAAGCAGGAAAGTGTAAAGTCAGATGGGTATAATAGCAAAATAATCCTTAAGGTGATACATTACAGTAGTGATATGGTCTTATTGTTTTTATTAATAAGTGTTCAGTGTTTTGATGCCTTTGTAATTGCGATCTCACGGCAATTTGTACGTATTTTACGAGGTGGCTAATTCATACAAATTTGTACGAATGAGTTTGTACGAATTCAGTACATTTTTCTAAATCGTACAACAAAATCAACAGCACCTCAAACACACGCACACTTTTCAGAACATTCAACTCTCTTCTCTGTCCCCCTCCACCACCTCTTTATCTGCAAACTACTTTGCCCATATCTTCACAGATAAAACAACAACCATTAGCAGTCAGTTCTCACCTCTTCACACAGGATTTTAGATCAGCCACATCCACAGCTGAAAATCTTCTCTCCTCCTTCTCTACACTCACAGAGGCAGAAGTATCTAAACTCCACTCCAGCCATCCTACCACCTGTCCTCTAGATCCTATCCCCTCACACCCTCTACAAGCCATCTCTCCTACACTCCTACCAGCATTCACACACATCATCAACACATCTCTCTGCACCTGCATTTTCCCTACCACATTCAAGCAGGCTTGGGTAACCCCACTGCTTAAAAAACCCACATTAAACACATCACTTTCTCTCCTACCATTCATAGCGAAAACCCTTGAACGAGTTGTTTTCAACCAGGTTTCATGTTTCCTCTCACAGTATAATCAGCTGGACGTCGACCAATCAAGTTTCAAAATGGGCCACTCAACAGAGACTGCACTACTGTCGGTCACTGAAGCCCTGCGGTTTGCTAAAGCTGATTCCAAATCATCTGTCCTCATCCTCCTCGATCTATCTGCTGCACACTTGGCCAACAACCTCCTTCCCTCAATAAGAGCATTGAAGATGGGTCGTGGCTGGGTCTTCCAGCATGACAACAACCCGAAACACACAGCCAGGGCAACTAAGGAGTGGCTCCGTAAGAAGCATCTCAAGGTCCTGGAGAGGCCTAGCCAGTCTCCAGACCTGAACCCAATAGAAAATCTTTGGAGGGAGCTGAAAGTCCGTATTGCCCAGCGAAACCTGAGGGATGTGGAGAAGGTCTGTATGGAGGAGTGGGCCAAAATCCCTGCTGCAGTGTGTGCAAACCTGGTCAAGAACTACAGGAAACGTATGATCTCTGTAATTGCAAACAGAGGTTTCTGTACCAAATATTAAGTTCTGCTTTTCTGATGTATCAAATACTTATGTCATGCAATAAAATGCAAATTAATTTCTTAAAAATCATACAGTGTGATTTTCTGGATTTTTGTTTTAGATTCTGTCACTCACAGTTGAAGAGTCCCAATGATAACAATTACAGACTTATACATGCTTTGTAAGTGGGCAAACCTGCAAAATTGGCAGTGTATCAAATACTTGTTCTCCCCACTGTACGTATGCATTAGTCGTGAGATAGCGTTGGAGTTTTTAAGTTTGTGCTTATTGTGTTAAGAAATATGTTCGAGATATTTGTGTCTTAGTAAATTATGTTAAACTCTTGAGATGCCACTGTGATAGTTCCAGGTCTGGCAAGAAAATAATCTCTGTCAAATTAGCTGATGCATTTTATCAGTTCTCATAAATCCCAAACAAATGCCACAACGAAACAGAAATGTTTTTTTATTACCACTTAGCTAATATTTCTTCCATATTATCCCCATTCTGTGCATTTGTTAGAGGTAAACGCTGTTCGACTAAGGCTAAATAATGTTTTTTATACATTTCAGTGCACTATGTTTTATATGCATATGTATGACAGAAACTTTCACAGGCTGATAAGAAATATTGTGCCTTATGAGTGAAATTGGGTGTCTCAAACAGATGAGTGGAGGGCACACATCTGAACATCTCAAGCTTCAGGGTATTGGTAGATCAAATCATCTAACCCATTCAAGCAGGAAGTACTTTCATTAGTTACACTGTGAACATCTCCTTCAGCAGTATATGTAATCTGCATTCCTGCTGAATACTTGAGAACTTAAATATAATATCAATAGTAATACTCCAAAAACAATCAGGTACACATTTATTAATGTATATATGTTACTAAATATGGCCATTTAGTCATATAGCAAGTCCCTTTCTCAGGTATACCAGAAAGTAATGCTATGTCCTGCTGGAAATTTCAGACTGAAACAAATAAACCAACCAAGCAGAGAAGTATGCAGAAGACTCTGAATGTGTGTATGAGATTGATACTTAATTTTACCATGACATTTTTATGTGCTGAGATTTAATTTGATAGACACTAAATTTTATGGTTTCAGCATTCATTTTCATCAAAGTCATGCAACGATTGCATACATACATAACCAGTCCTTACCCCGGGAATATGCTATTCATCCTTCTGACAATCCCAAATGTACCGAATTTACCCATTAACAAATCCCTATAGGCCACTGCTCAGATATGTTTGTAGCTGAATGACAGGTGATAGAAGGAGATCTGAATATAATCAGAAGGACTGTTTTCAATTAAGTCCCAGATGAGATCTGTCAGGGTCTCGACAGCATTTGTTTAGGCTGAGGGAGCTCTGAGAGAGCGAACTGAAAATCTGAAGAGAAGGTCACAGTGCTCCAAGAGGACAATGCTTATTTTTTTTCCACCTAAATCCACTATTTAATGTTCATTCATGTTAAGGGCAACAACTGTTAAATGAGCAATTATCACAGCTGCCAGCCTTAAAATCCCTTTTCAGACATTTCAGATAATAATTGGCCATTTAGTTTATGCATTACCATTCAGAAGTTTGGGGTTGGTAGGATTTTTTTTTTAGAATATTTTTGAAAGAGGTCTCTTGTGTTCTCCAAGGCTGCATTTATTTGATCAAAAATACAGTAAAAACAGTAATATTGTGAGATATTATTTAACATATTTCATTATTTATTCAGGTAATGGCTAAGCAGAACTTTCAGCAGCCGTTACACCATTCTTCAGTGTCACATGATTAAGGGCCTTATCATACACCCGGCGCAATGCGATGCCAGGTGTGTTTTTTGCTAGTTTCAGCCCGACGCAGTTATTATTTTCATGTCCAGTGCCACATTGTTTAAATAGCAAATGCACTCGTGCCCATCTGTTCGCCCATGGGCCTGCTGGTTGGAAAACGAGGTGTGTTCAGGTGCATTGTTGGCGTGTTGCTACTTTGAGGCATCTGAAAACGACTCCGCCATTGACTTTAGACCATGTTTTTGTTGGTCAATGTAGGCGGGTGCACAACGCGCGTACACTCTGCTTATCACACACAGAGAGACGCGCAGCAGCACACAAACACTTTTAAAATATTACAAATAAAATTCCCATCTGGAGAAGCGTTCAGTCTTTTCGCTCACAAATTCCACCTTGTAAATAGCGAATTCACCATAGAGTAAGCGTTAAAGCTAGTTTTTTGGCTTTATGTTACTGTTATCTATACGCTAGTGTGCTCCAAAACAATGACAAAATTCATGTTTAAGATATAAGCAATCAAAACCGAGTCTCTCACTTCCGCCAATATGGATCAATGTTTTTGATGGCATCACGCTGCACTTCAGATCTCATCAAATGCTCTCTAGAATCTAAAGCGTCCCGCCCCTACATTATAAATAGATGCTGAAGCTGCAGCTAAAATCGGTCACTTGTTCACACATTTACTATTTTCTACATGTGCACTATTTAAGGGATAGGGAACGATTTACATATCTACAGTGTAAATATGCTTTCCACTGGGGCGAATAACGTCTGGTTTTGCATTAGTGTCACGCGAGCCGTGACAATGCGCACACAGGTTGCTCCGGTCCAGAGACACGATAGCACAGAACGGATCATATGAGCGATCCATTTGAATTCTGCACATAATTATATATTTTAAAGACATAATGGAGTATATTAGGGGAAGAAACGGTTTGATATTAGGGGCTGGGATTTACTAAACAGGGCAAATTAGTGTGAGAGCACAATTCCATAAAAGCGCCAATGGGAGTTGACATTTCTGCACTTGATCTACTGACGACATGCAAATTAAAGAACACAGACGCAGCCGAATCATTTCCATAATGACCAACATAATCTACCCGTTAGCATCTGGTTTGGGGCAGTAAATAATGACGCAAACACCAGTAAAAGGACGATCACAAACCATTGTAAATCCCATTGCATAATTCATTTAAATACTCTCCACCCATACATTTTGCGCCTGAAAGGGAAACTCCTACAAATACATATGCAATTATGTCAGCCGCAAAAATAACTGTGTCCACACCTTTTCAGCGCTACTTTATTACTGGGCATCTTTACTAAATCCTGACTGTATATTTTTTTACGGCAAAAGAGGGTTTGCTCTGGCGCAAGCTGTTAGTAAATCTGGCCCTAGGAGGAAACTGTGGCTTTACTGAGCTCAAGGGCTCTGGCCGAGCTGTGATATAAACAAAACTATTTTTAAAAAGGGCAGGAGCTGTTCGATATGTCCCATCCTGTCTTCCTGTTTTAGTGGAAATTGCGTCAACGCGTTGAATAATGCTGTGCATTGCAAGGCACTTCAGTGGGCCTTTAAGCATTACAAAAGAATCTGAGCATCAAGCTTTGCATGTCACCAAGCAATGCACAGACATAAAGCTGGTCTGGATCAACATATGTGAGTGGACTTGATTTAAAGAGATTTTTTTCTAATGTTCCAATTCCTGGTTCTCTGGGCTCAATTTCCTGAGAAACCTGTTCAGAGAGAACATGAAGTCAGAGAAAACACACTCACTCCTTTCTGCGTAAATTACTTTAATTTAAGGGTTTTTTCCACCAAACCCAAACAGAGCACTTGGAAATTTATTAGCGAGACACGTTGGTCTTTTTTGCTGACACTCATGGGTGCTTTATTAATCATAGAAGTACAGTGACGGCGTAATGCCTTTGTATTGAATTCACCCAAAAGGAAATTCATTAAACTATCTCCTTTTGTGCTACGCAGAAGAAAAGGAAGTCATACAGGTTTGGAATGACATGAGTGTGAGTAAATGATCACATAATTGTAATTTTTCTTGAGAAATATACCTCTTGACACTACAATCTTAAGTTGTACTGCAGCACCTTAAACCAGCTTTTTCAATCCTTTTTTAAATCAACACATGCTTTTGGGTCCACACATCATGCTCAGTGATAAATGACTTATTTAATGTGAAATGGTGATGTGTTGGAAAATAAATATCGTCTCGGTTACGGATGTAACCCTCGTTCCCTGAGGAGGGAACGGAGACGTAACGTTAGTGACTAACGAATGGGGGTTTCGCTTAGAAGCCTATCAACTTCGAGTTTTGAGAAAACGCCCAATGGCGTGCCAATGCCATGGGGCATGCGGAATTTGCATACGTAGCTCCGCCTCACTGCGTGAGTATATAAGGAAGTACGAGGCAATATCGCATTATGTTACCTGCTTGAGGAGCCAAGACTGAACTCCTGCGTTCCAGGCAACACAGCTGATGTGGCAAGGGGACGTTACGTCTCCGTTCCCTCCTCAGGGAACGAGGGTTACATCCGTAACCGAGACGTTCCCTTTCGTTCAGTCACTACGACGTAACGTTAGTGACTAACGAATGGGGGTCCCAATATAATCCCGCCACTCAGCCGTCTTCCAGCGCCCTGCGTAAGTGTGAGTTCCCTGTCGTAAGACTAGTACGGACGAAGGACTCCCACTTAACACAGGATTACCAAGGTACACTGGGAAGCATATCCCAGTGAGGGAATGCCAAGATGCCTACCCGTGGGGAGGACTTAAGAGACACATATGACCCGGAGAGGGTTGCATATGGAAGATCTCTAGGGTACCAGCCGAAGGTGGATTTTTAACCCTAGGGGTGGCGGGGACACGCCAAGGGAAGAAACCCGCTCACTGCGGAGACTTACGGTGAAATACACATGTGGGGGTCGCCAGAGGGAACCATGCACATGGGGCACCTGGCCGGACATGAGGGTCTGGGCTCGAGAGGGCAGACTGAACTGATGTCGGCGTCGACAGTGCTGGAGGAGCTCAGGGCTCTCGGGGAGCTCACCTGAGGAAAATATCGCACGTATCCAGTCCGTGGAGTGGAGTGGCGAGCAAGCGAAGACACCTGAACCTGGTCCATCACCGGCCCCTCGGGGGGGCGAGTACATAGTCGGACACTGGCTCCACTCGGAGATTGTAGAATCTGGCGAATGTGTTGGGTGTCGCCCAGCCTGCAGCTCTGCAGATGTCTGCTAGCGAGGCGCCATGCGCTAGAGCCCAAGAGGAAGCCACACTCCGGGTGGAGTGTGCCCTCACACCAAGGGGACATGGTCGGCCTTGCTGCTGGTAAGCCAAAGCAATGGTGTCCACTATCCAGTGAGACAGCCTTTGCTTTGAGAGAGCACTTCCCTTCCGCTCTCCACCATAACAGACAAAGAGCTGGTCTGAGGTCCTGAAACACTGCGTCATGTCTACGTAGGCGCGGAGAGCGCGTACTGGACAGAGCAATGCCAAGGCTGGGTCTGCCTCCTCCAAAGGCAGCGCTTGCAGGTTCACCACCTGGTCCTTGAACGGAGTGGTGGGAACCTTGGGCACATATCCAGGCCGGGGTCTCAGGATCACGTGAGAGTTAGCCGGCCCGAACTCCAGGCACGCTTCGTCAACCGAAAATGCCTGCAGGTCCCCGACCCTCTTGACTGAGGCCAATGCGGTCAGCAGAGCCGTCTTCATAGACAGAAACTTAATATCGACCGACCGCAAAGGCTCAAAGGGAGGTCTCTGCAGAGCAGTTAGAACTACTGCGAGGTCCCAAGAGGGTACGAGAGGAGAGCGAGGAGGATTCAGTCTCCTAGCTCCCCTCAGGAACCTGATGACCAGGTCGTGCTGACTTACCTTTTTGTTCTCCAAGAGATCGTGGTGGGCAGATATTGCGGCCACATATACCTTGAGGGTGGAGGGAGACAGCCTTCGCTCCAGCCCCTCTTGGAGAAACTCAAGCACGGACCCGATCGGACATTTCCAGGGGTCTTCTTGGCGGGAAGAGCACCAGGTGACGAAGAGGTTCCACTTCAACGCATAGGCATGCCGAGTGGACTCTGCCCTAGCGGAAGTGATGGTGGCGACCACCGTAGGTGGTAGGCCACTCAAACCTGCCGGGTCCCGTCTAGGAGCCACACGTGGAGGTTCCAAAGGTCGGGACGCGGGTGCCAATGGGTGCCCCGTCTCTGAGTGAGGAGGTCCGGTCTCAGAGGAATAGGCCAGGGAGGGGCTGTCGCAAGGAGAATGAGTTCGGGGAACCAGGTCCGGCCGTGCCAGTACGGGGCGACCAAAAGGACCTGCTCCTTGTCCTCCCTGATCTTGCACAGAAGCTGTGCGAGTAGGCTCACTGGGGGAAACGCATATTTGCGTAGGCCCCGCGGCCAGCTGTGCGCCAGTGCATCCGTGCCGAGCGTGCCCTCGGTCAGGGAATAATACAGGCTGCAGTGGGAAGAGTCGTGGGAGGCAAACAGGTCTACCTGTGCGTCGCCGAACTGTTCCCAAATCAGCTGAACCGTCCGGGGATGGAGTCTCCATTCTCCCGGGAGAGGCTGAAACCGCGAGAGCTCGTCGGCTGCGTGGTTCAGGACTCCCGGAATATGGACAGCACGAAGGGACCTCAGGCGCTTCTGACTCCATAAGACGAGATGGCGGGCGAGTTGAGACATGCGGCGGGAGCGTAGACCGCCCTGGTGGTTGATGTACGCTACTACGGCCGTGTTGTCTGTCCGGACAAGCACATGTTGACCCTTCAGCAACGCTCGAAAGCGGTGCAGGGCGAACCGTACTGCCAGCAACTCGAGGCAATTGACATGCAGGAGGCGCTGGGGTCCTGTCCAGGAGCCCGCGGCTGCTTGTCCATTGCACATGGCACCCCAGCCCGTGGCAGAGGCATCCGTCGATACGACAACATGCCTGGAAACTCGTTCTAAGGGCACACCGGCCCGTAGAAAGCTGAGGTTCGACCACGGGGTGAGTGTCTGTAAGCAGGCCCGAGTCACTTGGATCCGGAGCGTGCCAGACTGCCATGCCCATCTCGGGACTCGATCGCGAAGCCAGTGCTGAAGCGGTCTCATATGAAGCAATCCGAGCGGCGTTACCGCGGCTGCAGATGCCATATGCCCCAGGAGCCTCTGAAAAAGTTTCAGTGGAACCGCATTCTTGCTCTCGATTTGTCGGAGGCAAGTCAGCAGAGACTGCGCGCGCTCGCTCGAAAGCTGCGCGTACATGGCGACCGAGTCGATCTCCATACCGAGAAAAGAGATCCTCTGCACTGGGCAGAGTTTGCTCTTCTCCCAGTTGACCCGAAGGCCCAGACGGGTTAAGTGGTGGAGAACCAGATCTCTGTGTCCGCAAACCTGCTCTCGAGAGTGGCCTAGTATGAGCCAGTCGTCGAGGTAGTTCAGGATGCGGACCCCGTGCTGCCAAAGGGGCGCAAGGGCTGCCTCGGCAATCTTCGTGAAGACGCGAGGGGACAGAGATAACCCGAATGGGAGAACTGCGTACTGGTATGCCCGCCCCTCGAAAGCAAACCGTAGGAACGGTCTGTGTCGAGGAAGGATGGAGACATGGAAGTAGGCGTCCTTCAGGTCGATCGCTGCAAACCAATCGTCCGGACGAACGCATTCGAAAAGGCGTTTCGCAGTCAACATCTTGAACGGAAGCCGGTGAAGGGATCGGTTCAAGATGCGAAGGTCCAGGATTGGCCGTAACCCACCGGTTTTCTTGGGTACAATGAAGTAGGGGCTGTAGAACCCCGACCTCATTTCGGCTGGAGGGACAGGCTCGATCGCACCCTTCGCCAGTAGAGTGGCAATCTCCGCACGCATGACGGGGGCATGGGCCCCGGTCACGGTATAGCGGACTCCCCTGTAACGGGGAGGAGCCTGCGCGAACTGAATCGCGTAGCCGAGCCTGACGGTCCGGGCAACCCAGCGGGACAGCCCCGGAAGCTGAAGCCAGGCTTCCAGAGACTGCACCAACGGGGTCATACGGACAGTAGGCGTACCCCGGGTGGGGCAGCGAGGCAGCGTTACCGGCGCGGACAGGGGAGGCTGTTGGGCGTCCCCGGGTCGGAGCACGGTTAACGGCTGCGCCCTGACAGAGGAGACCAGGGAAGGACTCGCGTTCCACGGGGGTCTGCTCTGCCAGGGGGCTGGCGACAGAGAGGGACGAGAGTGGCGTGACCCGAGGGTGGCGCGCACTGCCGTCACCGATCTCTGGGGGCTCAGGGATGGGTTTGTCAGTTCTTTCTTTAACCACATTAGGGTGCTGCTGACCCGGGGGCCAGCAGCTGAACAAAAGATTCTCCCCCGGCCCTCCACCGGGGGAAGGAGCGGCCCTGCCGCCGTCTCCTGGAAAGAACTGCCCATCCCTGAGCCGTCCGCATCAGGAGCGCCGCTTAGCCTGGCGTTTCTTCGCGGGCTGCGGGGCTGGAGCGGACTGGGACGCCTTCCTGCGGCTGCCTCTGCGCGGCCCGGGTGGAGGCTGCTGCTTGGGTGGCGCAGAGGCGGAGGAAGCCGCGGGAGGACGTCCTCGGCGGCGAGCAGGCTGAGGCACCTGCGCGGGCGGTGGGGTGGAGGCAGCAGCTGACCGCCGGGGCAGGATGTATTTTATTGCCTCAGTCTGCTTCTGAGCGGCCGAGAACTGTTGGGCGAAGCTCTCGACCGCTCCGCCGAATAGCCCATCCTGTGATATGGGGGCGTCGAGGAAACGTGTTCGCTCGGCGTCGCGCATATCAGACAGGGTGAGCCATAAGTGTCTCTCCTGGACCACATTTGTGGACATCACCTGACCCAGGGAGCGCGCGGTCACCTTCGTCGCCCGGAGAGCGAGGTCGGTGGCGGCACGCAACTCATTGCTGAGCCCTGGATCAGCCCCTCTCTCGTGCATATCGCACAGCAACTTGGCTTGGTAAGCCTGAAGAGTTGCCATGGTATGCAAAGAAGCGGCGGCCTGCCCCGCAGCTCTATAGGACTTCGCCACCAGAGATGACGAAAACCTACAGGCCTTGGAGGGGTGCTTTGGGTCACCACGCCAGGACGAAGCGCTCTGTGGACACAGTTGCATCGCAACAGAACGTTCGACTGGGGGGACCCCAGTGTACCCATGAGCCGCGGCTCCATCGAGAGAGGTGAAGGCGGAAGAGGCCGCCAAACGTTCACGGGAAGACAACGGGGCCTTCCAGGAACGCGCGACCTCTTCATGCACCTCGGGGAAGAAAGGTATTGGAGGAGCGGCCGGACGGGTGTCCGAACGCGCCGCCCCCAAAAACCAATCATCCAACCGCGAACGCTCGGGCTGAGGCGGAGGGTTCCACTCCAGTCCAAGCGCTGCGGCGGCCCGAGAGAGCATGGCTGTCAATTCTGGGTCCGACTCGGGCAATGCTGGGACACCCGAAGGTGGCAGCACAGCCGAATCCTCATCCTCAGATGACTCCAGCCCACCTTGTGATGCGGCGATAGACATCACTTCCTCCTCCGCCGCGCCAAACGCCACAGTCGGGACAGCAGGAGCCGGCCCCGATGTAGACGCTTGAGCGCGGGCCGGGTCAAGTGCCTGAGAGGGGGGTGTGGGCCGAGGAACTAGCGTCGGAGCTTTATTCCACACCGTCACCCTCAGATCACCCTGGTCACCAGCCAAAGTGCCGCCTCCAGAGGAGACCGCAGATTGGGGGGGGACGGAGGGGACTCTCGTTCCGGCATCAGCACGGAATTCACGGAGTCTCGATCGTAACACTGAGATGGCCAGGTTCCCGCAGAGAGAACATGAGTCATCCACGAGCGCTGCCTGAGCGTGCTGAAAGCCCAAACACGTCACACAGCGCTCGTGCCCGTCGAAAGAAAAAAGTGATCTACCGCACCCAGAAGTGCACGGACGGAACATCCTGAAAAGGACGCGTCACGTGCAAGCTCTTTTATGAGAGGAAACTTCACAGTCGATGCCGAAGCGCCCAGGGAAACACACACCAGCTGGATGCAGACCACTGCACAGATCAGCAGGCAGGAAGTATGCGATCACTGGAACGCGCCGTCACACCAACACCGACTGGAAAGCTGCTCGTCTCGAAGAAGCTGACAGAGTCTCAGAAGGCTGTAGGAGTGAAGAGGTAGGTACTCTTGGCTCCGAAAGCAGAAAACATAATGCGATATTGCCTCGTACTTCCTTATATACTCACGCAGTGAGGCGGAGCTACGTATGCAAATTCCGCATGCCCCATGGCATTGGCACGCCATTGGGCGTTTTCTCAAAACTCGAAGTTGATAGGCTTCTAAGCGAAACCCCCATTCGTTAGTCACTAACGTTACGTCGTAGTGACTGAACGAAAGGGAACTGGATTGATGTACAGCTGGCAGTCTGGTGTTCATTTAGATGTGTTCCCATAAATCCTGCTCCATCCAGAGCACACAGAGGAACAGCGGCACATCACTAGCTGAGTTGGTGTGTGTGAGAGCATACATGTCTTTGTGCCTGAGCATACACAAATATAAGCATTCAGCAGACAGAACAGAAGGAGGCTGGATTACTCTCGATAACCACCAGGCTTTGATTTGCATTTCAAATGGAGTTTGCAGTGCAGGAGAAGGAAGAGGAATGCAGGGCCAGCAAGTCTCAGTATAAAAACACGGATAAGAGACAGTGCAGCAAAACGTGTGGCTTTGTTGCGACTGCAACTGATCTAAAGGTTAAACATATTTTTGGGGGTGGTAAGGCGGAAATAAACTGCTAAGATGATTAGAGTAAACATCATCATCTTAACCAAACAAGACACAACCTTAAAATTTGCATTACACACATACTCATTCTGATGTGCCACAGATATCACAGATATTACCTTCTCAGAAGCACATGTACATATCTTCCCTGAATTATGCAAAATTATTAGCACAAAGAAAGCAACATACCCATGAAATACAATTCTATCTCCCATATGTTAGTCCCATTTTTATTTATATTGATCTGACTTTCGGCACAATTCAATTCTGCTGGTTTTCATCTTCAGAAATGATGACACTGCGGTTGTCGGATGTATCACTGATAATAATGAGGATGAATATAGAGAGCTGATTAAGAATTTTGTAGATTGGTTCAAGTTGAATTTCCTTGAGCTTAATGCAAGCAAAACTAAAGAAATCATAATAGATTTCGGAAAGAAACCATGAAATTGTCCATGTAAATATTCAAGGATGGACATTGAAATTGTGAAAACTTATATACCTTAGAGTCTACTCAGCTGGACTGGTGCGATCACATGAATTACTTGTATAAGAAGGGTCAGCATCAACTGAGATCATTTGGTGTGTGCTGGATACTGTTAAGGACTTTTTATGAAACAGACTCAACAAACTTATTAGGAGGGCTAGTTCAGCGTTGGGGTGTCGTCTGCCCTCTGTAGTTAAAATTGGGCAAGAAAGGATAGTAAGGAAGCTATTTTCCATTATGATTCATAAATATCACACCCTCTAAAAACAGTGAAGCAGTGTAAGGCTGTTGTGTAAGGCTGAACAATTAATCCAAAAAAGATATGAGATTACTATTATGGTTTTTGATAAATCGTACGTATTTGACGAGTTGGTCAATTGGTATGATTTCGTTTGAATGACCTAACTTCAAACCCCGCCCCTAAACCTACACTGCAGTATAGACCCGTACGGATTCATATGAGTGAGGTCCTATGAATTCGTACGAATTAGCCACTTCGTACAAATACATATGAATTGGTCGTGAGATAGCCGACCGATTATCTAATTGTAAAACACAAAGATTACAGCATTCTGGCGTCATTTTTTTTCAGCCAAGCAGTGTAACCAATCATTGAGCTGTCCTTAGTTTGCATGAAAGAGCACAGTGAATAGAGCATTACAGTGACCAAATCTGTCCTCCTATGTATCAGTATCTATCAAATTCCCCTCTCCATATTCCAAACTTTGATTATGGGGGGTGCTTTGGCCCGTGCGATATTCCCTGTCTGTGGATATTCAGGGGTAATAAGTCCCATCTGTTCTCCCTCCCACCCTGTAAGCCACCACCTGTAATGACAGAGCTCTGAAGGTCAACAGCACAGTACTGCAGCTATTAATCACAGGACATCGAGGAGGTACCCACCACTACACACAAACACACACATACATAGACACAAGTGAGTCCCACTGTAATCAGAAACACTGCTCTCTGACCTCTGAATCTCCCACTTCATGCTAACAATTAAAAAATAATGTGTTTCACTCAGTGTAATTACAGAGTGGGCAGACAGGGAGCACAGAGAGAGTGAGTGAGAGAGAGAGAGAGAGAGAGAGAGAGAGAGAGAGAGAGAGAGAGAGAGAGAGAGAGAGAGAGAGAGAGAGAGAGAGAGAGAGAGAGAGAGAGAGAGAGAGAGAGAGGCATGTGCTCAGATGTTGTCAAAGCTAAAGGCTTTGTATATTAAGGCATATATTATAAACCCATCATATTTATTACACGCCCCTCTAGAATACTTGGCTGCAACCCGTTCTCACTCCCAAGGTGTCAAAATCTGAAGCATGGTCAAGTGCCTTCCGCGTCAAAATGAAGGCGCTAAAGGTACCTCTAGCCGTCATTTTTCGACACGCAGGGTGCTCCATTGATCTCAATGAGAAACCTTTGGCGTCATAGACAGACGTGTTGGGCATGGGAACGTTATCGTCATGATGAAATTATATATTGGGTTATGATTTTGCAATTATGACATGTTGGAGTGTGATTGTCAATTTAATTAGCCAGCATATAGAGACACGTTTGAACATGTAACCAAACCCCATCCCATCCCTAAACCTACTAATTTGTGTATTTATATGATATAAAATACAAGATATAACAGGCAGATACGACTGCAGGCACAATTTATTAAAAAAGTACAAATATTCCAAGTGTTCCGAGGCCAAACGATTGATTTGTGTTAAGAAAATCCCCAAAAGGGATCAGCGTCTCCATCCGCTGATGATCATGCACACATTCAAATTTCAAAAATGCAACATGAGTTAATACTTTTATACTTGTTTTGGTCAGTTTTTGCAATAAATACCTGTGACTGTACCTTTATTTGCCTGTTACATGTTTTATATTGTTTATAAGTGGGTAGGTTTAGGGTAGGAGTTGGGTTAGTTGCTCCAAAATATAAAAGTAGTCTATAAATATTCATAAAATCATGTCTGCTTTTACAAATGCCAAGAATTAACTGCGTCTTGATCTGACGCATTGGGCCAACAGCTGAAATCAATGGAGTACCCTGCGCGTTGATACTGCGTCTTCATTGTGACACAGTGTCAATCCATTTCATTTAATCATGGCACTGAGCAACCGAAAAAATAGTAAAATAACTGCTAAACTGTAGGCTATTCCACCACTGTCAATATACCGTGCTATTTTGATATCACTCTGCAGTTTCTCTCATTTCACACCAAAGTTAGAATATCTCATGGATGCTAAGTAATAAATCAAAGCGGTTACTAGTTACTGACTGTAGTGAAAAGGGTCTCAGTGGACTTCAGTATTAATTTAATGGATAGCATAAACATTTACTAGATATCGGTGCTTCAGAAATCATTCCAATATGCTGATTTGGTGCTCAATATTTCTGTTGAAAACAGTTGTGCTGCTAAATATTTTTTTGTGGAAACCATAATACATTTTTTAGGACTGTTTCATGAATGTTGAAAAGAACAGCATTTATTTAAAATATATATTTTTTGGAAACAATGTAAAAGTCTTTATTGCCAGTTTTGATCAATTTGTTATACCCTTGCTGAATAAAAGTATACATTTATTTATTTATGTATTTATTTACTTACTGTTTTCTATGTCGTAATTTACTGTTTTCCTTGGCAGAACAATCAAGTAATAGTAATATTTTCATTTTGAAAAAAAAAAAAAAAAGATTAAAAAAAATTTTTTCTGAATAATTAATTCAATCCAATTTGGGGAATGTTTTGACATTCAAGTACTAGCTCAGAAGAACAACTTGTTCACAAATCACATTGATTCGGTTCTCAAGTTCAGTTTACTGATTTACAGCAGTTATCAACATTTTCATAACTTGCACAGATGGATTGTATG
Organism: Gobio gobio; assembly: GCF_949357685.1. Lineage (NCBI taxonomy): Eukaryota > Metazoa > Chordata > Actinopteri > Cypriniformes > Gobionidae > Gobio > Gobio gobio. The sequence goes on from NC_137099.1 coordinate 37,421,648, forward strand.
GCATCAGAAGTCGAAGAATATAGCACATAAGTCAGATGATCTTTTATGGGAGTTTTTTAGTTGTTGTTGTTTTCTGTCCTTGACAGACATGGTCAATGTGAAATCTCCTTATGGAAAAAAAAGAGTCTATAAAATGTCTTCTTTTGTGTTCCAATGGGGGGGTTGACTCAAGAATTACTCAATGAACTATTCCTGCAGCAAACTTTAAATAAAAATTATTTTAAAACAAAAATGATATCGTCCATGTGGTCTGCTACAACTTGCATGCTTGATTAGACTTGCTTTCACAAGTAAAAGGGATTTGCATTGATTATAAAGTCATGATGACTGTGCCTCATTCCATGTGACTGCTGATATGTTTCCACTGAGGATTTAAAGGAAAAGTGTTTGCTAAAGGCATCAATTACCAATTTAAAGTTGCTGAAATTACGCAGTTGAAAGAAATTGCCTTACATTTTCTGCTTTTATAAGGTCAACCCAATAAAAAAGCAATAACATTTGAGCAAAATAATCAGTGCTCAAGCTATTATTCGTTTCTCCAATAACCGGGTCCACAGTGGGAGACAGCAGAGAGAAAATGAAAGAGGTGATCAGCATCTGCGTTATTTCAGTAGAATGGAGAAGAAGATCACTATTACCATCCCGAAATGAGAATCGCACAGATAGGCTGAGCAAGTGTTGAAAATGCTGTGGTCACTGACCTTGCCTTAAAAGACACGCACATACTCACAAACATTTTGACAGAAGTGGAAATAGGCTGAGGTCTTTGGTTTGCTGCATGATTGCCTTGTAGTGTAGCAAATTTCCAATCTGTTTGCGTTGACTGCTGTATACCAAGTCATTCACTAATTCGTATTCATGCAACGGTTTGTAACAGTCCTTGAATTTGATTGGTTGAGCAGCGTTATTGCTGATATGGGGTGAATTACTAAAGGAAATGAACATCCCTATGCATCGCTACTCACTCCAAAGGACAAAGGAGTCTTTGAAGTGGGAACTTTGGAACAAGCAGGTAGGTGCCTATATACTGTATATATATATATATATATATATATATATATATATATATATATGTATGTGTACTTTAGTATTTTCACCCCTCCAAAAAATATTTTTTTATATATTTTGCTGCGTGTGTCAGAAGGAAATATCTGTTTACATTTCCAAACATTCCTTTTGCCATTAATTGTAATAACCCAGGGATTATGCACAAAGAGTCTGACAACGGCCACACAGAGATCTGATCTCACCATCATCGAGTCTGTTTGTGATTACATGAAGAAACAGAAAACTATTTTTGGGGGGAGAAAATACTAACATGCCTTAGACTTTTGCATGGCACTATACACAGTATAGGCTACCAGGCAACAGTATTTATTTATTTGAAAGAAAATCCTTTTATTCAGCTAGGATGCACTAAATTGATCAAAAGTGACACTAAAGACTTTATATCAAAAATAAATGCTGTTTGCTTGTTGTAAATGCTTTTGAACTCTGTTTATCAAAGAATCCTGAAAAAATATACTGTTTTCAACATTGATAACAAGAGGAAATGTTTTTTGGGCACTAAATCAGCATTTTACTGGAAAGATGGGAAATTCAGCTTAGCCAAATAAATAATTACATTTCAAAATGTATTATAATAATAATACTACAAGCGACCTAGCTTTAAAATTAATCACAAAGACTTGCCACACTGGGTTATGTGATCATAAATGGTCAAATAAAATTGAATGGACCATCGCATGTACAGTATAGTCTAGGCCTTGTGGGAATACAGTTCGTAAGTGGTTAAATTGCTCTTATTCAAGCAAAGTCGTCTTCCTCCAGTGGCTTTCAAGAGGACCCAAGATGCTTTTTGGAAACTGTATCAGTATTGGTAACACTCTGACTGTCTTTGTTTGTGCTTTGTTGTTCTGGACTGCTCCCTGTAAAAAGGAGTGATGAGATAGTTAGCAGACTATCATCACTCAATGGCTGGTTGTCTAAGTGGTGTCTGCAAAATAACATAGGGTTCATAGACAATTGGAAAAGTTTTTGGGGCAGACCTGACCTGTTGAAGAAGGATGGCATCCATCCCTCCTGGGGTGGTGCCGCTCTTCTCTCTAGTAATTTGGCACATAGTCTTAGAACTAAACCTTGACTCACTAGGGCCCAGGTCAGGAAGCAGACAAACTGGCTAAACCGACCGTCTGCTAGCTGTCTCACGTTACCGGAGTCAGATAAATCCCAGCACATAGAGACTCTTTCACCTAGATATTATCATATAGAGACTGTGTCTGTTCCCCGAATTAGTAAATACAAAAAAACATCAAAACCATTCAACAGTAAAAATTTAATTAATGTCCAACAAATAAACAAAAGATATAATACAGATGAACAATTGATAAAGCTTGGGTTGCTGAATATACTTTCCTGTAGCTCAAACAGTAGAGCGTGGCACTAACAACGCCAAGGTCATGGGTTCGATTCCCAGGGAAAGCAAGAACTGATAAAAATGTAAAAATGTGTACCTTGAGTGCAATGTAAGTCGCTTTGGATAAAAGCGTCTGCCAAATGCATAAATGTAAATGTAATATTAGATCCCTTTCCCCAAAAGCACTTATTGTTAATGATATTATTACAGATAATAATCTAGATGTGCTCTGTTTGACAGAAACCTGGCTAAAACCTGACGACTACATTACCTTAAATGAGTCCAGCCCCCAAGATTATTGTTATAAACATGAGCCGCGTCTGAAAGGTAAAGGGGGAGGAGTTGCTGTAATTTATAATAATATCTTCAGTATTACTCAGAAGTCTAGTTTCAAATATAATTCCTTCGAAGTTTTGGTGCTTTATGTAACGTTATGTAGTGTACATGATAAAACCCGTTCAACATTTGTGTTAGCTACTGTATACAGGCCACCAGGGCATAATACAGACTTTATCAAAGATTTTCTATCAGAGTTAGTGCTGGCCGTAGATAAAGTACTAATTGTTGGTGATTTTAATATCCATGTAGACAACGGAAAAGACGTATTGGGATTAGCATTTAAAGACACACTAAACTCTATTGGAGTTAGGCAACACGTGTCAGGAGCCACTCATCGTCATAATCATACTTTAGACCTAATATTATCACATGGAATAAATGTTGATACCGTTGAAATCCAGCAGCAGAGCGATGACATCTCAGATCATTACTTAGTATCATGTATACTTAATTTATCTAAGGTTGCAAAGCCGCCCCCTCGCTTCAAAAATGGCAGGACAATCACTGCCGCTACTAAAGATTGCTTTTTAAATAATCTTCCTCATCAGTATCATCTGCTCAGCATCCCAGATAGTATAGAAGAATTCGATGTTGCAACAGAAACTATTGACTCTCTCTTTTCCAGTACTTTAGTCACAGTTGCTCCTCTGCGCTTAAAGATGATTAAAGAAAATAGTCCAACGCCGTGGTACAACGAGCACACCCGGGCCGTTAAAACAGCAGCCAGAAAAATGGAGCGCAGCTGGAAGAAAACAAAACTAGAAGTATTTCGTAATTCGTGGAAAGAGCACATGATCACATACAGAAAGGCTGTAAAAACTGCTAGATCTGCTTATTTCTCAACTCTCTTGGAAGAAAACAAACACAACCCAAGGTATTTATTCGATACAGTGGCTAAATTAACCAAAAATAAAGCTTCAACTTCTGATGATTGTAAACAGCACAGCAGTAATGACTTTATGAACTTCTTCACATGTAAGATTGATAATATTAGGAAGAAAATGTTAACCATGCAGCCGTCTAGTACAGTATCACATCAGACAGAGTATTGTAGCGTCACTGAGGAAAAATTACACTCATTCACTGCTATAGGAGAAGAAGAATTGGCTGAACTCGTTAAAACATGTATGCTCGACCCTATACCGACTAGGCTATTAAAATAGATGCTACTAGAGGTCATAGATCCTCTTCTTAATATCATTAATTTATCTTTGTCATTAGGATACGTACCGAAAACTTTTAAGTTGGCTATTATTAAACCACTTATTAAAAAGCCGCAACTTGATCCTACAGAATTAGTCAATTATAGACCAATCTCAAATCTTCCCTTTCTGTCAAAAATACTTGAAAAGGCAGTGTCTTCACAATTATGTTCCTTTTTAGAAAGAAATGGAATCTGTGAGGATTTCCAGTCAGGATTTAGACTGTATCATAGCACTGAGACTGCTCTCATCAGAGGTACAAATGATTTACTCTTATCATCCGATTGTGGCTGTATCTCTCTATTAGTGTTACTCGATCTTAGCGCTGCATTTGATACTATCGACCACAACATTCTTTTGAATAGACTCGAAAATTAAGTAGGTATTAGTGGAATTGCTTTATCATGGTTTAAATCATACCTATGCGACTGTCATCAGTTTGTAGCAGTAAATGAAGAGATGTCACACCGATCGCAAGTTCAGTATGGAGTACCACAAGGCTCAGTGCTAGGACCGCTACTTTTCACCCTGTACATGCTACCACTGGGAGATATCATTAGGAAGCATGGCGTTAGTTTTCATTGTTATGCTGACGATACTCAGCTCTATTTCTTCACGCCCTGAAGAAACTTACCAATTCACAAGATTAACGGAATGCATAGCTGATATAAAACATTGGATGACCGGTAATTTCCTGCAACTCAATTCAGAAAAAACTGAATTTTTAATTATTGGACAAAAAAGCTCCACAAGTAGTAACCTAGAATACTCGCTAACACTTGATGGCTGCTCTGTCAAGTCAGTGAGGAACCTGGGTGTGCTCTTTGATACCAATCTTTCATTTGAAAGCCACGTTTCTAGCATCTGTAAAACTGCATTCTACCATCTTAAAAATTGTAAATCTCCATCCATTAGCCCAAAAACCGAAAACTAATGACGTGGTCAAAAGGAATTCTGCGTGTAAGCCTTTTCAGCCTTTCGGTGAAGTTCTTTTAATTTATTGATATCTCATTTTAAATCTGACTCCATTCATAATTTTATCTGACTCCAATTCGAAGTGACTCCATAAAGTGTGCTACATTTAGAGTTTATCAGCTGATTTTACAATTAGTTGCGATTTAATTTAGATCGTTGATTTTCTTTGTATCTTCCTAGTTTTTATATTCGTTCATCGAGAGACCCTAAATCGCACAGAGACATGACGCGTCCGGATTTCGCGCCCTCACAGGCACAAAACGGTTACTTCTGTGATTAGTCAGAGGATGTAGGGTGAATATTTTACCTTTAAGTGGTTGCACATGCTCACTCAACAAAAAGTGTAATTTTAGTAATATCTACGGACTACAACTTGCTAACCCAGCGATAGTCAGAAATCGGAATATCGCGCACGCTGCGCTCCATGCTTCAGTCGTGGCGTCATCGGTTTGATCTATCATAACCCTAGATTTTGCGGTAATAAAGGACTCTACATCGATCCATACTAGAATAACGATTTCGGAACCATACAAGAGAAATCAAGGTTAACATTTATTTTGGCCAGACAGGAAAAGTAAATACGTAAACAAGATTGTCCATGGTACACAACTGATCAGCGTAAAAACATAAAACACAATTGCAAAGCAATATGAAAATAATTTAAAAGAGTCATCATGTCTGGCACATCTACATGCAGTTTGCACGGGGGGTCTGATTGCAGAATATTCCCCCAGAGAGTTAGAACATCCAGCCTTAAATACTCCAACTAGAACAAAAGGGCTGCAAATATTTGCAACACCCCCACCTGGTTTTGGGGGAGTGGATCAGATATCTTTGAAGAGACTACTCAAAGGAGAACTGAATTCTCATTAGTTTTCCAATCTTTCTAATACTACCATTGACTGCAGTGAAACTGAGACCATTTTACCATTCGCACTGAGACCTTTAAAAAGACATCAAACATGAAAAGGATGAAACAATAAATTTACAAATAACATCATCACTGATATATCTGCATTTGGTGACTTGAAACCAGGACAAGGAGAGGGCAAGATGGGGAGGGGGAAGGAATGTTTGTCAGGGTGTTGTCACAGTTTCTGTGAGATCTTTTCCTCAAGATTAGTGACTTTTATTGTTCAATTACTGAGGTGTGTATCTCAGCTTTTGTCTTAGCACCAAAACCGACTCTTACAAAATATATCTAAATTACGGCACATGCTCTCAATGCAAAATGCTGAACAGTTAGTTCATGCGTTCATGACCTCAAGGCTAGATTATTGTAATGCTCTACTGGGTGGTTGCCCTGCTCGCCTAATAAATAAACTCCAGCTGGTCCAAAACGCAGCAGCTCGAGTTCTTACTAGATCCAGGAAGTATGACCATATTAGCCCAGTTCTGTCAACACTGCACTGGCTGCCTGTTAAACATCGCATACATTTTAAAATCTTGCTTATTACTTACAAAGCACTAAATGGTTTAGCTCCCCAATACTTGAGCGAGCTCTTAACATATTATACTCCATCACGTCTACTGCGGTCTCAAAACTCTGGCCAGTTGATAATACCGAGAATATCCAAATCAACTGCAGGCAGTCGATCCTTTTCCTATTTAGCTCCGAAACTCTGGAACAGTCTTCCTAACATTGTTCGGGATGCAGACACACACTGTCAGTTTTAATCTAGACTAAAAACACATCTCTTTATTGTGGCATACACATAAAACACTTTTTCAATGAAATGATTGTTAGGCTGCATTAACTAGGTCAGCCGGAACCGGGAACACTTCCCATAACAACTGATGTACTCGTGACATCATCAGAAGAATGGCATCTAAGCTAATGATATTCTCTCTGTTTTATCCGGGCCGGATCCAGTTCAGATGGTGGACCTGCGCTCAGAGAAGACCAACACAGGACCCCGAAGTGTCTGCAGAGACCGTGATTAGACTCCCCCTGCAACTGCCTCATCGACACGGCATCTCAATAAACCCGTCCCCGGCGTGGTGACTCCGATTGTTCGAATATTACAATTAAATAATACTTAAATCGATATGTCATCCTCAATAAACCCGTCTCCAGCGTGTTGCCTCCGATCATTCGAATATTGCACTTTAATAATTATTTAATCAACATCATCCTTTATAAACCCGTCTCCAGCATGTTGCCCCCGGTCCCTCGAATATTCTGATCTATTATGACCTCTGAGCTGTAAAGCTGCCAGAATAATAATAATAATAATCATACGCTGTTTGTTAATTGGCCAGAGGAGAACTGGCACCCCGACTGAGCCTGGTTTCTCCCAAGGTTTATTTTTCTCCATTAGGTCACCTAATGGGGTTTTGGTTTCCTTGCCACTGTTGCCTCTGGCTTGGCATACTCAGTTGGGGACACTCAATTTTTCAACTAAACATTGAAATAAATTAATAAACTAAATTAACCATATAAACTAAATTACTGATCTAATTACTGATCTAAAGCTAAAATTATGCTGCATTATCTTCCTGTTTAACACTGTAAAGCTGCTTTGAAACAATCTACAAAAAAAAAAAAGCTGTATCTACATTGTTAAAAGCGCTATATAAATAAAGTTGACTTGACTTGACTTTGTCTCTGAACTTTCTGGAGCCTCGCAGCTTTATGTTGGTCAGTGAGGCAAAATTGCATGAGCAGCTTGAACATGAGCTAAATCTGTGTGAGGAACTTTTTTGCTCCCACACAAAACTCCCAAATGCACACATTCCTATTAGAATTTTTCTCTGAATGAGCTAAATGTGAATGCACCTTTTGTTCGAAAACACTGATTCATTCAGGAATGAAAAACTTGCTGCATGTTGCTCTGTCTGTGTCACGAACCGCTCTCAGACTCAAAAGGGTGGAGATCCAAATGCAGCTTTTATTAGAGGGACAATCCAGACACGTGATCAAAAATACAGGCAATAGGTCAATATCCAGGCAGGCAATCCAAACAAGTAATCAAGGCAGGGGACAGAGGCAAAAGGGTAATCCAAGAAACAGGCAAGAAATGCAAGAAATCCAAAAACCAAGTGACAAGAACCAGGGAAATGCTCAAAGATGCAGTGTAACAACATACAAAACCTTGCAGTGAATGACAGGGTGAACAGACTAGATATAGGTAATGAGGCAAATGAGACACAGGTGTAAACAATGATTGCTGATGAGTCCGGGCAAAGGATTATGGGTAATGTCTTTGATGAATGACAGTCCGGGGGTGGAGTGCCCTCTGGTGGTAATCACAGGGCACTCTCACTGGTGATCGTGACAGTCCGAGGTTCTGCTTTGACTTCATTTGGAATTGTTTCGGAGAAAAAATTCACAAAGTAATTGACGATATTTAAAATGGAAGTTACTCAATATTTTTGGTTACACTTTATTTGAATGTGTCCTTGTTACAGTGTTATTATACATTTAAGTACTGAGTAATAATAACTAACTACTTGCTATAGGGTTTGGTTTAGGATTAGTTGTAACGCAATACATAATTTATAGTTTTGACTTGGCTTAGCTTGGACAAGAAACATGAACTCACCAACAGCAGTACAGGGATACTACTAGACAAAGACGCATGGCAAACATGAGGGCTTAAATACACAAGGACTAAATGACTAAACAAGACACACCTGTGAACAATCAAGACAATGAACCAACAGGTGTGTTCGACATCGGCTGTGGCTGGATGCAACCGATTGGCGAGAGTAGCCGCGTGCAGGCAGAGAGGAACTGCGAACGGAGACGTACAGTCAGACACTTTCTGCTTCCCGTAGAACCATCTGTTTGTACGAAAATAAAGCTCAACAAAAGCCTACACTAACAATGAAGTGGTGTCTACGTTTTTAACCAGTTTTATTTTGATAAAAATGACAATATAACATCGCGACTACATGAAAATAGGTTTTACCGTTAAAAAAAACTGATTTGTGAGCATTAGTGGAACAAAAGGTTTTAGAATAAACATGAAATGCACGTGATCGCTGTCATGCGGTGAATCTGGCAAATCGTGGAACAGCTGTGTCGTCATCAGAGCTCGTGCAGTCGCTCTGGAGAAGCTGCGCAAAATGCACCAGCCGGCTGCTCTCGAATCGCTCTCGCGGCACTTTGTTGACATACGTCACAGTCACGTGGTGTCGCCGCTGCTTCAAGTCGAAAAGCATTTCTAACCGGCATGCAATGCTTCAAGTCAGCCGCCGATCGGTCTGTGCATCACTGCATTAAGTCTAACAAGCCTAAAGACCATAGACTGTAAAAAAATATGGACGTAGTGTCCGTGACGTCACCCATAGGATTCTGAAGAGCAGTTTTGAAGCGTAAAGTAGGGTCGAGCTCACCATCTTGGCAGCGCGTCATCGTGCGTCACTCCTGGATAACAAAAAATGGGCAAAGAGGCGGGACGTGGGTGGAGCTGAGGTGACGTGACATGATGACTAACAGACAGCAGATAAATGGCTATCTATCTGTCACTCAGTGGCCACGCCCTTAATTATGCAGAACTTTAAGGCTTTATATAATGTAAACGATTGAGTTATAAAAAAATTCACCCCCCTCACAGTTGTCATGAAGGGCAAAATTAGCTGTATAGACACACAATTTGTACCAGACTGTAAACATGTTTTTTTTTCTGCTGCTAAGGCATTTTAACATGGGGCTCAATGAGATTCTGCTCCCTTCTGGAGCCTGTCCCTAGTGGCCAGTCGATGAATTGCAGCTTAAGTCACTTCCGTATTGGCCTCAAGAGAAACTGGAGGAGGTTGCCGCTTGCTATAAGGTGTGTTCAACATCGGCTGCGGCTGGATGCAACCGATTGGCGAGAGTAGCCGCGTGCAGGTGGGGAGGAGCTGCAAACGGAGATGTGAAGTCAGACACTTTCTGCTTCCCATAGCGACGCTTGCGCTGTGTTTGCATACTTTATCACAGCTGAAGTGAAATAAATGCAATATTTGTCAATACACAGATGTTTCAGAGACATTTTCATTAAATACTTCATGCACTGCTTTATACAGCATCTGTTTGTACAAGAATAAAGTTCAACATATAAGCCTACACTATCATCAATAAAGTGGGGTCTACGTTTTTTATCAGTTTTATTTTGATAAACATGACAATATAACAGCGCGACTACATGAAAGGAGGTTTTACTGTTATAAAAACTGATTTGTGAGCATTAGTGGAACAGAAGGTTTTAGAATAAACACGAAACGCACGTGATCGCTGTCAAGCGGTGAATCTGGCCAATCGTGGAACAGCTGTGTCGTCATAAGAGCTTGTGCAATCTGGTGCAGCCGCTCTAGAGAAACTGCACCTGCTGTATTAGCCGACTGCTCTCGAATCGCTCTCGTGGTACTTTGATGCCATACGTCACAGTAACATGGCGTCGCGCTGCCGCAAGTCAATTTCTAATCGGCATGCACTGCTTCAAGTCAGCCGCCGATCGGTCTGCGCATCGCTGTATGAAGTCGAACAAGCCTAAAGACAGAACTGAACTGAGAACCCACAAGACTAAATCAACCAATAACAGTATGACACAAAAAACTAGGGAAGCACATGACATGATCACATGAGGGCATAATCAGGGATGTAGTGGAGGCTAAACGCACGTAAACGCCGTTTACGCACCTCCCAAAATTCGGAAATAGCGTTTACCCACCTCCAAAGTGCGTTTATCCACCTCTAAATTCAGTTTATCCACCTCTAAATAGCCTACAGTTCCTAAGCCATTTTAAATTAAGCTTATGTCGTTTTAGTTTCATATTGTTCATTTTCATTGGTTGTTTGTTGTACAATTAGACGAAGTCTTTCATATTGCGCTGCAACTGTCAGTGTGAGTAGTGGGAAGTTCGGATCATTTTACTGACTCGGATCTTTGAGTCTCGTTCAGCAAAATGAACTAATCTTTTCTCTTTCCGTCTATGGGACTGACAGGAAGAACAAAAGACTCGGATCTCACCTGTCGATTCAGAATCAGAACCCATATGTTGCGTAATGCGCACACGCGGTCAACACAAAATGAACGAATCATTCATGAACGACACGCAACCAAGATTCAAACATAGATATCCAGCAATTTTTTTAGCGCCGTCAAGACAGCAGCCCTCCTCCTAATGCCAGCAAACGGACTCGGCTACAAGCCCAAAGTGAGTGAGCTCGGGAAAACAGTACTAAACTTTATGTTTTTGGGGTTAATTTGGTTCACGGTTAGATTCATGCCACTGACTCAACAAGTCACCTCTTCCTTTTCCCATTAGCCAATGTAGGCCTACAAGTAAAATTCAGGATACATTATTATCAGATAAATAAGTGGATTTAATTATATGCAGTCTCTGGTATTTAAACCACTGAAAGTTTGTGACAACAAGCTCCCTTTGCTAGTCAGCTAGCTAGTTATTGTTATCGCTACAGCCGTTCGCGGGTAAGGTAAATGTTTCTATGGTAATGACAGCGAGTTGGACCAATCAGAGGCGTTGCTGTTAAGCTTAGGACTGTGGGTAGTGTAGTTTTTCTTACAGACCTCTAGCTACAGAAGCAGAAACTTTCGTTTCACAACTCGTGGTCAGTCTACCTCAGATGTTTTAGACATTATGGCTGATAATCTAAATCCTTATGGAGAAAAATCAATGGGAGTTTTACTTCCTGTTTGCGTCTGTAGATTTCTCATAAATTCATCAAAAGTTTACATTCTAAATGCAATCGCAAGCGATCGCTGTCTGCACCCTGTCATCATCAACACAAAGCTCTCGCTCTTCTTCACCAAATTCATCCTTCTGTCGTTAATCTGCACATGCCTCATTAGCAATTGGCAAAAACTGTAATCGACAACTATTTTGATAATCGATTTGTCGGCTTGAGTAATTTTTTAAGACAAAAGTAAAATTCTTTGATTCCAGCTTGTTTAATGTGAATATGTTCTAGTGTGTTCTCTCATATGTGACAGTAAACTGAGTTGTGGACAAAACGAGACATTTGAGGACGTCATCCTGGGCTTTTGGGAAACACTGATCCACATTTTTCGGACATATTATAGACCAAACAACTAATCGATTACTTGAGAAAATATTCAACAGATTAATCGACTATGAAAATAATCCCAAATCTAATCATTATGTACATGTGCATTACATTGGAACCCCTGGATATAAGCCTCCCCTCTCTATCTCTCTTAAATATTTTTGTTCTCTCTGAGAACAATAGCTATCATCAGGAAACGCTATACACCGGTAGGCAGTGGCCCACCTTACCGTGACCACGATGCGGTCACCCAGAATTTATAGTTTACCCACCTCTTTTTTTACGACTACACCTCTGGGCATAATGGAATCACATTACAACAGGCAATGACATTGAACATAACTAAGAACATGAAACATGAAAAATTAAACATGAACCAAAACCACTAGACATTATAATGACTTGTTCTTTTTCACTTCGAAAAACTGTAAATGGCATTTTACTGTAAAATTGCATTAAATGTAAGGTTAGATCTATTACAGTTATTCACTGTATAGTATTGGAACTTTCTGTTAACCAATTAACCATTTTTCACCGTAGCATTTTTACAGTCTATTACCATTAAAATCACGATAATTTTTTACAGTGTACATTGTACAGTACCATGTGTAACAATAACACTGTAAAATAAAGTGTATTGTTTATTTAACTGGTAAAAGTAATGTCAATCAAGCATATTAGATGGTTTGGTCATGCTGATATTTTTAACAACAGCACTCATGCTAGCATGATATTGTTTAGCATGATAACCTGTGTTTAAATATTCTGTTACTTTAGATTTAAATAACCAAAATCTTGTTCAGAATCAACTGCCCTTGACTCATGGCTTATCTATATGAGACAGTGATATATAGGGATGTGGGAGCACTAAATTAGGTGCGCAATGAATAGCAATGGCTCTGCCCTCATTGTCTTGCACCGCTGCATGGTGATCACAAAAAAGATGATCCACAAAAATCACCCATTACAGAAGATTGTGTAGCTCCTTATTGTGAGAAAATGGAATGTGCCTGGACACATATTTGAAGGCTCTGATAGACTCTGTACTGTGAAAATGGGATTTGTCAGTGTTGAGGGAATAGATATATTCATCATCGCTGGCTGACTGTCACAGTCTCATTGGGGTGTTGAAACACATATTAGGGTGCAACAGGCCGAGCCAGCTTCATCGATGTATGAGCCGCGGAAACATTGAGAATTATAGTAGCCTTATAGTAAGGTCTTAATTCTCCCTGCTGCAAAAATGGTAATCCAGAATTTGGATCAATTTTGTTTTGTGAGCAAACAAGCTTTGCACTATTTTTGGACGTCTTGATTTTCACCCTGTATGTGAGTGATTTGTCTTTTGTGTAGTCCCAAACTACTCAATTTCCTCAAATTCTGATAAGCATTTAATGAATTATAGATTGGATGTCATAAAAACATGTTACAAGAATAATTAGCCTTAAAGAACAAATAGCCTTAAAGGGATAGTTCACCCAAAAATGAAAATTAGCCCATAATTTACTCACCTTCAAGTCATCCTAGGTGTATATGACATTCTTCTTTCAGACAAATAAAATCTGAGTTATATTACAAAAGTCCAGGCTAATCCAAGCATTAGAATTGGATTCATAGTTGCTCTGTTTTTGAAGTCCATAAAAAGTGCATCTGCCCATCAAATAGCATGCTCCACGCGGCTCCGGGGTGTTAATAAAGGCCTTCTGAAGCGAATCGATGCGTTTGTGTAAGAAAAATATCCATATTTAAAACTTTATCAACTAAACTTTCGACCGATTGCCTTCCCTGTTCAATTTATGGAAAAAAAAATTGATGAAAGTTCCCCTGCCGATCGAAAGACTAACGTGACCAGGTACGCTCGTCATGACGTCACGTACGCATCTTGAGTTTCACTTTCAACATTCAACACTTTTACACGGAAGGCGGTGGGCCGAAAGTTTACTTGATATGAGTTTTAAATATGAATATTTTTCTTACTCAAACGTGTCAATTCGCTTCAGAAGGCCTTTATTAACACCCCGGAGCCGCGTGGACTTGCACTTTTGCACTTTTTGCACTTATGCACTTTTTATGCACTTCAAAAACAGAGCAACTATGAATCAAATTCTAATGTTTGGATTAGCCTGGACTTTTGTAATATAACTCCGATTTTATTTGTCTGAAAGAAGAATTCCACTAGACCACTATATAATAGTATAATAACCACTAGATTCCTATATAAAGAGGCTTGCAAATTCCATAGTTCTTTTTAGACCTGAAAATGTACTTTTATTAGGTTGTGGATACATGTCTATTTTGCACTCTTGATATTTTAGAGTGTCACCCCTTCACTTTGCCTTATTTCTTCATCGTGGCTAATTGTAGATTGAAACCCCTAAAAAGTGCTCTTTTTTCATATATTTTCTGTCATGACCGACTAACACAAGTGGGAAAAAATTCATTTTACGGCAATTTATTTACTGATTTTTTTTCATAACATTCCGCTGAAGTAGCAAAACATGTCTTTTGGTCTTAAATAGGGAAATTTGGTTAATAGGAAAATAAAGTTCACACCACAACATTTTTTATTTCTTTTTATTCAGTCATATTTTGTATAACTTTCTTTTTATAATCTTTTTGTCTTTTTTTTTTAATTGTTACAAATTGGAGGCATGTATTACTTCCCTGTGCTGTGATTGGACTTTAAGGTTACTTCCTGTCCAGAGTGCCATGCTTGTAGTTCTTTGTAGTTTACTTGTTTAGTCTTCAGTCTTCATGTTCCCAGGTGTGTCTTGTTATCCAAGTTATCCCTGCCCTCAGCTGAATCCGAAATCGCCTCCTAAACCCTCATTCACTATTCCCTACGTTAGTCCACTAATATAGTTCACTTGAAGGAGTGAATGATAACGAGTGCATGAAGGCGGACAGCCGCTGTGTGTACATCGGCTGTACACTCATTATTGCGGTGCAATGTGGGCTTGAATGAGTGCACTCAATAACATCCACTATGGTTTAGAACTCCACTACAAATGGCTGTCCCCTCAAACAATGCCCTATTTGATGGTATAGGGGGCGATTTGGGATTTAGCCCTTGTCTTTCCCTTATTCCTTGTTAGTCAATGTTTTCGTCATTAGAGTATTTGTAGACTGTCTGATTAATATTTACTAAAACTTTATTTTGTTGGTCCCCCAACAGACATTCTACTGACTATAAGTAACTTGGCAACTACAATTCAACTTATTCTACTAACCCGAACCCTAACACCTAACCATAACCTACCAATCTACTCACAGTCAACTAATACTCTAATGACAGTTAGTTGACATGTAGTTGCAAAGTTACTTATAGTTAGTAGAATGTTTAAAGTGGACTATCAAAATAAAGTGTTACCATGTTTTATATATGGGTTGTTGATGGTGCGGGTGCACATTCCTTGTTTAACCTGGTTCTTTGTGTTCCTTAGTTTCTAGTTTCTGTTTATTTGTTTGTTCAACAAACCTCTTGCACTTAGATTGGCTCTATGCCTGCCATCTCTTCCATTCATGTCCTGATAACAGGATGGAGAATATTCAACTTTTATTATAAATGTTCAGTTTGACATAAATCTGTCAAAAACAGATAGTATGTTTATTATTTATTTTATTTTATTTTTATTTGTTGCAATTTTTTTTATGCTGATTGGTTGTGAATTTATGTATGGGGGCCAACTGTTAACTCTTTCCCCGCCAGCGTAAGAAAAAAAAAAATGCAGGCCACCGCCAGGGTTTTTGATCATTTTCACAAAAATGTAATGGCCCATAGAATATTTTTTTGTATGAATATCTAAGCATGCAATATATATAAAAAAAGAGTAGACCGAAAATTTTATTCTTCATGCATTCCTTTTGTTATCAACGTACGTTTCATTACAACCCCAAATCAGAAAAAGTTGGGACAGTATGGAAAACGCAAATAAAAAAAAAAGAAGTGATTTCTAAATTTACTTTGACTTGTATTTCATTGCAGACAATATGAACACAAAATATTTCATGTTTTGTCTGGTCAACTTCATGTCATTTGTAAATATGCATCCTTTCCTGTCATTCAGACCTGCAACACATTTCAAAAAAAGTTGGGACAGTAAAGCATTTACCACTTTGTAATGTTGCCATTCCTTTTCACAACACTTAAAAGACGTTTAGGGACTGAAGACACCAAGTGATGAAGTGTTTGAGGTGTAATTTTGTCCCATTCTTCCTGCAAACAAGTCTTAAGGTGGGCAACAGTACGGGGTCTTCGTTGTCGCATTTTGCGCTTCAAAACACACATTCTCTATTGGAGACAGGTCGGGACTGCAGGCAGGCCAGTCAAGTACCCACACCCTCTTCCTCCGCAGCCAGGACTTTGTAATGAGTGCAGAATGTGGTTTTGCATTGTCTTGTTGAAATATGCATGGACGTCCCTGGAAAAGATGTCTTCTTGAAGGCAGCATATTATGCTCCAAAATCTCTATGTACTTTTCAGCATTAATGGTGCCTTCACAGAAGTGCAAGTTACCTTTGCCAAGGGCACTGACACAACCCCATACCATGACAGACCCTGGCTTTTGGACTTGTTGCTGGTAACAGTCTGGATGATCCTTTTCTTCTTTGGTCCGGAGCACACGACGTCCATTCCTCCCAAAAAATACCTGAAATACTGATTCATCTGACCACAGTACATGTTTCCACTGTGTGATGGTCCATCCCAGATGCCTCCGAGCCCAGAGAAGTAGACGGCGCTTCTGGACACTGTTAACATAGGGCTTCCTTTTGGCACAGTACAGTTTTAACTGGCATTTGTGGATGTAACTACGTATTGTGGTACTTGACAAAGGTTTGCCAAAGTAGTCCTGAGCCCATGTGGTGATATCGCTTATAGATGAATGACGATTCTTGATGCAGTGCCGCCTGAGGGATCGGAGATCACGGTTGTTCAGCTTAGGCTTGTGCCCTTGTCCTTTACGCACTGAAATTCCTCCAGATTCCTTGAATCTTTTAATTATGTTATGCACTGTTGAATGTGAAATATCCAAATCTCTTCCTATCTTTCTTTGAGGAACATTGTTTTTAAACATTTCAATAATTTTCTCACGTATTTGTTGGCAAACTGGCGATCCTCGGCCCATCTTTGTTCCTAAAGGATTAGACCTTTCTTGGATGCTGCTTTTGTACCAAATCATAATTACAATCACCTGTTGACATCACCTGTTTCAAATCACATCATTATTTAACCATTTTACCTCATTACTAGCCCTAAATTGCTCCTGTCCCAACTTTTTTTTAAATGTGTTGCAGGTCTGAATGACAGGAGAGGATGCATATTTACAAATGACATGAAGTTGACCAGACAAAACATGAAATATTTTGTGTCCATATTGTCTCCAATGAAATACAAGTCAAAGTAAATTTAGAAATCACTTTTTTTGCGTTTTCCATACTGTCCCAACTTTTTCTGATTTGGGGTTGTAAAAAAGCTACATTTTGAACAAAAAGCTGAGAAAATCATGTTTTTTTTTTGTTGCAAAGACTACATCCAGATAAAATCAGAACGATGATCAAACACAGATTGATTAGATTGAGTCCATCAACACTCCTAATGTTTGCACAGTCCTATTGCTTGTCCTGGGTTGACATTTCATTCAGTAACAATAGGCAGTTTGATTTATATGATGTTTAATGTTGATGATCACGTTATTTTACATATGCATTTGCTTACAATTTTTTGCATCTTCTTCGCCTGTGTTTTGTCATTAATAAGCCGTTTATAAATCCAGCTATAAATGCTTTATTCTTGATTTATAAGCATATCTATAATGTGTTTTAATAATTGTATTTTCATACTTTATTAATGATAAATGTATCATTTCTAAATGATGTATTACATTATTTACAAACCAGTTAATTGGAAGTTGTCAGTGGCCCATAATATCATTTAGAAAGTGTAAGTAAATTATTAATAAACTATTTGAATGTACTGTGGCGAGCAGTGAGGCTGAGGGACCGTGAGAGCGGGACGAGGCCGCGGTCATTATGTTTGATGAGCGCCAGCTGCGTGCCGCATCGGCCTCGTGTCACGGAGGAGTGACGGGAGTATAAAGGAGGAGCGACGACAGTAAAGGACGAGAGAGGACCAGGCCTGGATTTTAAGTTGTGTTTTGTTTATGTTTTGTTATGTGTGCGCGCGGCAGTCATCCATGAGGGGCTGCCGCTTTTACTTTTATTTTGTGTTCATTTATTTATATTAAAAGTTGTTAACCGTTTGCTGGTTCCCGCCTCCTTCTTCCCACACGAACTAACCCTGTTACTGTTACAAACAGAGGTGACACGGATAACAGAGGTGGATGATGACAGAGTTTATTGACAGAACCAATATGTGAGCAGATGAGGTGAGTATCAGGAATGGCAGTTCAGGTGAATGGAGATTTCAATGGAAGATACTATACGTTCTTGATTGCAGGTCAGAGGGACGATGGAGCGAAGGAGACACGGAACCAGGAGACGAGACAAGACGAGGAGACACTCAGGAGACGATGGAGATCAGGTAAGGTTACGGGTGAGTCCGTGGAAGCTGGCAATAGCGTGAGCAAGTGCAAACGATACCGGACAGTGACTGAGTGTGTGCGTGGGGCTTAAGTGCAGGTGGTGATTGCAGTGATGATGACGTGCAGGTGTGTGTGCTCAGTACTCGGGTGATTGGGATCGTTGTGTCTGGGAGAGGGTGGAGCCTGGCGTGCTTGTAACAGTTACATGTACATTTATACATCTTATTATTTACATTTATACATATTTATTTATAGACATATAGTAATAGTTACTCAGTGTGTTAATAAATGCTTTATTAACATGTATTCCTACTGTAATTCATGATTAATTCAGGTAGTTAAAAACATTTAGTAATTGTCAGTGAACTATTTCTATGAGCTCATCTGAAGTGAGGAATATTTATGACTCATATAGCTTTTACAAAGGAGATTTAAAGGCTCAGTTATTGTCACGGTTCATGAATTCACTGTCTCATATTTTGTGTGTGTGTGTGTGTGTTGTGTGTCTGTGGATGGGGAGGACCTTAATCTGCCTGTCCCGGTTCCCCCACCTCCGCGGGACTTGTAGATGGGGAACCAACATATTCGGTCTATCGTATTCTGACTCGAGACGGAGGGGACGCGGATTCCAGTATCTGGTGGACTGGGAAGGTTACGGTCCGGAGGAGAGAAGTTGGGTACCTGCTAGGGACATTCTTGACCACTCCCTTATTGATGATTACAATCAACAGGTGGGTTCTCCTGGGAGCGTCAGGAGATGCTCCTAGGGGGAGGGGTACTGTCACGGTTCATGAATTCACTGTCTCATATCTTGTGTGTGTGTGTGTTGTGTGTCTGTGGATGGGGCGGAGCCACTGCTTTGCTGCTGATCATAACACCTGTTGCAGCTGATCAGCGCACCAGCTGCAGTTCATCAGCACACCCTATTTAGTCTCCCTGTATTCTCCTTGTCTTTGTCAGAGCGTTGTTGGATGTTTCCCGTGTTCCCGCCTGTTCCTGTGTGTCTCCTGCCGTTGCCTGTGTCCTGCCTGTTCGACATTCCCTCACCGTCTGCCTTCTCACGCCAGAGGTCAGGGCTGCCTGCAGCATCCCTGTGCTACCTAGTGTTTATTGCTCTGGACTTACATCTCGCTTTCTGTCATCGTCTGTGCTGTTGTCTGAATAAAGACATTTTACTTGCATTTGAATCCTGCCTTCATCGTATCATTAAAGAACGCTCTGACCAAGATGGATTCAGCGAGTACAGCGGACCTTACTGAGTTTTTGTCACACAGCAGCTCCCAACTAGATCAACAGGAGGAGAACCTCGCCATCACGGGACGAGCAGTTCAGACATTGGTAGCACAGGTGTCCGAGCTGACCCAACGGATTCAACAACTCGCTAATCCCACTGTGCCCAGCCCACCACCGATTTCCCCCACTCTGTCTACAACGAGCCGCCAGCCCGAACCATGCCTACCGTTGCCAGAGTGTTATGCGGGTGAGACCAACTACTGTAGAGCTTTCTTGACGAAATGTTCCATGTTCTTTGCTCTACAGCCTCTGACTTTCAGTACGGAGGCATCTAAGGTGGCATTCGTCCTCACGCTTCTGACGGGGAGAGCGGCTCTGTGGGGGACGGCGGTGTGGGAAAACCAACATCTCTGATGTACCTCGTTCCAGGCGCTAGCGGAGGAGATGAGACGTGTGGTCTCTGATTATTCCATCGACTTTCGCACCCTGGCCACCGAGTGCAAATGGAACGAGGAAGCACAGTGGGACATGTTCCTGCATGGGCTGGCTGACCGCATCCAGAAGGAGATTTTCACCCTGGACTTACCTGAGAAGATCGAAGGCCTCATTGAGCTGGCTATGAGGGTGGACACCCGTCTCAGCCGTCTGGAACAACGATCCAGGATGGTTTTACAGTCCGGGAATGTCGAATGCCCTCAGGCCAGCGGTTGGGATGTCTCGGATCATGAGCCCATGCAGGTGGGTCGTGCTCGGCTTTCCCGGGAGGAGAGATAGAGACGGAGATCCCGTGGTCTTTGCATGTACTGTGGCAGAGCCGGACATTTCCTTAATAACTGTCCTTTAAAAGACCACGCCCGGCGGTAAGAGGAGGGCTACTGTCGGGCGGGATCTCCGTGGATAAGACCTCATCCTCTACTCTCCTTCCGGTTAGACTGCTGTGGGCGGCTCGGACTCCCACCTGTCAAGCTCTTCTGAATTCCGGCGCAGAAGGTAACTTCATGGATTTATGTTTGGCACGAACGGT
The DNA here is from genome assembly GCF_949357685.1 of Gobio gobio. Lineage (NCBI taxonomy): Eukaryota > Metazoa > Chordata > Actinopteri > Cypriniformes > Gobionidae > Gobio > Gobio gobio. The sequence goes on from NC_137099.1 coordinate 37,442,394, forward strand.
TTACCCATCACTCCTCTCAAGAACACCATATCTGTCAGTGCACTTAACGGTCAAGAACTTTCACCCATCACGTTCACCACTAGACCCCTGACACTCATTACATCTGGCAATCACACGGAACAGATCTCCTTTCTATTACTGGACTCACCCCTGGCTGATCCAGCACTGCCCCAGGGTTGACTGGGGACACAATTCTGTGTCATCCTGGAGCACTAAGTGTTATGAGTCTTGTCTTGTATCTGCTTGTTTGTCTGTGTCACGTTCTGTTTTTCAGAGTGAGGCAGTGGATTTGTCTAACGATGCCCTCGGAGTATCTCGACCTGAAGGAAGTGTTCAGTAAGTCCTATGCTGCTTCTCTTCCTCCGCATCGTCCCTACGACTGTGCTATAGATTTACTCCCAGGTAAGTCTCCGCCTAGAGGCAACCTTTACTCTCTTTCTGCTCCAGAGAGGGAGGCCATGGAGAAATATATTTCTGATTCTCTAGCCTCCGAATTCATCCGCCCTTCCTCTTCTCCAATGGGGGCGGGGTTCTTTTTTGTGGGGAAGAAGGATGGTACTCTGCAACCTTGCATTGACTACCGAGGGCTGAACAACATCACGGTGAAGAATACCTATACTTTGCCGCTGATGTCTTCAGCTTTCGAGAGGTTGCAGGGAGCATATATCTTCACAAAATTGGACTTGCGTAACGCTTATCATTTGTTTCGCATCAGGAAGGGGGATGTGTGGAAAACCGCTTTTAACACCCCCAGGGGCCCTTTTGAATATTTGGTTATGCCGTTCGGGCTATCCAACTCCCCAGCGGTTTTCCAAGCACTCGTCAATGATGTGTTGAGAGACTTTGTTGACCAGTTCATATATGTTTACCTGGATGACATATTGATTTTTTCTTCGTCTCTCCAGGAACACATTAAACACGTCAGACGAGTGCTTCAGAGGTTGCGAGAGAATGGGCTTTTTGTCAGGGGGAGAAATGCGCTTTTCATGCACAGTCTGTTCCTTTCCTAGGGTACATCGTCTCGTCTGAGTGAGTGCGTATGGACCCTGACAAGGTTAAGGCTGTGGTAGACTGGCCAAGTCCAGATTCTCGTAAGGCCCTACAGAGGTTTCTGGGGTTTGCCAACTTCTATTAGCGTTTCATTTGCAACTTCAGCCAACTAGCCGCGCCTCTGACCGCCTTGACCTCTCCCAGAACGACGTTCAGGTGGTCTAATACAGCTGAGGCTGTATTTTCTAAACTCAAAAGTCGCTTTGTTTTGGCTCCCATTCGTGTTGCCCCTGATCCCTCACGTCAGTTCGTGGTAGAGGTCGATGCGTCAGAGGTGGGGGCAGGAGCAGTTCTGTCCCAACACTCTTCTTCAGACGATAAGATGCATCCTTGCACGTTTTTGTCCCATCATCTGTCACCTGCCGAATGTAATTATGACATTGGTAACAGAGAATTATTGGCCGTCAAGTTAGCGTTGGAGGATTGGCGGCATTGGTTAGAAGGGTTGGGGGTACCTTTTATTGTGTGGACCGATCACAAGAACCTTGAATATATTAGACTCAACTCCAGGCAGGCTCGGTGGGCATTTTTTCGGACGCTTTGACTTCTCTCCCTCATACCGCCCCGGGTCCAAGAACATCAAACCCGATTCTTTATCTCGCATTTTTGACCCTTCCGAACGCCCAGTTACTCCCGAGTGCATTTTGCCTGAGAAGATAGTTATCTCTAAACTCACATGGGAGGTCGAATCGAAGGTCAAGGTGGCCTTGGAAGGGGTAACGCCTCCGCTCGGTTGCCCACCGAGTCGATTGTTTGTTCCGGATTGGTTAAGGTCCAACGTCATTCAATGGGGTCACGGTTCCAACATTGCTTGCCATCCAGGAGTCAATCGCACTAGCAGTTTGATAAAGCAACGATTTTGGTGGCCATGTATGGCTCGCGACATTCGCAGTTTCGTCTTGGCTTGCTCGACTTGCGCCATTGGTAAGACGTCTAACCGACCTCCTGATGGGTTACTTCATCCGCTGGCTGTCCCTTCGAGACCCTGGTCCCACATTGCGCTAGATTTTGTCACCGCCCTCCCGCCCTCTAATGGCATGATGGTTGTTTTAACCATAGTGGACCGGTTCTCGAAGGCAGCACATTTCATTCTCTTGCCCAAATTACCCTCAGGCAAGGAGAAAGTGGTGTCTGTTATAGACCATGTCTTTCGGTTACATGGCCTCCCAATGGATGTGGTCTCTGACAGAGGTTCCCAATTTGTGTCCAAATTCTGGAAGGAGTTCTGTAAATTATTAAGGGCGACAGTCAGTCTGTCTTCGGGTTACCATCCCCAGAGCAATGGTCAAACCGAGCGAGCCAATCAGGATCTGGAGAGGGTGTTGCGATGTTTGGTCTCCAAGAATCCTTCATCCTGGCGGTAACAACTTTCTTCCAAGTCGCGGTCCCCTCCGCTCACGCCTTCGTCCAGAGGTGCCACCGCACGTGGACCAGAGCCCGGGAGACTCTGCTCCAGGTGGGAGCACGCACTAAGGCTAAAGCCGATCACCACCGTGCTAGGCCTCCCGTATACGTCGTGGGTCAAAAGGTGTGGCTTTCTACCAAGAATATTCCGCTCCGTGTCTAATAAACTTGCTCCCAAATTTATCGGCCCGTTCACTGTCCCCAAGATCATTAGTCCAGTGACAGTCCGCCTCAAACTGCCTCCAGCGTACAGGAGAATTCATCCCGCCTTCCATGTATCCAAATTAAAACCTGTTTTTCACTCTCACCTTAATCCGCCTGTCCCGGTTCCCCCACCTCCGCGGGACTCGTAGATGGGGAACCAGCATATTCGGTCAATCGTATTCTGGACTCGAGACGGAGGGGATGCGGATTCCAGTATCTGGTGGACTGGGAAGGTTACGGTCCGGAGGAGAGAAGTTGGGTACCTGCTAGGGACATTCTTGACCACTCCCTTATTGATGATCACAATCAACAGGTGGGTTCTCCTGGGAGCGTCAGGAGATGCTCCTAGGGGGAGGGGTACTGTCACGGTTCATGAATTCACTGTCTCATATCTTGTGTGTGTGTGTGTGTGTGTGTGTGTGTGTGTTGTGTGTCTGTGGATGGGGCGGAGCCACTGCTTTGCTGCTGATCGTAACACCTGTCGCAGCTGATCAGCGCACCAGCTGCAGTTCATCAGCACACCCTATTTAGTCTCCCTGTATTCTCCTTGTATTTGTCAGAGCGTTGTTGGATGTTTCCGTGTTCCCGCCTGTTCCTGTGTGTCTCCTGCCGTTGCCTGTGTCCTGCCTGTTTGTCGTCATTCCTTCACCCTCTGCCTTCTCACGCCGGAGGTCGGGGCTGCCTGCCAGTGCTACCGAGTGTTTATTACTCTGGACTTACATCTCGCTTTCTGTTATCGTCTGTGCTGTTGTCTGAATAAAGACATTTTACTTGTATTTGAATCCTGCCTTCATCGTATCATTACAATTATCTTCTGCACGGCTGTTCTGTAATGTTTTAAATTTAGTATTGAGGTAGTTTTGACATTGAAAAATATTGAATTATAATTGTTTTATACAAATTTTATTTGTTGTATTTTGGCTCTCCTGTAATCCAGTGTTGGCACAATTTTTTATTTTATTCAGCAATGTTTACACTTTACAGAAATGTTTTTTTATATCAGATTGCAGGGGCTTAGTTTCATTTTACTGCACAGTTATATTTTTTGTAGTTGTACAGGAATGTTTGTTTTCTATATCAGGTATTTCTATTACATATCAGGTTACCAGTTGTACAGTTTCATTTTTTTTTTTATGCATCTTGAAATAAATATTTCTATGTTCTGTATCACTCTGTGCTGTGTTTGTTTCCTTTTTCTGTCTAGAAAATAACCTTTAATGGGTGAGCCTTTAAATCTCCTTTGTAAAAGCTTTACGAAGCATAAATAGTCCTCACTTTAGATGAACTCACAGAAATAGTTCACTGACAACTCCTAAATGTTTTATAACTACCTGAATTAATCATGAATTACAGTAGGAATAAGTGTTAATAAAGCATTTATTAACACACTGAGCAACTATTATTATATGTCTAAATAATAAGATAATAATAAGATATAAATGTACATTTAAATAGCTTCTTAATAATTTACTTTCACTTTCTAAATGATCTTATGGACCACTGACAACTTCGAATGGTTTGTAAATAATGTAATACTTAATTTAGAAATGATAAATTGATATTTTATAAAGTATGAAAATACAATTATTAAACACATTATAGATTTGCTTATAAATCAAGAATAAAGCATGTATATCTGTATTTATAAACTGCTTATTAATATCTATTAATGTTTTATGAATGATTAATTAACTATGTACTAATGCTTAACTAATGCTTCGTAGCGTGCAGTTATTATAAAGTGTTACCAACATTTCTTGCCCTCAAAATGCATTATAAATGAGACATGTTTGTTTCTTCAAAGTAGGGGTGGGCAATATACAGCAGACACGATTAACCTGTCGAAATGTGTCAACCGGTAGAGATTTTGAACTATCGCCTCTTACGTTCAGGTGACGTTGCTGTGCTACGCAGTCATGAAAGCTTAATGTTTTTTTAAAAACAAGTGATTTTCAAGATGACGGTCATTCTCCCACGGTCTGGGGCACCATGCAAGATTTCACCACATGGGGCATCAATGATCATTAGGAAGGTGAGGGATCAGTCCAGAACTACACGGCAGGACCTGGTCAATGACCTGAAGAGAGCTGGGACCACAGTCTCAAAGAAAACCATTAGTAACACACTACAACGTCATGGATTAAAATCCTGCAGCGCACGCAAGGTCCCCCTGCTCAAGCCAGCGCATGTCCAGGCCCGTCTGAAGTTTGCCAATGACCATCTGGATGATCCAGAGGAGGAATGGGTGAAGGTCATGTGGTCTGATGGTCTAAACTCCACTCGCCGTGTTTGGAGGAAGAAGAAGGATGAGTACAACCCCAAGAACACCATCCCAACCGTGAAGCATGGAGGTGGAAACTTCTTCAGGGATGGTTTTCTGCAAAGTGGACAGGACGACTGCACCGTATTGAGGGGAGGATGGATGGGGCCATGTATCGCGAGATCTTGGCCAACAACCTCCTTCCCTCAGTAAGAGCATTGAAGATGGGTCGTGGCTGGGTCTTCCAGCATGACAACGACCCGAAACACACAGCCAGGGCAACTAAGGACTGGCTCCGTAAGAAGCATCTCAAGGTCCTGGAGTGGCCTAGCCAGTCTCCAGACCTGAACCCAATAGAAAATCTTTGGAGGGAACTGAAAGTCCGTATTGCCCAGCGACAGCCCCGGAACCTGAAGGATCTGGAGAAGGTCTGTATGGAGGAGTGGGCCAAAATCCCTGCTACAGTGTGTGCGAACCTGGTCAAGAACTACAAGAAACGTATGATCTCTGTAATTGCAAACAAAGGTTTCTGTACCAAATATTAACTTCTGCTTTTCGGATTTATCAAATACTTATGCCATGCAGTAAAATGCAAGTTAATTACTTAAAAATCATACAATGTGATTTTCTGGATTTTTAGATTCCGTCTCTCACAGTTAAAGTGTACCTATGATAAAAATTACAGACTTATACATGCTTTGTAAGTGGGCAAACCTGCAAAATCAGCAGTGTATCAAATACTTGTTCTCCCCAAAGTAGTTAAGAAAGTCAATCGGGACAACTCAACAAACTCCTCCACATATGTCTTCACAGGTCGTCCATCTTGTTGGAGATCTAGCAGTCATCTCCAAATCCATTTTTTTGTGGTCTAATCATCTGTCATCATCTAATCATCAAGTAGGGATGGCTGACGCGAAACTGATGTTTCGGCGCTTTGTTGAGATCCCAATGATGTTTCGAAACACTGCTCCGAACTGTGATTCGAAACACCCATGGCATGTGACTATGGCTAAATGAACCTTCAAGTGTTTCATCAGGTGGCGCCTGTCGAAACTGTGTTTGATTGAAAGGGGCAGAACAAACCACACAGTCACACATCTGTATGAACCTAATTCCTCACAGTTTAAAAGTGAAGTTAATCCATCTTCACCTCATGGGTTTTTGTGAGAGGACAGAGATTTTGTGATAGCAGTGATTTTGTGATAGCAGTGCTTTTCCCTAATTTGTATGTACTTGCTAAAAAAATATTTGTGCATGCCAGCAACAAATGTCCCTTTTGAGAGGATTTTTTCAAAGGCTGGAGAAATTATATGTAAAAAAGAAGTCGGCTAAGTCCTTCAACAGCAGAGCAAATAATATTTTTTAATAAAAATGTTATGTAACAAATGTGACACATTGTGGCTTTATTTATTTTATTAATGTTCATTTTTCATGACAAAAAAAACTATAGTTATTTACAATGAGGAGGCTACAGGTTACAAAACCAAGATCATGTAGTTGTCAGACAGACGTTAAAAACAATTTTTTTACATGGATCATTGTCAAGGTTATTTCAGATCAACACATGCAAGTGACCACTAGGTGTCACCATAGAGACAGGTGTCGGATTGATTCGAAGCTTCAAAACAATATGGCACATTTGCTTCAACTGTTTCAGTGCTTCACGAAGCCTTCGGTCTGCCCATCTTAACTTCACAGAAACATGCGAACGTGCAGACATGCAACGGAAACACAACCTTACATAACAGTGACTAGACAAAGACTGAGTGAACAAGAGGAACTTAAATAATTAACACAAACGAGAAAATTAAACAGACACTGCTGAACTAAATGAACTCATAATGACGGTGACCATGGAAACAAGGAGTGGCGAGAAATTGAACAAAGGAACAAATCAAGCAAACAAGCAAAACAGAACATGTGAACATGTGACACGCACACAACGCCTCTGCACTTACGATTTCTCTCAACATGGGCAAGCATTTTTTTATTACTTAGGCTATTAATTTGTGATATTGAAAATGGTGACAAGAATTATGAAATTACAATGGTATCAAACATTTTATATCATAAAAACCTTATTTAAAGCAAAATATTGTGATATACATTGATCAGGCATAACATTATGACATTTTCATAATGATAATTATCATTATGAATAACACTTCTTCACGGCACCTGTTAGTGGGTGGGATATATTAGGCAGCAAGTGAACATTTTGTCCTCAAAGTTGCTGTGTTAGAAGCAGGAAAAATGGGCAAGCATAAGGATTTGAGTGAGCTTGACAAGTGCCAAGTTGTGATGGCTAGACGACTGGGTCAGAGCATCTCCAAAACTGCAGCTCTTGTGGGGTGTTCTTGGTCTGCGGTGGTCAGTATCTATCAAAAGTGGTCCAAGGAAGGAACAGTGGTGAATTGGCGACAGGGTCATGGGGGGTCATGGGCGGCCAAGGCTCATTAATGCACATGGCGTGTGAAGGCTGGCCCGTGTTGTCCAATCAAACAGACAAACAAACTACTATAGCTCAAATTGCTCAAGAAGTTAATGCTGGTTCTGATAGAAAGGTGTCAGAATGCACAGTGCATCGCAGTTTGTTGCGTATGGGGCTGCATAGCCGCAGACCAGTCAGGGTACCCATGTTGACCGCCAAAAGCAGCAACTGTGAGCATGTAAGCATCAGAACTGGAGCACAGAGCAATGGAAGAAGGTGGCCTGGTCTGATGAATCACGTTTTCTTTTACATCACGTGGATGGCCGAGTGAATGTGCGTCGCTTACCTGAGGAACACATGGCACCAGGATGCACTATGGGAAAAAGGGGCAAGCCGGCGGAGGCAGTGTGATGCTTTGATCAATGTTCTGCTGGGAAACCTTGGGTCTTGCCATCCATGTGGATGTTACTTTGACACGTACAATATACCTTAGCAATGTGGAAGACCATGTATACCCTTTCAATGAAAACGGTATTCCCTGGTGGCTGCGGCCTCTTTCAGCAGGATAATGAGCCCTGCTACAAAAAATGGTTTAGGAATGGTTTGAGGAGTACAACGAATTTGAGGTGTTGACTTGGCCTCCAAATTCCCCACATCTCAATCCAATCGAGCATCTGTGGGATGTGCTGAACAAACAAGTCTGATCCATAGAGGCCCCACCTCACAACTTAGAGGACTTAAAGGATTTGCAGCTAACATCTTGGTGCCAGTGTAGCGTCTGGAGTGTCTCTCAACTAGGATCAAAGTGATCAGAGATGCTTTCCTCCAAACAGCTCTGCATATAAATTAAATTTCTGCCCCACTGGCTCCAACCTGGCTGGGACAAATGGCGCCTCCGACTGTTTAACGACCAGTTCGAGTGTGACCAGAAGAGACTTGATGGCCATTTCTGACCTTCAATCAGATTCTAATCAGCCAGGACAGTTCCCTCACCCTTCAGTCTGGGACGGCCGGGGGGTCGTGTGACTCTATTACACACATACACACACACACACACACACACAAGCATTCCCCTCTATTTAGCCTTTAATTAAGCTATCCCAGAAATTACATATATGAGGATTTCTTAAGTGTATGCATGCTCCCTATATTTCTTATGCTTACGTGATGTAAGAACTATCTTGAACGCTCCAAATTGCTCTGTATAGAAGATGCACTGCCTTCATGTCTGTAAACCAAGGCATGTTTGATGTCTAAATGTTCCTTTTTCTGTGTTTTAGTCAATGGTACAAAGTATATGATTATGAGATGTACCGCTAATATGTGAGTCCTTTTGGGAGTGAAACTTTACTAGTTCTGGCTTCCAGCAACAACATTCCATTGAGTAATAAAGTCAGAACAAAGAAAGTCTCTCCCGCCTGAAATTCACACCAACGATTGGTCGTCTCAGGGAAAATGGGCGTAAATTAATGGACTTCAAAAGACAGTAACACGAGCATATCGGTTGCTCAGTCAACCTGCAAGGACCCTGACGAGACAAATTTCCTTTTCCTCCCATCTCATCAGCGCGGCTCGCGGGCTTCGACCTGCGAGCCGGCGCGGTCCAGCCAAGCTGATGTTTCCTTGAAGATCGACGCGCTCCGCGACGCAGTCAGCGGCGCGTTTCACCAGACCGAGGAACTTAGCCGGACGAGATGAACTTTCTCTTTCAAGATGCGCCCTTCCCAAACACCTTTAAAAGTCCCGCGGACCAACGAAGCTCTGGAAGAACCAAACAGAGAGAGTGCGTCAGCGCACGGAAACTCTGAGAAACGCTAACGCACGCATCTTGCTTAACACAACACCAAGAAACCATGCAAGTATCAATTCTATCGAAATTTAGATGCGTTGTAAGATTGTACCCCTGTTTAAGGTGATATATTTCTTGCTGGCTCCAATGGTTATGTCTGGGAAAGTGTCGGATCGGACACGATCCTACCCTGCTTCCTTTCCCTTCTCCTCTGTCCTTCCTCTATTTCTATCCTTTCCATCCTCCTCTTTACTTTCCACTATTCTGTAAATACATGTATTCTTTATTTAGTCATATGTAATCGTAGTATTAGTCTTTATTAAAACCATGATATCCACGTTTTGATTGTCATTGTTTTGCTCACAGAACACGTGTCCCTTTAATGTCAGATCTAAGCTACAAGCTCTTATAAGCATCGTTGAATGCTTTAATTAATACCATAACTCGGAAAGTTTGTCCTTTGTGGCCAGAGGGATAAACTTCCCGAAAATTGGGTAGGAAGAATAGACCTAGTGAGTGGATAAAGAATTACAGCTCGTTCTTTAAACGGAACGGAGAGGAATTTTGAATCAGCTCCATAGAGGTTATTCTGTGATTATTTAATATAGATATATCTGTAGTTAATTACAATAAATTGTTGTTAACTATATATATATATTATATATTGCATAAATACCGAGGTTAGGTATTCCCATTTTGGGTGATTTTGGAGATTTGTGATTATATTATAACCCATTATGATTAATCATAAATCCCTAAATATTAATACCCATAATTCCCTATTGAGCTAATTTTTAATTTAAGTATATATGTAACCCTAAGACCCTACACCAGATACTACAGCACACATTCTAGGGTCCCATAGTTTCCGAGATCATGGAATTGCGGAATTGGCACATTAACGCGGAATCTAGTGTTAACGCAGAATTTCCCAGAATTTTTGTGTGGGAGAAGAACGTATCTCTGGGGAAAATGCAGACTGGGGGAAGCAAATCTGGGCGACACAACCCCTCCCGTCATTTCAGCTCCCCCTCTACCTTCAAAACAATGAAGGTATGGCGAAGCAGCTCTCCACTCCATCTACGGACTGCCCACTCATCAGCGTGTGATTTAGAGAGTGCGTTCCGCCTTAAAGGAGCAGTACCTAATTCTACTAGTTACAACTAAGCCTGCAGCACTCCTCTCAGAAACTGAAGCCTCCGCGCCTCGATCGCCCCCCATTGGTTGGTCCCAGTATAGCTCCTAAACCCCACCTCTCCATGTATTAGAATGGAAGCGAGACATACTAAACAATTAAATTACACTTTAAATAATTGTTTCCTAAAGATGGTTTCTGTAATTTTAGGCAGTTTTTATCACGATTTCATTTCAAGTGCTCGTTTATTAAATAAGTTTACTTTTAGTTAGTTATTTGATACTATAAAAACGGGGGGTGTGACGTCATGATTGACAGCTGAGATTGACGGCTTCTCTGAATGAAGTTGTCACTAAGACACTAATAGACTTTTTGCGGGATTTTTGGGAGGAGATTGGAGCTTTAGATTTCATTTCTACATTTCCTTAACTGTTTATTTCACACCAACATAATGAATTGTTCTGCATTTGTGAGAGTGTGGGCGTGCTTTTGATAATTGCACCTCTACTTCCTGCTCTCTACTGCGCAACTCCGGTCCCGAGATCGCTATTGCGCAGACTCGGTCCCAAGATGTCAGTGCCGTGTGCAGCCTCCGAAAGCTTCAACTCTGGTCAGCGGAAGTCAATGAAGTCGCGTCGTCCTTAATTTTTTACGGTCTAAGGTTACAACTAATATAATTTATTTTACTGGACAGTTTAAAGCTCATAACCATTAATATTTTGTTGCGACTTGAAGTACTTAGAGTGCAGCGTTATGTTGCATCATGCAGTATTTGTCCTGAAAAGTAAATGTGATGTTTGTTACCTCTATAAATTTAAGGTAATTCCTATTTTATGTTTTATGTTATATTATATTAACATTAAAAGCACACTCTTTTACGAATAAAATAACAGTAAAGGGTATAAAAAAAACAGAAAAAAGGTCATTTGCAAAAATTAAAACTGAAAAAATTGAATTTGGCAAAAAATAAAACGGATTTTATAGGGCCCTAACATTCAGGGGTCTAGTGGAGTCCATGCATCGACGGGTCAGGGCTGTTTTGACAGCAAAAGGGGGACCAACACAATATTATTATCATAATGTTATGCAAATCGTGATATAAGATTTTGGTAATATCGACCCCTACTTCAAAGTATTTAATTTGCCACAAATCCATTCACCATTCTGCTCTGCCTTCTCTGTCCTTGGAATAAAAACGAAATCTTCTCAGCATAGCAAAAAGAGTGGCGCCTGACAACTGAAAATAAATAAGCAAGTTTTCAGTGATTTGCTCCAGGAACGAATGGTAGATGAGTAATACCACTGGAGTGACCCATTCCCTCTGCCATGCCTCTGTGTAATTAGATTGTAATTGTAACACAGTGAGATGCCCAAAGGAACCGAGTCGTCAAATCATTTGCGCTGTCCTCATTCATAGCCACTTTTGTTAGCTTTCGTTGGATGAATAATTGAAACATCTTGAAAGCGACAAAAGGCTTTGGGCAGATTCTAAGCTTGTTCCGCTCTTATTGAGTGATGAATTGATTTTTGTGAATGGGTGAAAATGTAGCCATCTTGGGAGGTCTCAATTTTTATATATTTATATATTTCAATTTGGCAATATAAGCTCCTTAGTCAATGAAACAGTAGGGACACAACAATTAGATCATGTCCTTACATGTGTCACAGACACGTCAGGTTCCACCCTCCACCAATCACAGCGCATTCCTTCCCCAGAGAACTGATCACCATCACCTGCACCTCATCACCACACTCATCACCAGCACTACAAGACTCACAACCACACAGCACTCCACGTCCGGTCTCGTTCGCATATACTTCAGGCTATGCTTACCTCAAGGACTCTACTACTGATACTTACCTGTCTCCAGCGTGTCTCCTTCCTTCCGTGTTCCTTGTCTGCTGTGTGGGTGTGTTCCTGTCCGTCCCTCAGTACTCCAGCGATCTCCAGTCTCCAGCGACCTCCAGGCTCCAGCGTCCTTCCATCTACAAAACAAAAGACAGTAACTCTCTCTCTCTCGTATCACCTTCTAATCTACCAACAACCGGTTTACTCACCTGCTCTACTGTGGTCTAATAAACTACCCTTACCTGTTAACATCTGTGTCTGCCTCCTGTGTACTTGTAACAACATGCTCCTTGATCAGAAAAAAGTGCAATATGCCATGTGGGTACATTTTTACAATACTTTACAAGGAATTGAAAAAGAAAACAGTAAATTTTATTGAATGAGACTGATTAAAACGTTACAATAAATGTGTTGTACTACCATAGAAACTACTTTCTAATCAATTAGTTTATATATTGTTTATAAGAAGGGAACTTAAATACAGGTGCAAATGAGGGGATTGACTCAAATCAGAAACCATGACAACAAAAAAGTAGCGGGAAATAGTGCAAACAGGAAAACAAAGTCCAAACTGAGTGAAAGTGTGACGATTTCAATTTTTGTTGTTTAAGTGCATTTTTTTTTTTTTGGAACGACACTTTTTCTTTGCAACATGCATAAACGTGTTAAATATGGATATTTTTCTTACAAAAAACCATATATACCTAAAATAAAATGTCATATACACCTAGGATGGCTTGAGGGTGAGTACATTATGGGTACATTTTCATTTTTGGGTGAACTATCCCTTTAATGGCCTAGAAATAGTGCAGAATCTAAAAAAATTATTTAATTTTTAGGATTTTTTAGGACCCTAAAACTTCATTTCCAAGTTTAAATTATTGGATTTTGAATATTAGATTTTTAGTAGTGCTGGGCAATCGATTAATCACGATTAATCGCTTCCAAAATAAAAGTTTGTGTTTATGTGTGTGTACTGTGTATAATTATTATATTTAAGAAAAATATTGTATATTTATGTTAAATATACAGTATATACATGCAAATGTTTCTTTAATATACTCATGCATGTATACACATACACACACACACACACACACACACACACACAATAATTATACACAGAATAGAATATAATGTTTTCTTGGACTTCAACTCATGGTAGAAAAACACAGACATCAAAATGGACTTTTGATGACTTTTGGAGCAGAAAATGCAACATCAGTCCATTCATCGGGGGGTTCAGACTTCATTTAACCTTCTGTTTCATTTATTTCAATTTGTAAATGGTAAATGGTAAATGGACTGCATTTATAGAGCGCTTTTAACAGACCAATGGCCATCCAAAGCGCTTTACACATTGCCTCACATTCACCCATTCACACACCAACGGCAGTGTCAGCCATGCCAGGCGCCATCCAGCTCGTCGGGAGCAGTTGGGGTTAGGTGTCTTGCTCATGGACACCTCGACACTTGGTCAGGTGGAACCGGGGATCGAACCACCAACCTTCCGGTTTGTTGCACTTTAAAATCAGTCTGAAGGACCTCACTACCTAAGAAAAACAATAAAATCCAGAACAGAAATCAAACCGACAGGGTCATGAATTTAAATAGCATAGAGTGTATGAGAGGGGAGTTCATGCATTACTACCATAAAAATCCTTCATCAGAGCACCAGGACACAGCTGTATGAGCGCAAAAGCAATCACACCGTGCATTTCAATAATGCTTAATCAAAACTGATTAACAAATGACCAGGTGGTGAAACAAATGAAGGGCAGATTGTTGTTTTAGTGTGTTTAGTATATGAATGCAAATACCTTCTGTGGCTTTTTGCAGATTGTCCATTTTGTGTCTTTGGTCTAGATCATCAGTAGTTGGTGGAGTCAGTATTTTGCTTTTGAATCTATCAATTTTTCCTCCTGTTGACCATATTTGATGTGCTCTGTTTGTGCGTTGTTCAATATGTGAATAAATCTGTTCATCAAATAAAGTGTGTCTCTTTGTAAAGATGAAGTAGAGGCAGGCGGATCCATCTGCAGAACTTTATTGAATAAAGTAATGAAACAAAGAATCACTGACATAAACCACAAAGGAAACACGTAGCAACATGCAGCGTGGCAAAACAACACTTCACAAAGAACAAGGCAGTCCAGATAAAGGGTGGATAATGATAAACAGGTGGATGTGAGGATACTGAATAGACAACCAGACAGGGCTGGGAACTAATGATAGCAGAGGGGAATGATGGGAATTGCAGTTCTAGAACTCGGGTGACAAGGAGCGTGTGAGACCGGAGAGAGGTGAAGACGCACGCTCAGTGACAGGCGTGCGCTCCGTGACACTCTTTTTGAAGCAAGTCAACTTTCAATGGAAGGACAGAAATATCTCAGGTTTGATTAAAAATATCTTCCTTTATGTTTTTAACCCTTAAAAGCATGAATGTTTCGACAATCATTATTACATATTCGGGTCTTTCGAGACAGTAACAGTTACAGAAGAATAAAATAAAGCATATTTTGTTACCTTTTGGAGCTTGGAAGGGATCAGTTTGAGCAGATGTTTTATCATCACTGTCCTCATCATGGCTCATTTCCCAGTACATTCAACATCTGGCTCATATTCGCGATCTCAAACATATTCTCAATACTATCATTTTCAACATCTTCAAAATAAATATTTTGATCGCTGACAGCTTCTTCACCAGATCCACCATCAAATGACAGTGACACTAATATTTGATTGCGGTTAGTACTTGCAGTAAATTGCTGAGCCATTTCAAGTCAAATCAAAATTTCTTTTGATTTCTGTCTGCACTGCACTTAAAACATAATTTATTAGACATTGCCACCTTGTGGAATAAAGGTGAACTGCACTTATTCAGTCATCAAAGATTCAACTATTGTTGTGCAGAAAAAAACAGATCTAGATTAACAGATCTAGAACTAGATAATATTACATGCTAGCTGCATTAAAAAACCTTTTAACCCTTAACATAAATTATCTTTTTTTACCTTAATACTCATTACTAATGCAAATCAGTACTATTAACTGGAGTCTATAATCATCAATCAAAGAACATTTTAGTCTAAGCCTCTCAATCTTCCTTTTCAAACCAGTGGTGTAGGCAGAATTTTATTTTTGGTCAGGTCTGGGCAAAAGTGAGCGGGCACTTTCACACGCATGGGTGTCACTGTCAACATAAACCAAAACTGCAGCTAATGTTACAACCAAGCGGCAACCTCCCGCAGTTTCTCTTGAAGCCAATACTGAAGTGACATAAACATCAGTTTCATTGACTGGCCACTAGGGACAGGCTCCAGAAGGGAGCAGAATCTCATTGAGCCCCATTTTAAAATGCCCAACTTTACAGCAGATTAAAACATGTTTACAGCCTGGTACAAATTGTGTTTTAGGTCTATACGGCTAATTTTGCCCTTCATGACAACTGTGAGGGGGTGAATTTTTTTATAACTCATTCGTTTACATTATATAAAGCATTAAAGTTGGCGACAGCCAGCTCGACCCTACTTTACACTTCAAAACTGCTCATCAGAATCCTATGGGTGACGTCACGGACACTACATCCATATTTTTTTTACAGTCTATGGTTACAACCTGTCAACATACAAAACATGAGCAGCGGTTACAACAAACGTTAGACACTCAAATATTTTCTTCTTTTTTAATTGAAAATTAATTGAAAACGCCTTTTCGTTTCCAATCTGATATGTGATGGGAAAAGGAAGTACAGTGAGTTCAGCAAAGCCGGATTCGAACCTCAGGCCACGCACCTTACCCCACACTATCAAATATTATTATTTTTGTATAAGAAACTGGAGGGGCCTAGTCATCATAGTGGGCGGGCCTGTGCCCATCAGATTAATAGACAAGGGGGTACCGTTTAGCACTATTTAGTACCCTAATGTGTTTTATGAACAAGTTTGCCTGTGGCCATTATCAAAGACTGCTGGAGACCTTGATCACTGACCGTGAAGGTAAAATGTTCTGAGAAACAGAATACAAGCAATCGGGGACTCTGTGCTGTTCTCCTGCAAAAACATGCCACAAAGCAATCTGGGGTTCTTTAAGCAGAAAATTGAGATTTCCATGTCTCATAATACTGAATACTTTATAGGCATGTTAGGCATCACAGACAGTTTACAATATATCTGTTTTTCATTTTCTCAATTTGTAGGCGATTGAATGGCTGAAGCAGTGCCTACCTGATTCGATCAAGTAACCTTCATCATTTCAAGGTATCTCACTTGTTCAATCCATTCAGCTACTAAATGAACAATAAACAAGCCTTAAAATTGCATTTTGAGATTGTTCTAAAATGTACAGTTGGGCATATATTTTCATGGCATCAGTGTATATATTTCACAATATGTGAAATGGCATAGCATGTGCATTTCAGTTTATTTGAACGATCTCTTCATAAATAAACATTCATGGTTATTTAGCATTTTAATATTTTTTCTTTATATTAAGTGTCTTACTTTTAAATTAATCATTTGATACAATGCACTTATAGTGTACACACGTTTTTACATTGAACTTAACCGAACCACACTGTAAAATCGAATTAGTTAGACTTACTTAAAAAAAGCAAGCAAACCGGTTGCCTTAAAAAAAACAAGTAAAGTGAAATAGGAATAGTATGTTGTGCTAACAAATGCTTAGTTAGTATAGTTCACTTACATGAGAGTTCTAGTAACTAAAAAACAACTGTAGAGACTACTTGATCTCTTACTTTAGATTAACTCTTGACTCATAGCTACCATTGTTGTGTTTGGCATGCTGAATGTTGAAGTCTGTGTGCGACTCAAGTATGGTCAACTGCAAGATATTGTTACAAATATAGAGATTATAACAACCCAATTAAAAGTTTCACAGGTGTTTATGACGTAAGTGTTATTGTAAATGATTATTATATGACATTAAGGCAAATATTACATAGGTTGATTTTAAAAGGTGACCTTTTAATTTCTGACTAAATCATTAACTATAGTTCCCTTTCGTTCAGTCACTACGACGTACGTTAGTGACTAACGAATGGGGGTTTCGCTTAGAAGCCAATCATCTTCATCGTATTCAACAGCGCCCAATGGCAGTGCCAATGCCATGGGCATGCGGAATTTGCATGCGTAACTCCGCCCCACCTCGTGGGTATATAAGGAAGTACGCTGCGAACATCGCATTATGTTTCTGCTTTGGAGCCAAGAGGATCTCTTCACTCCTACAAGCCTGATCTGAGTCATCGACAGCTTTCGAGACGAGCAGCTTTCCAGAGGCGTTGGTGTTACGGCGCGTTCCAGTGATCATCATACTGCCTGCCTGCTGATCTGCGCAGTGGTCCGCTAGACAGCTGGTGTGTGGTCCCTGGGCGCTTCGGCGTTCTCTGCGAGGCTTCCTCTCATAAAAGAGCTTACACGTGACGCGTCCTTTTCAGGATGTCTCGTCCGTGTACTTCTGGGTGTGGTCGGTTGCTTTCCTCTTCTGATGGGCACGAACACTGTCTGATATGTTTGGGCTTTCAGCATGCTCAGACAGCGTTCGCGGATGAGTCATGTTCTCACTGCGGGAACATGACCATCGCAATGTTGCGGTCAAGACTCCATGACCTTCGTACTGAAGTGAGAGTCCCCTCTACCACACCCCGATCTACTGAGTCCCAGAGGCCCAGTACTTCGGCTGGTGGTCAGGGTGACTTGACGGTTACGGTGTGGAACAAAGCCCCGACGCTCATGCCTCGGGCCACACCCCCGTCTTGCACATTGCAACCCGCGAGTGTTCAGATGCAGATCGCGGGGCCGGCTCCGGCCCCCCCGCGCATCTCATTTGGCGCTCCAGAGGAGGATGCGATGTCGATCACCGCATCACAAGGTGGGCTCGAGTCCTCTGGAGATGATGACTCGGCTGTGCTGCCGCCCTCGGGCGTGCCAGCATTGCCCGAGTCAGATCCAGAGCTGACAGCCATGTTGTCTCGGGCAGCCGCGAGTTTAGGGATCGAGTGGAACCCTCCACCCTGTCCCGAACGCTCAAGGCTCGATGATTGGTTTTTGGGGGCTCGCGCTGACACCCGTCAGTCCTTGCCCTCAATACCTTTCTTTCCCGAGCTGCATGAGGAACTCACGCGGTCCTGGAAGTCCCCGTTGTCTTCCCGTGACCGTTCACTGACTTCCTCCGCCTTCTCTGTCCTCGATGGGGCGGCAGCTAAAGGGTACACTGGGGTCCCTCCAGTTGAACGTTCTGTTGCGATGCAACTGTGTCCTCAGAGCGCTTCAACCTGGCGTGGTGATCCTAAGCACCCCTCCAAAGCCTGTCGATTCACATCAACCTTGGTGTCGAAATCGCACAGAGCCGCGGGGCAGGCTGCCGCTTCGCTGCATGCCATGGCGATCCTCCAGGTCTACCAGGCCAGGATCCTCAAGGACATGCACGAGGGTGGAGTTGATCCGGGGCTCTTAAATGAGCTGCGTGCCGCCACCGACCTCGCTCTCCGGGCGACGAAGGTGACCGCACGCTCCCTGGGTCAAGTGATGTCCACAAATGTGGTCCAGGAGCGTCACCTGTGGCTGAACCTGGCCGATATGCGGGACACCGAGCGAACCCGGTTCCTCGATGCCCCCATATCCCAGGCCGGCCTCTTCGGCGGGGCGGTTGAGGACTTCGCCCAACAGTTCTCAATCGCCCAGAAGCAGACTGAGGCTATTAAGCACGTACTGCCCCGGCGGCCAGCTGCTGCCTCCACCCCGCCGCCGGCGCAGTCAACTCAGTCTGCTCCACGCCGAGGACGCCCTCCTAAGGCTCCCGCCCCTCCCACCCGGTCCAAGCAGCAGCCTTCACCCGGGCCGGGTCGCGGAGGAAGCCGTAGGAAGGCGTCCAAGTCCCCTCAGGCCGCCCCGCGCCCCGCTAAACGCCAGGCCAAGCGGCGCTCCTGAGACGGACGGCTCAGGGATGGGAAATTCTTTCAAGGAGATGGTAGCAGGACCACTCCTTCCCCCGGTGGAGGGCCGGGGGAGAATCCTTTGTTCAGCTGCTGGCCCCCGGGTCAGCAGCACCCTATGTTGGTCAAAGAAAGAATTAACACTCCCATCCCTGAGCCCACAGAGTCCGGTGATGACGGTGCGCGCCACCCACGGGTCCCGCCACTCGCATCCCACTCTGTCGCCAGCCTCCTGGCAGAGCAGACCCCAGTGGAACGCTGGTCCTTCCCTGGTCTCCTCTGTCAGGACGCAGCTGTCAACCGTGCCCCCGCACCGGGACGCCCCACAGCCTCCCATGTCCGGGCCGGTGACGCTGCATCGCTGCAAGCCAACACAGGGTACGTCTGTACACCGTATGACCCCGCTGGTGCAGTTTCTGGATGTCTGGCTTCAGCTTCCAGGGCTGTCCCGCTGGGTCGAGCGGACCGTCAGGCGCGGCTATGCGATTCAGTTCGCACGGGTTCCTCCCTGCTTCCAGGGAGTCCGTTCCACCATGATCGGGGCCAACGCCCCCGTCATGCGAGCGGAGATTGCCACCCTACTGGCGAAGGGTGCGATCGAACCTGTCCCTCCAGCCGAGATGAATTGCGGGTTTTACAGCCCGTACTTCATTGTACCCAAAAAGACCGGTGGGCTACGGCCAATCCTGGACCTGCGCATCCTGAACCGTTACCTTCACCGGTTTCCGTTCAAGATGTTGACAGCGAAACGCCTTTTCGAATGCGTTCGTCCACACGATTGGTTTGCAGCGATCGACCTGAAGGACGCCTACTTCCATGTCTCCATTTTGCCTCGACACAGACCGTTCCTACGGTTTGCTTTCGAGGGGCGGGCATATCAGTACGCAGTTCTACCATTCGGGCTATCGCTGTCCCCTCGCGTCTTTACGAAGATTGCCGAGGCAGCCCTTGCGCCCCTTCGGCAGCACAGGGTCCGCATCCTGAACTACCTCGACGACTGGCTCATACTGGGTCCCTCTCGAGAGCAGGTTTGCGGACACAGAGATCTGGTGCTCCATCACCTAGCCCGTCTGGGCCTTCGGGTCAACTGGGAGAAGAGCAAACTTTGCCCCGCGCAGAGGATCTCTTTTCTCGGTATGGATATCGACTCGGTCGCCATGTGCGCGCAGCTTTCGAGCGAGCGCGCGCAGTCTCTGCTGACTGTCCTTCGACAAGTCGAGGGCCAGAGTGCGGTTCCACTGAAACATTTTCAGAGGCTCCTGGGGCATATGGCATCTGCAGCCGCGGTAACGCCGCTCGGATTGCTTCATATGAGACCGCTTCAGCACTGGCTACGCGATCGAGTCCCGAGATGGGCATGGCGGTCTGGCACGCTCCGGGTACTAGTGACTCGGGCCTGCTTACAGACACTCACCCCGTGGTCGAACCTCAAGTTTCTACGGACCGGAGTGTCCTTAGAACGAGCTTCCAGGCATGTTGTTGTGACAACAGATGCATCATCCACGGGCTGGGGTGCCATGTGCAATGGACAAGCAGCCGCGGGCTCCTGGACAGGACCCCAGCGCCTTCTGCATGTCAATTGCCTCGAGTTACTGGCTGTACGGTTCGCCCTGCACCGCTTCCGAGCGTTGCTGAAGGGTCAACATGTGCTAGTCAGGACAGACAACACGGCCGTAGTAGCGTACATCAACCACCAGGGCGGTCTACGCTCCCACCGTATGTCTCAACTCGCCCGCCATCTCGTTTTGTGGAGTCAGAAGCGCCTGAGGTCCCTTCGTGCTGTCCACATCCCTGGAGACCTGAACTGTGCAGCCGACGAGCTGTCACGGTTTCAGCCTCTCCCCGGAGAGTGGAGACTCCACCCCCAGACGATCCAGCTGATATGGGAACGGTTCGGCGACGCACAGGTAGATCTGTTTGCCTCCCAGGACTCTTCCCATTGCTCCCTGTATTATTCCCTGACCGAGGGCACCCTCGGCACGGATGCACTGGCGCACAGCTGGCCGTCCGGGCTACGCAAGTATGCGTTTCCCCCAGTGAGCCTTCTTGCACGGGTACTGTGCAAGATCAGGGAGGACAAGGAGCAGGTCGTCTTGGTCGCCCCGCTTTGGCACGGCCAGACCTGGTTCCCAGAACTCTTACTCCTTGCGACAGCCCCTCCCTGGCCTATCCCTCTGAGACCAGACCTTCTGACTCAGAGACGGGGCACCTTTTGGCACCCGCGTCCAGCGTTCTGGAAGCTCCACGTGTGGCTTCTGGACGGGACACGGCAGGTTTGAGTAGCCTTCCACCTGCGGTGGTCGCTACCATCACTTCCGCTAGAGCTGAGTCTACACGACGTCTCTACGCGTTGAAGTGGAACCTCTTCGTCACATGGTGCTCTTCCCGCCAAGAAGACCCCTGGAAATGCCCGATCGGGTCCGTGCTATCGTTTCTCCAGGAGGGGGTGGAGCGAAGGCTGTCTCCCTCCACCCTGAAAGTGTACGTGGCCGCAATATCTGCCTACCACGATCTCCTGGGAGACAAAAAGGTAAGTCAGCACGACCTGGTCATCAGGTTCCTGAGGGGAGCGAGGAGACTGAATCCTCCTCGCTCTCCTCTCGTTCCCTCTTGGGACCTCTCAGTAGTCTTAAGTGCTCTGCAGAGGCCTCCCTTTGAGCCTTTGCGGTCGGCCGAGATTAAGTTCTTGTCTATGAAGACGGCTCTGCTGACCGCATTGGCCTCGCTTAAGAGGGTCGGGGACCTGCAAGCATTTTCGGTTGACGAAGCGTGCCTTGAGTTCGGGCCGGCTAACTCTCATGTGATCCTGAGACCCCGGCCCGGATATGTGCCCAAGGTTCCTACCACTCCGTTCCGAGATCAGGTGGTGAACCTGCAAGCGCTGCCTTTGGAGGAGGCAGACCCAGCCTTGGCATTGCTCTGTCCAGTACGCGCTCTCCGCGCCTACGTAGACATGACGCAGTGTTTCAGGACCTCAGACCAGCTCTTTGTCTGTTATGGTGGAGAGCGGAAGGGAAGTGCTCTCTCAAAGCAGAGGTTGTCTCACTGGGTGGTGGACACCATTGTTTTGGCTTACCAGCAGCAAGGTCGACCATGTCCCCTTGGTGTGAGGGCACACTCCACCCGGAGTGTGGCCTCCTCTTGGGCTCTAGCGCATGGCGCCTTGCTAACAGACATCTGCAGAGCTGCAGGCTGGGCGACACCCAACACATTCGCCAGATTCTACAATCTCCGAGTGGAGCCAGTGTCCGACTTTGTACTCGCCCCCCCGAGGGGCCGGTAATGGACCACGCTCAGGTGTCTTCGCTTGCTCGCCATTCCACTCCCATGACTGGATACGTGCGATATTTTCCTCAGGTGAGCTCCCCGAGAGCCCTGAGCTCCTCCAGCACTGTCGACGCCGACATCAGTTCAGTCTGCCCTTTCGAGCCCAGACCCTCATGTCCGGCCAGGTGCTCCGTGTGCATGGTTCCCCTCTGGCGACCCCCACACGAGTATTCCCACCGTAAGCCTCCTCAGTGAGCAGGTGTCTTTCCCTTGGCAAGTCCCTGCCACCCCTAGGGTTAAAAATCCACCTTCGGCTGGTACCCTAGAGATCTTCCATATGCAACCCTCAGCGGGTCATATGTGTATTCTCTAAGTCCTCCCTACGGTAGGCACCTTGGCATTCCCTCACTGGGATATGCTTCCCAGTGTACCTTGGTAATCCTGTGATAAGTGGGAGTCCTAGGGCCTTAAGTGGCGGGATCTCACACTTACGCAGGGCACTGGATGACAGCTGAGTGGCGCTGTTTTACAGGTTCCCCCATTCGTTAGTCACTAACGTACGTCGTAGTGACTGAACGAAAGGGAACGTCCGGTTACGTATGTAACCCTCGTTCCCTGAGGAGGGAACGGAGACGTACGTTTCCTTAGCCACGTCAGCTGTGCTGCCTGGAACGCGAGGAGTTCAGTCTTGGCTCCTGCAGCAGTAACATAATGCGATGTTCGCAGCGTACTTCCTTATATACCCACGAGGTGGGGCGGAGTTACGCATGCAAATTCCGCATGCCCATGGCATTGGCACTGCCATTGGGCGCTGTTGAATACGATGAAGATGATTGGCTTCTAAGCGAAACCCCCATTCGTTAGTCACTAACGTACGTCTCCGTTCCCTCCTCAGGGAACGAGGGTTACATACGTAACCGGACGTTTTCTGAGTAAACAAGGAATAGTATGTGAATAGTACAGATTACTAGATTTTTACAATTAAGATAAGACATTAAGTAAAGTTAACTAAAAATTGCTAGTTAGAATCACTGTTGGATTTTACAGTGCACCAAACCTGTCACTAACCTTACCTATATCCCACTTCAATAGCAGCAAATGTTTGCAATAGAACATGAACACTATAAATATTGTACCTAACAATGATTATGTTTTGATGGAAGTACAAGACGCCTATAATAAACTGACCCAATTTTGTCTAAAAATTCAATCAGTATTACTTCCAGTTCTTTAATCACATTGGTGAATGCATTCCATTCTGGGATACAATATTTTTTTGCAGTGTTCTGTTCTTTTATTTCGAAACGAATATAATAGGCCAACCAGGTACAATGTGTATAGAAGATGCATACTGAACACAATATACCCTACCTCTCAAAGGTTTGGGGTTGGAGATATTCAGATTTTTTTTTAAAGAAATCTCTTATGCTTACCATGGCTGCATTTAACAATAGTGAAACAGTGAAATATTATCCTACAATAATTGTTTTCTATTTTAATATATTTAAATTACATCTTTTATCCCTGTGACGGCAAATCTGAATTTCAAGCAGCCATTACTCCAGTCTTCCTCATTATTTTCGGTAACAATTTACTTGGGACTCATTTGTTAACGTAAATTGCATTAACTAACATAGAGCAATAGTTTTTAAAGCATTTAGTTAAAATGTTCATTCAAACTGTTAAAAGATACAACTTTAAATCTAAACAAATATAATAGTAAATGTCGAGATTAACATTGTCCAAGATTAATAAATGATGTAGAAATATTTTTCATCGTTAGTTCAACAAAATGTTAACAAATTAAACCTTAGTCAAAGCATCCTTGCTGAATAAAAGTATTTTCTTTAAAAAACAGATTTTTTTTTTACTAACCTGAAACTACTGAAGATATTATACTGAAAAAAACTGTAGTGTATTGAATTGGAATAGCAGTATTCTGAACACAACCCATTTTGCGGCTTTAAGGTTGAACAGACCTTTCTGCAGAGATTATTTCCAAATCCGAGCTCCAAAAATAAACCAAAAACCAAGAATTACAGACAGGTGTGAACTGAACTCTGCAGGTCTGAGCAACTCTGTACTGAAGTGAAGATTAAATAATGATATTTAATCTTCACAAACTTTACAGATCAACTCTGAAAAGAAATACCTCAACACATGAGATTACGAACAGCTGCCAAATATATAATTGTAGATGAAAGACTGCACCAGAATGCTTTATAACTGATTTAGGTTACACATAAGCCAACATATCTTAAAAATACAATACATAATAAAAAAATAAAATAAATCAGAAATGTTTAACAAAAAAAAAAAGGACTTAAAAATAACATGTATGTTCTGTTGTTGTAGATAGGTACATGTTATGGCAAAATACAGAAGAGAATAACAACAGCATTTCACTGAAATGTGGAACATGGGGGGCGGCAAATCATTTTCCACTGATCAGAGATCAGTTATTATATATCAAAATCTTTGCTCAAAATATAAGGGAATCAACACAATTAGCCTCTGATCAGTGTAGATGGCACCAGAATGACTGTAAAGTCTAGCATAGATGAAGAAATCCTATATATTACAATATAAGCACACAAGTTTAAAAAATGATTTTCTGATTATGGGCTATCAAATGCACACTGAAAATCACGTAGTATATTTCATTTACTTTACAACACTTTTTCAAACGTTATCATTCCAGGTTTCAAAGGATCCGCTATTTTCTGTTAACAAATGTGACTGAGTTTCTCCTTATAGCACTTAATTTTTGTAACAAAAGAAACACTGCTTAAAAAAAGTAGACAATGCCACATTATATATCAATCAAAGTCATAACAGAGGCGCATATATATATATATATATATATATATATACATACATACATACATATATATATATATATATACACACACACATCTGTATGTCTTTATAAGAACAAAAATATGAGTATATGTATTAGTAAAGGAAGCAGTTAAACAACAGGAGAGGGCACAGCTGATTTAATCTCAATCATTAAAGACCCATGCTGCAAAAGTGAAAAACTCCATCCCACTTTAATCATGCTCGCAAGCAGTGCCATCAACGACTGGTGCATTGTGGGAAAGTCTTTCAAATGGGAACCTCAGAGTGACAGGAGCATGTCTCAGAAACAGCACCCTGGGCTGTTTTCATGATAAACCCACACAAACATTCATTCCCTGTCACGTCTGCACGGCTGCTGAAAGGTGTTCTTTATGGTTCACAACGCTCCTTAAGTAGGGCAACATGTTTGATAACGAAACTGTACCCTGCATGTCGTTTTTTCTGGTCTCCGAGAAACCGACTCTCTTTCTTCTGAAGAGAAAAAGGGAAATAAAAAGTTTACACTTACAAACTTACAATGTATTCCTGATAACTGGATTTTTACAGAAGATAACATAAAAAAAGAAGGAAAAAAAAAGAAATAGAAATGAAAAAAGAGAGATGGTGTGCAGGTGCCTGTGGTATGGTAAGAGTCTCTGTCTCTTGAGGCACCAGAAGAGATCCGTTCAGCACGTATGCGTGAGGGCAATTATTCAGATTTGTGACAGTAAAGGTCCTTAAGAGCTTTGAGCTCCTCGATGAGCGTTTTGTTCTGATTCTCCAAAACGGCCACTCTGTTTTCCAGACATTTAACGTACTCTTTCTTTTTCCTGCGGCACTCCCGTGCTGCCTCCCTGTGGTGGAAACACATTATTACAGTCAGGTGATTATAGAGGACACCAAATTAGTCACTTAAACTAAAAATGCAACATTCAAAACCATTAAGTTTTGAAAGAAAAAATATTTATAAACAATCATGACACTTAAAAAAAAAACTGGAATTTTAATCAGCCAAGAACAAAAAAGAAGGAAAACCTGTTTTCCCCCCCTAATTCAATGACTACAATAATGTTATTATTGCTAATAATAAATAATAATACAAATAATAATCATTATAATTCAAAATAATATTTTTATTGCATTATTATTTAAATTATATACACAATTAAACAAATCAATAAAGAAATAGATTACTAATTCAATAATATTATTGTCCTATAAAATAAAAATAATGAACAATTTAATAGGAATAGGATATATAGAACAACTTTTTTCCTTGGATTCACGCACTTCACATGGGTCATATTTCAGGTAGGACATTACAGAAATCCATATAAATATGAAAAAACACCTACCTGTTCAATTTTATTACTTGCTATGTTTCCATCGCCCTGTTTTTATGTGCATTTTGAAGTATTGCAACAGAAACGAGTTGATGGAAACACCAAATTTCGAGAGAAAAAAAATCACTTAATTCACAAAAACGTTTTCACGCTCGCTTGAGGTGGTTTTTGAATTGTGCAAAAAAGAGTTCATGCAAATAACGGGAGATGGAAATGCATTTGCCGAAAAAATTCTGACATAGCGAACATTAAACCCATGTGACTAATCAGCCATTTCCGCTGATGGTGTTTAATTTACCGTTGGTTACTAGGTTACCAGTACCACCGTCATCCGCTCAAACGACTTGATGGAACCGCACCTAATTTGCATTGGTTTGTTTTGCTTTGTTTTTTTGCAAACTTTGAAAAGATTCGCTTCACGTTTGGATGGAAACCCAGCTACTGGTATCAGACCATTATCTAAAGTCCAAAATGAGCATGTGCAATTACTCGTGCAGATACGTTTTTAATCGTACCTGTTCTTCATTAGCCGAACCTCCCGCTTGCGAGTGACCTCCTCAGTTCCTCCCTGGCTGGGCAGTGCAGGAGACGAGGCCATGACCACACCTGGAGCAATGGTGCTAGCAGCGGTGCGGATCTGATATGCTTGAACGTCTCCTGAGGCAGCTGAAAAACACAAGCAGCACAGATGATGGTTTGACAAGGAGATGTTTAGATGCCATGTGTTGCCGGCTCCTGGACATAGATTAAGCCTATAGCCTAGATATAATCTACATCTGAGAAACTACAGCAGCACACTTACTCTTATCTCTCTATCTGTTGCCTTGTTTTATTCAAGGTTGTATGTACACTCACCTAAAGGATTATTAGGAACATCTGTTCAATTTCTCATTAATGCAATTATCTAATCAACCAATCACATGGCAGTTGCTTCAATGCATTTAGGGGTGTGGTCCTGGTCAAGACAATCTCCTGAACTCCAAACTGAATGTCAGAATGGGAAAGAAAGGTGATTTAAGCAATTTTGAGCGTGGCATGGTTGTTGGTGCCAGATGGGCCGGTCTGAGTATTTCACAATCTGCTCAGTTACTGGGATTTTCACGCACAACCATTTCTAGGGTTTACAAAGAATGGTGTGAAAAGGGAAAAATATCCAGTATGCGGTAGGGCTGTGTTGAAAAAAATCGATTCACCAATTCTGAATCGATTTTCATATTAATTTCTAAAGATCGATCCGTAACTCAGAGGATCGATTTAATAATAGGCTTACATTTTCCCCGTGAATTTTAATTTGCCGCGTCATTGAATTCACGCATTCGCGCGAGGTGGAAGGACATTAAAACAACGAACATGGCATCTTTGAAAACTCCAGAAACGCTAAAATCTGGCAGATTGTGGTTTCTCTTGATTTCAGGCGTTTATCCTCCGAAGCCGTACAGGGTGTGTCCCTGCCGCTTCAGCGCGTACACAACATCCATGACGGTCTTTCTCTTGGCGTGCTCGGTGTAGGTCACGGCATCGCGGATCACGTTCTCCAGGAACACCTTCAACACTCCGCGGGTCTCCTCGTAGATCAGACCGGAGATGCGCTTGACACCGCCGCGGTGAGCCAGACTACGGATGGCGGGTTTGGTGATTCCCTGGATGTTATCGCGCAAAACTTTACGGTGACGCTTAGCGCCTCCTTTACCTTTGCGATCTTAATGTCAATTCTTAATGTCATTTTTAATAATATATCAGGTTCGCGTCTAAATAATTGGTCTACTGCTGCTGATATACCTCTGCGTCCTCTGTCGTCTACACCAGTGCAAGTTTGTGAAAGCAGTTGTATCAACACTCTGGAAGGGGGATTGTTCTTTGCAACCATCCTCCATTAATTTGCAGTTGAATGTCTATAATAATAGTATCAATATGTTGCATAACTACAGTCCTGTAATTCAGGTAACAGCTGGAAAAAAATGCTTTCTTAAAAAACACTTATCTAAATCTCGAAGATCGGATCAGATCGGATCGAATCGAATCGAATAATGATAATCGATTCAAGATCTTGAGAATCGGAATCGAATCGATTCTTGAAATTTGCATCGAAACCCAGCCCTAGTATGCGGCAGTCCTGTGGGCGAAAATGTCTTGTTGATGCTAGAGGTCAGAGGAGAATGGGCCGACTGATTCAAGCTGATAGAAGAGCAACTTTGACTGAAATAACCACTCGTTACAACCGAGGTATGCAGCAAAGCATTTGTGAAGGCACAACATGCTCAACCTTGAGGCGGATGGGCTACAACAGCAGAAGACCCCACCGGGTACCACTCATCTCCACTACAAATAGGAAAAAGAGGCTACAATTTGCACAAGCTCACCAAAATTGGACAGTTGAAGACAGGAAAAATGTTGCCTGGTCTGATGAGTCTCGATTTCTGTTGAGACATTCAGATGGTAGAGTCAGAATTTGGCGTAAACAGAATGAGAACATGGATCCATCATGCCTTGTTACCACTGTGCAGGCTGGTGGTGGTGGTGTAATGGTGTGGGGGATGTTTTCTTGGCACACTTTAGGCCCCTTAGTGCCAATTGGGCATCGTTTAAATGCCACGGCCTACCTGATCATTGTTTCTGACCATCCCTTTATGACCACCATGTACCCATCCTCTGATGGCTACTTCCAGCAGGATAATGCACCATGTCACAAAGCTTGAATCATTTCAAATTGGTTTCTTGAACATGACAATGAGTTCACTGTACTAAAATGGCCCCCACAGTCACCAGATCTCAACCCAATAGAGCATCTTTGGGATGTGGTGGAACGGGAGCTTCGTGCCCTAGATGTGCATCCCACAAATCTGTTGGACACTAAATTTAGGTTTAAAAGTCAACATGTTTCCATATTCACAATGTATTTGGATGCTAAACCATTATTTATTACAGGCTTTCTACTTCACGCACGACCCAATATTGATGGAAAAAATCATCCTCTTCACATGCGCAAAAATGTGCTTAAAAACACCACAGCGGCGGAGTTCACACTGAATGGCACGAATTGTAGGCTACTGCTGACTATTTAAACTGAGCTGTGTAACTTTTTATATGTTAGGTTGACTATTTTATGTTGATAATGAACTGACTGCGATGTCAAGTTTGCAATGCTGGAATATGTTGTGTGCGTGTGAGGCGCCCGCGCGAACGAGCAGAGGAAACATAAAATACTCCGTCATTTTGGTCAGCCAACTGTTGCAGTTTTTCTTTCTTTTTGTTAATCTGTTAGCTATTGAAGTCAAATATATTTTGCATATTTATTCCTTTTATATAGGCCTATAGGCTGATTTTATGAAAACAAATTGTGTTATTTTTAATGTAACTCCATTTTTTTAAGTCTTGCGACCCACCCGAGGACCACTACTCTAACGGCCAGCGGCGAGTCGACGTCAAGCTTAAAGCGTCATGGCAGATCATTAAAGTCGACTAGTCTGTGCAACCCCTAGTACAGGGGTCTCCAAACTCGGTCCTGGAGGGCCGCTGTCCTGCAGAGTTTATCTCCAACCGCAAATAAACACACCTGAACCAGCTAATCAAGGTCTTACACGGTCCTAATAAGACACTGATTAGCTGATTAGCTGGTTCAGGTGTGTTTAATTGGGGTTGGAGCTAAACTCTGCAGGACAGCGGCCCTCTAGGACCGAGTTTGGAGACCCATGCCCTAGTACTTAAGTACAGTACTCAATTAAATTTCCACCTCTGGTTTTGACATAACTAGCTAGTTATTTGAATATTACCACCTTTCGAGCAACATACCCTCTTCCCACCCCGTTTTGTACAGAGATATCGAAACGGCTAACGAAGGTGCCTTTCGTTTTACCATTTAACAATGAAGCGATCCTGGCATGCAACCTGCTCTGTGTTCGGATCACAGATGTCCTTACAGAGAATCCCAGCTTCAGAAGAAAAAAGCAAAATGGCTTGATTTTAAATATGAAAGTAAGGGCAAGAACTTGCTTGTGTGTGCCAAAAATGTTTCGCTTGACTGTTTTTCAAACTCACATTGGGTAACACTTTATTTTGATAGTCCACTTTAGACATTCTACTAACTATAAGTAACTTTGCAACTACATGTCAACTAACTGTCATTAGAGTATTTGTTAGAGACTAACAAAGAGACTGTCTTCATTAGAGACTGTCTTATTAATATTGTTGGTCCCCCAACAGACATTCTACTGACTATAAGTAACTTGGCAGCTACAATTCAACTTATTCTACTAACCCGAACCCTAACACCTAACCATAACCTACCAATCTACTCACAGTCAACTAATACTCTAATGACAGTTAGTTGACATGTAGTTGCAAAGTTACTTATAGTTAGTAGAATGTTTAAAGTTGACTATCGAAATAAAGTGTAACCTCACATTGTAGTTGCATTTAAAGGACAGCGCTGTACCTACAATTTGTCAGAAAGATGCAAGTATTTTTTGTTTAATAATTGTGGTTGCTTTTTTTGGTTATTGTTAGCAAACGCCAACATCTGAGGTAGTTGCTTTTACTAGGAGTGTCAAGGTAAAAAGGGTGTTGTTTTACACAACCGTTGAGGAATTTGAACCAAAGTATGTTACACACATTTCAGTAATACCCTAAAGACACATAACTTATGGAAAATGGGCATCCGATGTCACCTTTAAAACCTGAATCTCTTGTATTTTTACGAGTCTCACCTTGCACAACCACTTGATTGCTGGGCACCAGTATCTGCTGTCCGTCGCTGGTCTGTGCATATTGCAGGATGGTGGTGCCTTGCTGAGCGCCGGCGTTCGTCATGGTCAGGGTTTGTAGCCCTTGAACTCCATCTGTTCCGTTATTGGCAAGCTGGATCGCTCCACCCTGAGTAATAGCAACTGAGAGAAAACAGATGGCATGAGGTTGATTTAAATGCAACCAGTATATTCAAGAAGCTATCTGAAATATTTCTATATGTATTTAGCAGACTCAAACGGTTTCAAGTTACTATTTTAAAAGTTGGAAAATTGTAGTTGTAGTAGTGTATTTGTACTAGAGAAGCAAATGACTTACTGTACTGCCCACTACTTGTCTGGTAGATAGGCGTTGGCATGGTAACGGTTGTTATGGCTGGAGCAGAATCTTCCTCCGATTTCTCTTCTTCTATCCGTGGGACCGCTGGAGCATCGGATGAAAGGTCGTTCAGGATCTTTCTGCATTTCAAAATTTTATATTCAATTAAATAAATGTATGCGCTGCGGGTTTCAGAGTGAAGCGCAACACTTTATTTACATGCTCGCAGGTTATGCATTTCTTTCAGCGGCTCCGCTCACAGTAAATGCTGCTCCACACGAATTCAGTCTCTGCATTTGCTGTTTGTTCAGGGTGCTTATAACATTCATCTGGGAATGCAACATGTTTCACTGCACCAGGTTTGTAACGTAAATAATTTATAAACCTACAGCAATACAGGAAAATACATCAATACGTTTCAAAATATGCAAATTGTTGTTCATCACAATCTCAAAGTAAAAGTTGAAACCCTTGCTCTGAGTTTGCATGTTTTGATGTCCACATGTTCTTGTTCAAGAAATGACAGTGGCTGCATTTCTATCGTAAAGAAGTGGCCAAATATTACATATTAATCGGACATTTGAATTAAATGTTGTTTGGCCAATATTAAACTAGGATTTGATCTTCTGTAAAGTGTAACAACAATCCCCAGGCTGTTGGTGCCCTCTGCAGGCATTTGTAATAATACATGATGTACATAGGTTGATTATGTTTATATTATGTACATTACATTATGCATTTTAAAAGTGTTGTTCAAATAAAACCAAATGATTATTTGCTTTTGATGTTACTTGAAAAAAATATTATTGCCTCATTGTTTTTATATGTGCATTTTAAGTCATTTTAAGGCTATTGTTAACTTAGGTCTTTTATTACCACAATTTTTTTTTTATCTGATTACTTGATTAATTATCAAAATAAATCCACTGATTACTCAATTACCAAAATAATCATTTGTTCCAGCCCTAGATTAAAACACTTCAAAATGCACCTGCATTGTATTGCATTTTGTGACTTTCGGTCGCATAATAGGCAATTTTTCCAGTCATATTTCGTTATTGAAGATATCTTAAAAACAGTGTAAAATATCGCCTTGTGAACCCAATATCGTGTATCTTGTGAGCTAAATGTAACGTCACACCCCTAATAAAATGTAATTTCCTCAATAACAAAATTGTGGCCAATGAATATGCAGAAAACCACTAGCCAACAGGGGCTAGTGACCAAAAATGTTATGTCAAGCCCTGCCTATGACAGTAATACATGTCTATTTTAATATAACTGCACCATTAAATACATGTAAATTACTTTTTAATAATAAGTATATAATGATTTTTTATAATAAAATTACAATACTTTTGTCAGGATGAAATGGAAGTTCTTCCCTATTGTGACATATATATCAGAATGAACCGGCTTCTCAAACAAGAAAAAATGTAGGGAGGGAATTGATTTTGTCCATCGAGAATTGATTGGATCATTGGTATGTTGTGCTTGTCTACAAAATCATTCAAGTACCTGTATGATGGCCGTCTAGAGAGGATCTCTCTCCTTTTCTGGGAATCTGAAACACTGTCCACAGACTCCTGAGAATCATCACTCTCAGCAATGGTAGAAATCTAGAACAAGACAAAACAGGAACCCATAAATACTGAAGCCCCTTCATCCCCTAATAACAAAAGTTATTGTTTCTAAACTATCAAGTCGTCTAGATTAACAAACAACAGTATAAATATTGAAGTAAGGTTATTTAATCCTATGTGCTACCTGCATAAAATATGGAGTCTGCAGGGACAGCTCACACCAGAGGTCGCGTTAGACTTTCTCATTGTCCATCATTTTGACAGACACGGTCTGTAATAATCTATTATTTCCTGTCATTTTAATTTAGACTTATAATAGCTTTTTCATTTACATTTTAATTTCTAATCATGAACTTAACATGACGAGCATAAGGGCTTGATTAGGAAGAGAACTGAGACTGTACGTCACTTTTCATGTTCAACACCACATAAAGTAGATTTTTTTACCCCGCAGTGACAAGTGGAGGCCACTAAAACACAAGCTATTGTTCCTGAACAGGCAAATTTGAACAACGCAATATAGTACAAAATACTATTTCGATTCCAATTCTGATAAAAAACAAACTGAACTAAACTCAATCGATACTGTATCTGCCTTAACTTGAATCTTCCTCCGGGCCCGTATCGACTTAACCCTCCTGTAATGTCTGGGGTCAAACTGACCCCAAAGCAACTTTGACATCTCTGAAAAATATGCTAATTGTAATTATTAGAAGAATTCATAAAAATGCACATCTTGTGTTACAGAGTTTTAAAAATCCCTGTACATATTTTTACCTAATTGGTGATGCCTGAGGGTATTTTGACAGCACACAAAAACATTGCTGAAATTTACAGATAACAGAAAGGTTACACTGGATGCTCGCCTGTGGACAATCAAACGCATCAAGGGAGACTAATGCAGAGGCAATTGTCATTACATTTTACGTATTTGCCTCAGACATACGACTTCTCGTGGCAGTTTTAATTTTGTCCTGGAGGCTGAACCCACGCTCAGTGTTGCCAGATTGGGTCAACAAATTCCAGCCCAAAAGCTCTCCAAATCCCACCCCAAAACATTCACTGCCAAAAGAATGTGATAGAATTCTCATGACAACCAAGGTTTATAAGGACCATTTACTTCCTTAAAACGAATTAATGGTGACAAAATAAAATTATAAAAAAAATATAATACATCTCTCTGCCAGGAGAACAATAAAACCGGCAAATACAGTAAAAGAAAATTGACAAAAATGTCCCTGTCCAAAGTGTGTCAAACAGAGTCAACAAATTAACAGATTTTATGCACTTACTTTTGTGTTGTGCTTTTAACTTCAAACAGAAATACACGTCTTTCTTAAAGTACACACTAAAGCACACGCAGAACTTTGCACAGTCCTAGTCAGGCCAATGTGCACAAAATATTTAAAATATGGTCCCTGATTGATACATTAATTTAAAAAATGTAAAAATAATTTGGATGTAATATGAAGATTCAATGTCTCATTTAGGCGTGGGCGATATGGCAACAATTGCATATCACGATTTTAAGGAAAATCACGATTCACGATTTTACTACGATTCTTTTTCATGTTTGTTTTACTATTTTGCAAGTGACAGTACAGTAGTACGGAATGAGCAGTAAAACCAAACTCATTTTCCTATTTTGGAAACAAAGCAGGGCTCTGCAAATTTCAAAATCGCTGGTAGCCCTTCGGGCAGGCACTCTGGTAGTCCGAAATGAATTTAACTAGCCCGGGGGAAAACATTTTTTAATGTAAAAAACTGTTGCAACATCGATCAAAAACCATTTTCAAAATCACAAATATTCAACAATGATATATAAAATAATCAAATTACAACCATCAGTACAAATGGATTTTGTTTTACATTTGGTTCAACCTAAACTGAATTTTATGTGAATTACTGTCTTGACCCATCTTTTTTGACTGTGTAGAACTGAAAAAACAACTTAAATTTATGCGCCTCTTAACATTTTAACACACACACATGCACGGACGTACACACACACAGCGACTTTCGCAGTTTTCTCCACTGTAGGCTTATAGGCTTTATTAATTTATTGTCATATACATAGAGCGCTTTATGGCCATTACACATCACATAGGCTACCCAACACTTGATTCGTCTTGTCAAACTATTTCACTAAAACGCTCCCACGTTACTTGACTTTCCTTCCTTATTTAATAATTTCTGTTAAGTTAGTGTATTTTAGGTAAAACTGTTAAGTTATTAAGCAATATCTCATGTAGGGTTTTTCCTTTGTGTTTTATATACTATCCACTAGGAGGTGCTCTAGGAATATGTTATCTTTGACTTGTTTTCACTGAAGAGACGCTGGTTTTGAAAACGAAAGTGAGAGAGTGACGCACGTTCGTTGCGTCTTACAGTTAAATGAGAGTTCCATGTCTTTAATAAAATCAACACATTAATTATTTATCTCTCATCCACCCACAATTAATTCAAATGTTATGTTTTATTATTTGGTTGCGAGCCCTGCAAACAAAATATATAATAAAAAGAATGGCAGACATTTTGGCCAAAGTGGGTGAAGTTTTTGCCATTATTTTATCGGAAAATATTTGCGACCTCTGGCTCACACAGAATTATGTAATGAGATTTTTTCTGCTCAAATTTTACGGTTCTCTCTTAAAGGGGTGGTAAACCACGATTTCACTATTCTAACTTTAGCTAGCGTGTAATGTTGCTGCTTGAGCATAAACAACATCTGCAAAGTTACAACGTTCAAAGTTTAAAGCAAAGGGAGATATTTGCTTTTAAAGAAATCAGTTTCTAAGGACTACAGCAAACGGCCGCTAGGCGACTACAGACATTCCTCCAGGGTTTCTGACATCACCAGGCTCAAGATTTACATAAACCCCTCCTCCAAGAATATTAAATAAGGGGGGGTGAGGCCATTTTGTATCGCGGCGCTGTTGTGGTATAGTTAGGCTGGAGTGTTGTTGCCGCGATGCCAAGGAAACGCTGTTATTTTCATCCGGATTGCAGGTCTGGGGCACTTGCTCTGTTCAGCAGTCCTTGGGACGGGGGTGCGTTGCAGAGCGTTTAACATACAGCATGTTATATGCACGTGTGTATGAGACTGCGGGGAACAGGCGCGCGCGGGGCTCCCGCAGCACATCTTACGGAGGAAAACATCCACCGTCTTCGCGATTTCAATGCCGGATTTGCACAACGTCAGCTGCGTGAAAAAAACACTGCCGGTGCGTGGATGCACGACGCGCGCTGCACATTTCACGGAGGACAACTTCCACAAACTTCGCGAGTTCAATACAGGAAATGCACCACGGCTTGTCCTGAAAGCTGGATTTACAAACAGAAGCTGTTAACAGGCCACAACCTGTAAGTCTGATTTATATTTCATCGATGTGTTTTCCTGTAATAGATTGTACATTGTAGCAAGGAAGTAAACAGATGACAGCGCTGTTCTGCAAACCAGTCTGTTAAATGCTCATTCATACTTAACGTTATCCGACGAACACCTAACGTTACAAACACTAACGTTAAAATCTCAACAGCGAACTTGGCATTAGTGTAAATGATTCTTTGATTAGAGCTTTTATGTATTGTTTATCTACAGGCATGCTAAACATGGTTCTGTGTGTGATTTGGCTAACTTACTAGTTTAAGCCAGTGCTTAGTGTTCGTTTTGGGTTAGTTCTTGCGACAGATATTTGGCTATAATCGTTCTAAAAATACAAAAGTTAAAGTGCCATTCAGTAGCGATTATAGATCCGCAGTCTTTACTCTTGAGGACTGAACAGGTTCTGCTCGATCATCTTCACTCAAATGTTCTGGGTCTGATTCGGGCTCATATGGTTTTATTGACGCCGTTGTTTCTAATACTGACCAAAGCACAGCCTCCGGTAAAGGTAAGGGGCGTGACGTTTCCGATAAACGTGCACTAGGCGGTTAGCGAATCACAACACACTGGGCCAGCTAACCAATATGAGCCCATCGCCTATTTTTGAGAGACTGGCTTCATACAACCCGGAAAGCATCAGACCGTTTTACAAGGAGGGACAGAGCAGTGTAGAATAAAGGTCAAATATATGAAAAATAAGGCAATTTTTTTTAAAACGAAGCATGAACACATGTTACAGTGCACCCCACAAACACAGTCAAGCCTTCAAAAGAATGTGTTTTACCACCCCTTTAAATGAACTATCACGTCAGACTTACTTGTACAGTTTGCACCTGTGGGGATTGTATGACTGAGGGCTGGGCTGCCTGGATGACTCCGTGAACTTGCACTGTTTGCCCATTGGGCAGCTGAACTAAGGTCACTGTGGGCGCAGTACCTGATGCCTGTGCTGCAGCCATGGAAACCTGTGTGAGGGAGGTGCAACAGGGTGAGACACAGAGACTAATCTAAGCTAGAACTGGATTGAATTCAAATATCAACCTACATCTACAAGCACACTTACTCTCTATCTGTTCTATTACAATCAGCAAATGTGTTTCCAAGAGGCTCGAAAACATGTGATACTAGAAACTCACCTGCGCCAAAGTGGCAATCTGCTGAGTGTCTGCGTCTGAGATTGCAGTGTCGCCGCCCTGTTGGACATCTGCTCCTGCCTCCATGGTCATTTAGATAGCCTGAAGTTGTAATTCAAAATATTTTATTTTGGCAAATATACAGGATATTATGAATATACAATAAACTACGAATATACAGGGTAGGTCATCAAAGTCCCATGAAAAGGGGACCTTTTATTGATGTAAATGTATCTGAAATCACTCTGCCCAGACTCTGGGTTTGTCAGTTTCATTTTGAGTATTAATTTGTGTAGTCTGAAGTGGTCTTATAAAACATTGACATATTTATAGCCATTAAATGTAATAAATTATTAATCATGTATAATATTTAACACTGCAATATATTTTATATAAAAGGGGTGAAATGTTTGCATTTATATAGTCTAAATTCAGTTTCAGGTGACAAAAATAATATATGACACTACATAAATAACGTGAAAAATTGTTTATAATATACATAGAAACAAATGTAGCCACCAAGCGTTAACACAAGAATGAGAATATGCATAATTAACATTCACGACATACATTTTGAAGGACCCCATGACTATTTTGTAATGAGTAATAATTTTAAAACCGAGACTTTAATCATAGTGCTCAAAAAAACAAGTCGACTTCATTTGCCGCCTTTTTTTACTTCCGTATACAGCTGTCAGTCAAATTTGCGCTTTGGTTTTCAAGGATTTATGAATACAGCAAAAGGGGGGAAAAGGAATGCAAGCGAAATAATTTCATTTTATACGTGTGCCAATTCATGGGTATTAAAAGTAAAATAATACAATAAATATAAGTGCTTGCATTTTTAGGCGTGTTTCGACTTGTAAAATAAGTTAGTGTTCCAGGCTGCATGAGGCAAGTTATGCAACACATAACTGTTTTATGGTGTAATTTGAAGAAAATAATACTCAAGATGAATACATTTTCTCTCTCATTTTATTTACCGATTCAATCCACAATTTATTACAGAAGATAATTGTTTTGTGGTACAGAAAGACCTTTGCATGGGCGAGAGTGCAGTAAAGATCTTTAATGTAACATGGGAAGCTTCGACTGCTCGACAAACCAATGCTGGAGTCGAGAAAAAAAACCTTTCGTGTGCTGTATTTCCATCAAAAATGTGCCATGGTCGAGCGATCGCATTCATACCACTATGCATCTCTTATCCTTTCCATAAACACACGTACTTCGTAGAACCGTCGCGCTTTCCTCCTTCGACTGCCTGCCTGACTGACTCATTGTCTGCAAGCAAGTCTGAGCTATTGAGAAACATGCCCACCGCCGCCATGATCTCTTTGTTACACACGGATCGAGCATTGCGACATGTCCATTAAAACAGCAAGTGCATTATCTCTTTCCCCCACGAATGCGTCTCTTCTTACCCGACACAGACTCGCCTCGTCACTCCCAGGCCTCCGGAGCTCCACTTTTATTTAGTCCGACACGTAAGAGACCGCGTCAGGCTACACCTCCGTCGCGTCACCGAGGACAACAACACAGAGAGATCGAGGGGGACGAAATACAGCCCTAATTCACGATCGACAGGATCCGAGGTGTAGGCGGAACATACCGAACAGTGTGCGAAGATATACGAACAGCCACCGAAGAGATTCGGATTTACACGAGCTCTCGCTCCATGTCTACTACTCAGAAGAGCATGCGTCAAATCTTAGCGCTGTGATGGCTGCGCATGCGTCAAATCCTCGCGCCATGATTGGCTGCTTTTTGTCGTAATAAATATGAATAAATCGGTTCAAATGTACTAGAACAGGGGTTTTCAGTTTTTTAGATGCCACGAACCATCCTCATCATCCTCATGCGAGGAACTCAATTTAAACGGGAACTACATATTTTCATGTAGAATAGTATAATATTATTAATATGTGTAAACTATTATTTGGAAAGTTTCAATCAAGCTACATTATTATAACACGGTACTGTTATTTATTTATTTATTTATTTTAATCATATTTATTATTTACGTATGTATGTTAATCCATTTTTATTTTAATTTAATCTTTATTTTTTAATATTAATTAATGCATACACAATTGTACTATTTCATATATTTTTGATAAATCAATGTATGGATTTATTTTAATCAAACGTTTCGTTCTTTTAAGTTATTTGTTAGTTTATTATTTTAATCGTATTTTCATTAGTTATTTAAATTTGTTTTTTCTAAACATTTTCACGGACCCCCAGCACTCCCTTGTGGACCCCAGTCTGAAAACCGCCGGCCTGCCCTGTATTAAAAGGAAAAAAAATTCCAACCCGTATTTTGTTTGAGACCCATAAGGACCGACAAAGGAGACCTCTGTTTTTGCGGCACAGATCTGTGGGCGGTGCTTTCCAATATGAGTTTCCGATTGGATAACTTTAATGTTACGTCACGGCAATGTTGACCAATCAAAATTAAATAATCTCTGCAGAAGAGCGCAAATGTTCCGCCTACTTGCCATGAACCAGGAAATAGTCATGATATTTTGATTGGTGATTCTCACTTGATACTAGTCTTTGCGAAATACTTACTTTTCTGTTAGTTTCGTGGTCGACGGAGTTTGTGGCAGTTATGGCATCGTTATTCAAGAAAAAGACCGTAGATGGTAAGTTTTTTGTTGCTGCTCTAAGTGTTTGTTTGTTTGTGAAAGCCGCCCAGCAACACTCTCACGTCAATCATCGGCTGGTTTCGTTACGGAGTGTCCATTTGTTTAATACATTTAACCTGGTTTGGGGTCCTTTGGGGCATGTTCCCAGTGTTATCTAACACAGAAGTGTCTTTTATTCTAAAATGTGTTTGTGGAAGATGCCACCGAAACCATTTTGAATTCTATTGATCTGACTTGAGTCTAAGAACTAATACTTAACAGTAACGTTATCGGGTTAAATATGGTCTTTTTAAACAAAACTAATGAAATCACTGGGCCACTACTGTATCGTTAAGGGTTCTAAAATGACTTGTTTTGAAATTAGTAGGCTACCTATAAATATTTGTTTATGACTCTCAAATGTCAAAATGTAAAATTTAAATGGTAATCGATAACTATATCTCCTATCACACTTCAGATGTTATTAAAGAACAGAACAAAGAGCTGCGGGGAACACAGAGACAGATTGCAAGAGACCGGACAGCACTGGAAAGACAGGAAAAACAGCTGGTGAGAATCCCCACCCATCAATGTGACGTGAATATGATGCCAAATGTTCCCCTTTCTCAGCACTGAAGTGTGTGAGATCACGAGGTTATGTCATTAATGTCACAGAGGGCCTAAGTTTGTCAATATATTATGACTAACAGCTCATGATTCTAGTTTCAAGTTGAGATAAGGGCTGTTTGTGCCATTGCTGGTGTATCTTTCAGAAGTTGCTGGTGGAATATTTTATACTTTTCTTATAGCTGCCCATCATACTTCAATGGCTATATTTCAAAACCAGTGTTAACATTTAAAAAAAACAAACAGTAGATGTGGATGCTAGAAATTCACAGTAAAAAGTTTTATGACCGTGTTTCAGGTATTACAATGGTATATTGGTGCCTGTGGAACTTATAACCATATATTTCATTAAAGGGTTAGTTCACCCAAAAATGAAAATTCTGTCCTTAATTACTCACCCCCATGTTGTTATAAACCCCTGAGACTTTTGTTCATCTTCAAAACACAAATGAAGATCTTTTTAATGAAATCTGAGAGCAATCTGTCCCTCCATAAACACGCAACTGAAATTTTGCATCTTAAAAAAAGTTCATAAAGAGATTGTAAAACTAATCCATATGAATTGAGCGATTTAGTCCAAATTTTCTAAAGAGACTAGATAGCTTTATATGATGAACGGATTGGATTTAGGCTTTTATTTACATATAAACATTGATCAGCAAACCTAAGCAGAAGCTCAACCGATCCGGCTTGAAGCACAAGAACAAACCTCTTGAGGAAGCTCAAACATGCATAACACACAAGAATGAACCTCATTGGTTCTTGAGGAAGCTCAAACATGCATAACACACAAGAATGAACCTCATTGGTTCTTGAGGAACCTCAAATGTGCTGTGTAACACGAGAATGAACCTCATTAGTTCTTGACGAAGCTCAAACGTGCTGCATAACACATGAGAATGAACATCATTGGTTCTTGAGGAAGCTCAAACGTGCTGCATAACACATGAGAATGAACATCATTGGTTCTTGAGGAAGCTCAAACGTGCTGCGTAACACACGAGAATGAACCTCATTAGTTCTTGTGGAACCTTAAACTTGCTGCATAACAGGGGAATGAACCTCATTGGTTCTTGCGGAAGCTCAAACGTGCTATGTAACACGAGAATTAACCTCATTGGTTCTTGCTGAAGCTCAAATGTGCTGCGTAACACACGAGAATGAACCTCATTGGTTCTTGCGTTACCTCAAACTTGCTGCATAACATGGGAATGGACCTCATTGGGTCTTGTGGAACCTTAAACTTGCTGCATAGCATGAGAATTAACCTCATTGGTTCTTGAGGAAGCTCAAACGTGCTGTGTAACACGAGAATGA
The DNA here is from genome assembly GCF_949357685.1 of Gobio gobio. Classification (NCBI taxonomy): domain Eukaryota; kingdom Metazoa; phylum Chordata; class Actinopteri; order Cypriniformes; family Gobionidae; genus Gobio; species Gobio gobio. The sequence continues at coordinate 37,484,649 of NC_137099.1, forward strand.
ACCTCATTGGTTCTTGAGGAAGCTCAAACGTGCTGCATAGCATGAGAATGAACCTCATTGGTTCTTGAGGAAGCTCAAACGTGCTGTGTAACACGAGAATGAACCTCATTGGTTCTTGAGGAAGCTCAAACGTGCTGCATAGCATGAGAATGAACCTCATTGGTTCTTGAGGAAGCTCAAACGTGCTGTGTAACACAAGAATGAACCTCATTGGTTCTTCCGTTACCTCAAACTTGCTGCATAGCATGAGAATGAACCTCATTGGTTCTTGAGGAAGCTCAAATGTGCTGCGTAACACTTGAGAACAAACCTCATTGGTTCTCGAACATCAAGCAAACATGCTTAAAGGGTTAGTTCACTCAAAAATGAAAATTCTGTCATTAATTACTTACCCTCATGTCGTTGGACACCCGTAAGACCTCCGTTCATCTTCGGAACAGAAATTAAGATATTTTAGTTGAAATCTGATGGCTCTGAAAGGCCTCCATTGGCACAATGGCACGGTTCACTCTCAAGACCCTTAAAAGGTACACTCTAAAAAAAAAAAGGTTCTATATTGCACCAAAAATGGTTCTTGGCTCGTAATCATAGGGGAACCTTTTTTAGTGCTATATAGCACAATTTTGGTGCTTCAGTGGTTCTTCAGCGGTTCTTCAGAGGTTCTTCAGCGGTTCTTCAGAGGTTCTTCACCGGTTCTTTGACTAAGGTGCTATATAGCACCTCTGAAGAACCACTGAAGCACCAAAATTGGTGCTATATGGCACTAAAAAAGGTTCCCCTATGATTACGAGCCTTTTTTTTTAGAGTGTACTAAAGACGTCGTTACAAAGTCCATCTCACTACAGTGGTTCTAAAATAACTTTATGAATCGGCGAGAATAGTTTTTGTGTGCAAAAAAACCCTAAATAACGACTTGCATAGTGATGACGATTTCAAAACAAGGCATCATGAAGCTTTGAAGCGTTATGAATCAGTGAGTCGAATCATGATTCGGATCGCGTGTCAAACCGCCAAACTGCTGAAATTTGGCGATCCAAACTGCTGATTCGACTCGCTGATTCATAACGCTTCGAAGCTTCATGATGCCTTGTTTTGAAATTGTCATCACCTATATAAGTCGTTATTTAGGGTTTTTTTGCGCACAAAAACTATTCTCGCCGATTCATAAAGTTATTTTAGAACCACTGTAGTGAGATGGACTTTGTAACAACGTCTTTAGTACCTTTTAAGGGTCTTGAGAGTGAACCGTGCCATTGTGCCAATGAAGGCCTTTCAGAGCCATCAGATTTCAACTAAAATATCTTCATTTCTGTTCCGAAGATGAACGTAGGTCTTACGGGTGTCGAACGACATGAGGGTAAGTAATTAATGACAGAATTTTCATTTTTGGGGGAACTAACCCTTTAAGCTTCCGTATACCACCACTGATGTGTGAGTTTATGAATATTTATATGTGCATAAAAGCTTAAAGTCAATCTGTTCTTCTTATAAAGCGATCGAGTCTCTTCAGAAAACCACTCAATTCATATGGATTTGACGTAACAATCCATTTATGAACTTTTTGAAGTGTCAGTTACATAGCTGTCAACAGAGGGACGGAAATCTCTCAGATTTAATAAAAAAGATCTTCATTTGTGTTCCGAAGATGAACGAAAGTCTTACGGGTTTGGAACGACACGAGGGTGAGTAATTGATATAGAAATTTCATTTTTGCTTGAACTATCCCTTGAAGTGATATAATACAAATCTACTTGAACTACCACCTTAAAAAGTACAACTAATAGCCATTATAAATAATACAGGTGGCAAAATATAAAGCCACATGTAGAATTGAGTTCATCGTAAGTGGTCGTGGCCTTAAAACATGGCTAATACCCATATATAGACAGGTTCACACACACACACACACACACACACACACACACACACACACACACACACACACACACACACCAAAACACCATCAGGGTAACATGGATGGCACTAAAATAATGTATTAAAGATTAACTAAATATAACAGAAAAAGTAACACAAACACCCTAATGTACATTAGTGATAATACAAATTAGAAACAAAATGTGAATAAATACATGTGACTATTTTACAGTAAAAATGAATAAAATGTGATGTTAAACCAAATTAGTTTTTCACTGTAAGGTAACTCTCAGTTAACCAATTAACAGGTTTTTAGTTTAGATTTTTTTTTAGGTTTTTTTTTTTTTTTTTTTTGATTGTAGCAAGAATTAGAATTTTTTTTTTCTTCTTTGGCTTCTTGCACAAATGTATTTAAAAAAATCAGCATTTTTTGTATTAAAGGTGTTATACAAATAAACATTCTTCTTCTTCTTTATCTAATAATTATAATGTCACCTCTAAGTATTGTAGTTTAACTGCGAACTGGGAACTGCAATGCAATTATAATGCCATCCACCCCAAACTATTTCCTACTTTTCTTTTTGTCACAGGAGATGGAAATCAAGAAAATGGCTAAAACGGGCAACAGAGATGCCTGTAAAGTTTTAGCCAAGCAGCTTGTGCAATTGAGGAAACAGAAAACGCGTTCATATGCTGTCAGTTCTAAGGTCACCTCCATGTCCACACAAACCAAGCTTATGAACTCCCAGATGAAGATGGCTGGTGCCATGGCCACAACCACCAAAGTAAGATCCTCAGGATAACTTTTATTAAAGTCTGTTCTAAACCGCCATTCTTTTTAGGCAATTTAGATTCACTTTAACTTCACATTTAAGTAAATAGGGCTGTTCATTTTGTAGTCCTAAAATTCAAAGAGAATTGGCATTTTAGAGCCATGGCTTCCTTCTGGAATTTCTTATGGGTTTTTTGAATGATGGCTTTGGATTTGTGAGTAAAATAAGGATTGCGGTAAGCATTACTGGAAGCAACTTTGCTTCCAAATGTGAAAGGATATTAAAGTAATGTTAACCTTAATTTAACTCAAATAGAAAAAGCCCATTATAAATTTCCAAGGGAACTCATGGCTCTAAAATGCTAATTTGCTTCCAGCTAGGGCTGCAAATTGATGTTTGTGCATGACTTGACTCTATTAGCCGTGTAGGTAAATTGTTTTGGTTTTATTATTATGTTTGGGCCTATATGTTGGTCTATAAATGCATAACTGGCATAGTGTAGTTGCATGTTGATTCACAGCCATCATTCTTAGTTTGCATAATTGCACAAGTAGCCTAAAGTGCACCTTTTAAAATGGACAGAAATCAAAGAGTGACTCAGTTGTTTGTGTCTCTGCCTCTCTCAAAACATCTTGCAGACAATGCAAGCTGTCAACAAAAAGATGGATCCACAGAAGACCATGCAGACCCTGCAGAACTTTCAGAAAGAAACAGCAAAGATGGACATGACAGAAGAGATGAGTAAGCTGTGTTTTTATTTATTTATGTATTGTTATTGTGGGGGTTTTTGCAAGTGGGTTTTGAAAAATAATGTTATAGAAATCCTAAAGTTTATTGTTTGACAACTTTGTCTTTTTGACAACATTTGATTGTAATGCGTGATTTTTTTTTTTTAGACCTTTTTTCTGTGTTTGTGTCTGTTTACAGTGAACGACACTCTGGATGAGATCTTTGATGGTTCTGATGATGAGGAAGAATCCCAGGACATTGTGAGTCAGGTGTTGGATGAAATTGGAATCGAGATCTCAGGAAAGGTAAGAACTGAAAGATAATATGGGCATCAGTCAAATCAATGTTGAGGCACTAGATTCAATAAACTGCCTTATTACTGTTGTGCATTAGTGTTGAAGTCCATTTGTGTCCATTAGGACTGCATAATGTATTGAATAAAAAAAACTATGCGTTGCTATAAGATTTCAATGCATTCATCTCTAGACTTTATGGAGATGTAGAGAAAATACTGGCATATGATTATGCGTATATGTGCCATATGCAACAACCAAGCAGCAGTGATGCCAGTTTGATCTATAACTAAATGTATCAATGTTTTTGCATACAAACAAGGTCAAAACGAGGAAGCTACTCGGTTGTGTGGGAGTATTTTGGCTTTAAATTTGACCACGCTCAGTCAGAAGTGGTTATAAAACCTGTAGACCACAGTTGCTATTCAGAGAAGAAATACAACAAAACCTCTTCAGTTTGTCTAAGCACAGGCAAACTGTAGAAAATACTTTATGCAGAATGTCACCTCGGTACAATATTTGCTGTTTAATCTGAGATATGTTTTCTTTAACTAGAAAGAACAGGATATATTGATAAATAAAATAAAATAAATAAATAAAATATGCTTAAATAAAAACAGGAACCATCAAATAATAAATAATCCAATAATCCTTCAAGTTTATAACACATCATGTTTTTCATTTGTATCATGCAGCCCTAATATTCATGTAACTATAAAATCATTATTTACAAATGCCAGTAGAGGGTTTTACCACATAATAATTGCGCACAAGTGTTCTTCATGTAAAAGTTCTTCAAGATAAGTTTTTCATGTAAAATTACCCTGTTGTGTACATCCATAGATTTGTTATTGCCTCTTAAATTTGCAAAAAAAAATGATGTAACCACGTCTTGAACATTGAGGGGGACCAAAGTAATTAAACAATTAAAAGGGATTTAAAGGAATAAAGAAGAAATAAGAAAGGTTAAAGAAGTTCAAGGTCTAATTATAGCCTATATAGTTGTTAAGTAATCCGTTTAAACTAGTGCTGTCAATCGATTAAAAAAACTAACTAGAATAATCTCACATTTTTCTGTGATTAATCGCAATTAAAAACGTATGTTTTTAATATATTTTATAATGTAGTGTTTTCACAGTTAATCTCCAAATTAATGCAGAAAAAAACATAAAGACAGTATATTTTAAATATTTGTTTAATGGCATCTTTTTATGAATGAAGGCCAGTGTCACTGATACTAATACTGCTACTGATATCTCTATGAAATAGATTTCCCCCCCAATTTTAAACATTAATAATGGCCATTAAACATTACAGTGTAATTGAAAGCTATCAATTATTTAACATTTATTAGGCTTTAAAAAATATAACAACTTTTAATTTAAGTCAATTTAAAACAATCCTCACATAAACCCATAATAAATGTCATATTTATGTGTCCTTCCTGTCTAAAAGGTAGGAAATATAGGCTACAGAAATTGAATAAAGTTATCAAACTTTAAATTATTAAATAAATATAGATTAATTATAGATTATAGATAGATTAATTAGTAATTTCCTTTGTTCTTTGATTAACTTTAATGACTGGCATCATTAGTGGCTGATGTCACTTTAAGATCAACCGCTGCCGAACATGACGCGGATCTGACACGCTGTCACACACTTCCCATTTTCTCACTTCCCAACTCTTTCAGTTCAATTTGGCCATTTCCAATTATTGGGGGAGGACTTGTCCCCCACAATGTCTATGGTGGTTACGAACCCTGAACTGTACAGCCATTCACAATTTCAAAAAGTATCCTTACGTTCTGCACTCTCCCCTGAGAGCACACAGAGCAAGATATTTGAGCAAACATTTGCTGTAGTCTTCCAATTATCACTATTGAAGTTAACCAATCTTATGACAAATTCTGCTTATTTGATACTTTTGACAGCACAAAATTTAAAGTGTCCCTGTTATGCTATTTTAAAACCTTTATTTAACCAGGAAAAGTTCACTGAGATTCAAGTTCAAACTCATTTTGGAGGTCTCCTACAATTATATTATATGCTTCCAAGGTCAAAAAACATTTACATTTTCTCATAATATACATTGCAGCATCACCTTTTCTCACAGTGTATGAAGAGCCTACTCTGCTCTGATTGGTTAGATGGCCCAGTCTGTTGTGATTTTGTCTACCACTACAGTGTGTGTCTGAAATAAAACTCCTATTACCATTTACCATATATGAAATTTAGCTCCAGATTCTTCCTCAGCACATGTATACACAGTGAGACGAACAGTAACGATGCCGTTGGTTTTATCAATTCAAGCCCGAGTCCTCATCTTACAACTAGCCTACAACTAAAATTGACAAATGCACTATGCACTTATACACTATGTAATTATGCACAACCATGTAGTGGATGAACTTCATAAGGTTATTTTGTCATTCCACATCAAAGTCTGATTGCCCCCACCCCCTCGGCTACATAAGTAAAGCTGCGACAGCTGAGTGCATGAAGTGTCCAACATTCCACACTCAGTTGTGCATCAGCCGGGTATTTTGCACTTGTTTTTTTCTTTTGAATTTTTTTTTTTGTGTGAACACTACTCACATAATTTATACTACAAAACGGCATAGAGTAGTGCATAAGTACACGAATTGGAATGCGCCTGCCTTTTATGAATGAGTCGTTCAAAGACGCTGATTCATTCAGTAACAAAACATCATTGTGTTGCTCAGAGATGTGCAATGGCTCGACTGTGGTTTAGTTTGGAGCTGTTTTCATTGGAGCAAAACAATATTCTGAGTCTAAAAGTTTATTGAACTATAATCAATATCACATTTGCAAATGTGCTGATATTTGGGAAAACAACACTCTTAATTTATTAAGAGGGGGGTTCATTTATGTGGTGGCATTTTTGCCCCAAGCCCCCGTTATTTTCCGACCCTGGTGTGTGTGTCGCGGGGGTTCGCGGCTCTTTTTCAAGCCCAAGCGGAGACCCCTTCTGTTGCTAGGCGTGAAACATAGCAAAGGCCACTACATGCCAAAATGTGACTTTAAATGTTATAATACTGACTTTATATGACTTTGTCTTGATATGAATTATAGAACATTATAAGTAAGTAGTATGACAAAAATGACTATATTAACACTACATGACAAGCTTATTATTTATGAATCATAACTTGTGTGAGAATTCACACTTATTTTATTATAGAGAATGAGATCCATTGAGAATTAAATATCTTTTTTTCCGTACCCTACCTGAAGTGTCATGATTATTGAGCCTTTGATTGCAGCAGCACTATCCATCACATCGTATTTTGATCCATAATGGAATTTTTGTTTCCCCTGCAGATGGCACATGCCCCTTCAGCTGGCCGAAACAAACCGAGCGCCACCACATCCAAAGCAGATGGGATATCAGACGAGGAGATTGAGAGACAACTCAAAGCCCTTGGAGTGGACTAGTGCTCATGCACACACGCACACAAACACCTGATTATTGCCTGGCAACAGGAGGCAGCACACTCCACTCAGACACGCATTATAATACATCCATACCGAATACAAATGCATACATAGACACAGATACTGATAAATGGACTGTCTAATAGCTTACATTCACAGTCACAGACCTGCCTACTCTGGGATATCCGTGCCACAAATGGCAAATGCAATGTTTTTTAATATTTATTTATGACAATGAGAGATGACTATTAAGGTTGTTAGGACCCTTTCAGGGGATCGGCTGTTTCAACTCTCTTTAGAAGGACAAAAATAAAATAAAAAGTTTGAATACACATATTGCAAATGAATACACACACAATGCCTTCGAGAATAAGGCGATTGCGTCCCCCTGAAATCTACACTTCAATCTCTTTGATCGATAACTCTGAAACTCGCGTTGGTGTAAACAAGTTTGACAGGAGAACTCTACCTCTGTAAACATAAGAAGTGACAGGGCTGGCTCTTTAGTCTCGCCGTGTTTTGTCTTGTCCTCACTTTACCTTGCTCTTCTCCCAGTGCATGGCAAAACACTTGTGTGAGTCATGTCTTTAGTTTCCTCTTATCACCTTCGCTCCGTTTATGAATTGTAAATGATTGATTGAGTTTGTCTTCTAGGTTCAGTTCTTACTTGGATATTTTATTCAGCTGCTTTTCAGGGGCGATGCCAAATCGTATGAAGTGTGTTCCAGTTGAGCACATTATTTATCCTCCTGTGATGTCTGAAGAAGTTGCTCTCCTTGATTTCTCATGTGCCTGAGGTCTCGGGTGACCGTGTGTGTGGTTTTCTCTCGCAGTTGTATAGGCGTGTTCTGACTTCAGAGATGCTCGAAAGGTTTCTGTTACCTGTCGATTTAAATCAGGGTGTGACCAAAGTAAGGGTTGTTATTTTGAGACGCATGTGAAAGCGGCATAAGGAGCTTGATCTTTGATTATACACAGACATGGATTTTAGGTTGATGATACTTATGCACTGCAGTATATCGTAAGGATGTAAATAATGTAAGCATGAAAGTTTAGAGTTTAATCAACTGAGATTTTTGAAATATGGGTGATTACTTTTCTTTCTTAATTTGTTCACAGACAGGCATTGTTCAAATTTAAGGGGATTATATACCATTAACCACAAATAAAATTTGTTATAATATGTGGCTTGTTTGTGTTTTGTTTCAATAGAGAAGTGGGAATTAATTTTTTTAAATAGCCATTTACCACTAGAGGGCAGAGCCAAAACATGATTCAATATTTACAATTTTTTCCTATTTATAAGAAAGCTGCACTGCAGTTCAAACGTTTGGGTGAAATAATATATACATATATTTTTGTGGAAATAAATTATTACTTTTATTCAGCAACGATGCATCAAATTGGTCAGAAGGGACAGTAAAGACATGTATAATGTTACAAAAAGATTATATTTCAAATAAATGCTGTTCTTTTTTACTTTTTATTCATCAAAAATCCGGGAGAAAAAAATCTGTTTTTACAAATAAAAAAAATTAAGCAGTACAATTGTTTTCATCTTTGATAATAAGAATTTTTTCTTGATCACCAAATCAGAATATTAGAATGATTTCTGAAGGGTCATGTGACACTGAAGACTGGAGCAATGATAGTAAAAAGGTATGCTATAATACATTTTAAAATATTAAAATAGAAAGCTGTAATATGTGTATGTATTTTTTATCAAATAAATGAAGCCTTGGTGAGCATAGTCTACTTTTAGTTCTATCTAGATTTATTTTTAGAATATATACATTTGTGTGAAGTTAATATTATTTGTGATGATAATCAGCCTGATATTAACAGAATTGCAGTGATTGATAATTTAAGTCTCCAGAATATTGAAATTAACTGCTCTCTTTAAAAAAGAAAGTCTTATATTCCTTGGAATAAAAAAAAATGTGTCTGTTTATCTGACCTTAATCCTGTATTTCAAAAAGTACAATAGTTGGGAGACTTGAGTCTGCGTTTTATATAACTTCGGTTATGGTTATGGTCGCTCAGAAGCATTTATCTCAATTTAACAGCTTACTGACTTCAAACCCAGAAACTGCCATTAGTGTAGGAGTCCTTTGAGGATTACTGAAAAATGTGTCACCCTCACATTTTCAGTTCATTTCACAGAGAGACACAAGATGCACATAGTGCAATCCTTCTGGCCTCCTTGAACGTCTGGAGACGCAAGTGTGCATGACTCAGAGGCAAATGCTGGCACTCCCACTCACAAATACTTGAATATTACATTTCAGTCAGGTCATGCCAGATTAGCCATGAAGAAGAGTCTGACTCAAAAGGTAAAACTAAACTTTAACATTTACAATATGATTAAACAGAATAACAGAGATCGACAAAAGAGAAAATGGAAATGGTGTGAAGCTTTGGTCAGACAGGCCCGAGGCTGGAAATGATTCTGCAGGCATGCGTTTGATAGAAGCAATTGATATTGACTTTTCTTCAGAAGTTGACATTTTTATTTCTATCTATATAATTCACCCAGACACCGAAGGCGGTTGGTTCTTCATCCCAAATAACAATCAATTGCTAGAAGGATTTTTCAGTATATCAAGAGATGAAAGTCTATCTTATGTCATGAATATGGCCATTCAGAATCTGCAGAGAAACTCATGAAGCCCTTGGCCCTTTGCATGTTTGAGTATTAAATAATTTGCAAAAACGCCCTCAAGACATCCTTGGTGTATATGACTTTATTCTTTCTGATGAACACAATCAGAGTTATATTAATAAATATCCTGATGTTTCTAAGCTGTATAATGGCAATGAACAGGGCTCATGAGTTTGAAGCTCAAAAAAGTGCATCCATCCATTATTAATGTACTCCACACAGCTTCCACCGCCTTCCGGATTCAACTTACAAAGTGTAACGCCTCTCGCAGTTCAAAGCGCTTGCGCTACGTCAAACATCATATTTCGCTATGTGGATTTTGTCTGACACAAACGCATCGCTTCACTTCAGAAGGCCTTTATTTACCACCCAAAAATTTAATTTGCCCATGATTTACTCACCCTCAAGTCATCCTAGCTGTATATGACATTCTTCTTTCTGATGAATACAATCAGAGTTATATTAAAAACCAAGCTTTATAATGGCAGAGAATGGCTGTTTCTATTTTGAAGTCCATAAATATCTAACCTTCATAAATGTAATCCAAACGGCTTGCTCTATCCTCTGCGCTTCCGCGTACATCACCGGAACTTACGCTATGCCTGCGTCCTACGTCATACACTGGAACAACTATCTCTCATGAATGAGCGTACGACAATTAGCGGAAGTTAGAGATTACAGTTTGTAAAGTTTTAAATATGGATATTTCTTTAAAAACCAAGCTTTATAATGGCAGAGAATGGCTGTTTCTATTTTGAAGTCCATAAAAATCTAACCATCATAAATGTAATCCAAACGGATTACATTTATTAACCCCCCGAAGCCGTGTGGATTACTTTTATACACAGCCATTAAAAAGCTTGGAAGAGCCAGGACATTTTTAATATAACTCTGATTGTATTGGTCTGAAAGAAGATTGTCATATACCTAAGATGACTTAAAGGTCCCATGGCATGGATTTTTTATTTTATTTTATAATGTATTCTGAGGTGTACTTATATTGTTAGTATGATTTTTACATCATAAAATGTCATAATTTAGAAATAAAAGGCATTTTTTCTATACTGATGTTTGCCCTCTGGCTGAATGCCCTGTTTCAAGGGGCGTGTCTGCTGTGAGACTTCAGTAAAAACGCCCACTGTTGTGATTGGCTGACATCTTTGCATTTGAAATGAGCGGAGGGTGCGTGGTTTAACGAGGTCTACGAGGCACATCAGAGAGACGGATGGACCTGAGTTCACTTCTCATCAGTTCTCTCAGCACGTCTCAGTTCAGTGAACTGTTGTAGTTACTAGCATATACTTCAGGTTATTAGTTTATTTCTAGTCGGAGGGACTGTCACTCATGTCAGAAAGTTAGTAGCTTTAGTAAATGATGGATCAGCGCTGACTGGAGACGCAAACCGTTTAGAACGATTCAGTCCGATTTGGTGAACTGGTCGGAAAGCGAAAAAGCATCAGTGACGCGCATTGAGTACACAGCGCAAACAAAGACAACAGCGCAGTAATCGAATGTAATCCAGTTTATTGTGGGGATAGCTGGCTAGCCTAGCCCGGATAAGCTCACGCTTACCCCCCTTCTGCTTAATCTCGCGCCGCGCATGGTGCCTCCGCTGTGGGCCAGATGTAGTACTGGGGGTCGGTGATGTTGAAGCCCAACCGCCCAGTGCAGCCCGAGCTTCGGCGTCCGTGAAGTTTATCTCTAAAGATGTGGCTCTGCCGATGTTGAGCAGAAACTCACGACTGTATGCACATTTTAGAACAGATGCGATGAGGACGTACAAAAACACTGACTCACAAGATAGAAAACACAAAAACACCGTTCTGTCGGGAGAGAGAGAAGCCGCAGCGTGTGCACGAATAATAAAGTTCTGTGTGAACTTGAATAATTAGCTACACATCAGAAATAACTGATCACAGATCACAGATTCATTTGTACATCCAAACACTGAGAAACTGCCAGCATTCACTAGTTCACAAGCCATGATCTCTCGAGGACAAAAAAATATGGCGCTTGCATGGGCGTGCCAAATTCTCTGGGCGGAGGAAAGGGAGGTAACCGTTCCTATTATGACGTCATAACAGGAGAATTCAAGATCAGCTCGTCTGAGCTGTCATTTTCTCAAAGGCAGAGAAAGACACCCAGAACTCGGTTTACACCAATCAAAATTTCTAGCCACTTAGGGACAATATTCAGGCTAGGGGAACTCATATTAATGTTGAAAAACCTCATAAAATGAAAATTTCATGCCATGGGACCTTTAAAGGAACACGCCAACTTTTTGGGACTTTGGCTTATTAACTGTATTCCCCAGAGTTAGATAAGTCCATACATACCATTCTCAGCTCCGTGCGTGCCATAACTCTGTCTGATGCAACCCCTGCTAGCCTAGCTTAGCACAAAGACTGGAGGTAAATGGCTCCAGCTAGCCTACTGCTCAATAAGTGACAAAATAACGCCAACATTTTCCTATTTACATGTTGTGATGTGTATAGTCACAGCGTGTACAAATAACAAGGTAACATGAGACAGCCATCTTATAAACGTATACATACCGGGGACTATATTCTCATAAGGTGCAGCACTGCTCTACTTCTGCGGAGTGCGGAGTGATAGAGCAATTACTAGATAGTTTACAATCATGGATGTTCACTGTATTGTAAAGAACTGCGACAATAAACAGGGGAGACCAGGTAATACAATGATATTTCATAGAATTCCAATCCAAAACACTGACCTGATGAATCGATGGCTACTTGCTCTGGATATAGATCCAAACACACATGTAGCCCTCATCAAGCACCATTGCATTTGCTCTGAACATTTCACAGAGGACGACTATTTTGAAAAAATGGAATTTGCCACACGGACCATGTGTGCTGAAGGATACGGCCATCCCATCGATAGTACAGACGGGACAAAGTGGATCACCTGCGGCTGCAGTAAGTGTTCTGTTATGTTTTTAGATGACTAGCCTACTGTAACAGTACCATTAGCTAGATCTAATGTAACGTTCGGGACACTGTTACATGAATAGAATCAGAATCAGAATCAGAAAGAACTTTATTGCCAAGTGTGCTTTCACACACAAGGAAGTCACTACTGTATTGCAGTTTTTCCCGTGCTCCATGTATCCCCTGTAATGTTAGTATTGTGTTGTCACGAACGCGTCCTGTCACAGTAACAAATGAGCGGTGCTAGAGGTAATTCTCTGGACTGTAGCATTTACCTTGCTAATGAATTGGAGGGGGGGTGGGCAGTTTTAATTTTTGTCTGTGGGTTCATTGTGCAAAAACAGCTATCTAGTCACGCTGGTTTTGTTGACGGAAGTAACAACGCTGCTTCTCATGTGCTGCGAGCAAATCACTCCCCAGAAGTAGAGCAGTGCTGCACCTTCTGAGAATATAGTCCCCAGTATGTATACGTTTATAAGATGGCTGTGTCACATGTAACCTTGTTATTTGTACACGCTGTGACTATACACATCACAACATATAAATAGGAAAATGTTGGTGTTATTTTGTCACTTATTGAGCAGTAGGCTAGCTGGAGCCATTTACCTCCAGTCTTTGTGCTAAGCTAGGCTAGCGGTGGTTGCATCAGACAGAGTTATGGCACGCACGGAGATGAGAATGGTATGTATGGACTTATCTAACTCTGGGGAATACAGTTAATAAGCCAAAGTCCCAAAAAGTTGGCATTTTCCTTTAAAGGGGTCATGAACTAAGAAAGCTAATTTTCCTTGAGCTTTTGACATATAAGAGGTCTTCATACTATAAGAATATCCTGTAAGTTTCAGAACTGAAAATTTCCTTGTTAGTCCAATAAAAGTTTTTTTTATTTACACCAGGCCCAGCAAACGACAGGGTTTTCAAAGTGGGGAATCTATGACGTCAAAGGGAGGCAAGCACCGCCTCTGCAGAAGAATATCAATGCCTACTTCATCACTGCCTGTTTAGCCCCGCCCACCGGTTCGCACATTACATGCAATAGAACAGGTAACCTAAGTAACAGGCCTACATGGTGTTAAACCAGATCGAGCTACCAAGCAATAAACATGCTGTTGAGGATTACAAATTATTGTGCAGTGCCTGAGCTCGACAGTTATGCAACATTTAAGTAACTGTGTTCATACTAATGCCTGATCTGAGACCAGTGATTTCTGAAATGTAATGATTCATGTACAGTCAGATGTTCTTTGTCTGTGTGTCAGTAAATCAAACCAGTGACTAAACATCAACTTGCGTTGTTTCTCTTAGTTGATGAAAATAATCTGTTATTTAAACTGATTAAAAGCGATCAAAGAACTCTCCCTTTGCAATCGCTGGAGCTGTCAATCAAACCGCGTGAGTTTATCAGTGACAGAGTTCTGGACTCGCGCCAAAACTCCCGTTTTATTCAATGAATCTCTTAAAGGAACACTCCAATTTTTTTTTAATTAGGCTCATTTTACAAGTCCCCTAGAGTTAAATAGTTGAGTTTTACCGTTTTTGAATCCATTCAGCTGATCTTTGGATCTGGCGGTAGCACTTTTAGCATAGCTTAGCATACATCATTGATTCTTGTCAGTCCATTAGCATCTCATTCAAAAAATGACCAAAGACACTTTCAATATGTTTCCTATTTAAAACTTGACTCTTCTACAGTTACATCGTGTGCTAAGACCAACTGAAAATGAAAAGTTGCGATTTTCTACACCTATATGGCAAGGAACTACTTTCTCATTCCTGCGTAATAGTCGCAGATCTTCGCGGCCGTACCATGGCTGCAGCGGCGCATTATTGTCCATCGCTGACTGGGAGGAACAGTCGCTCACAGTCCCACGTCTCTGGACTAATTTGCCTAATCTTAATGGTACTTTAGACCACAGTGGAAACGCAGACAGTAGCAGGTCTGGGGGAAAAATAGTTCCTGTTAAAAAAGTTACTGGTACAAATTGTTCGGGGTAATTTTGGTGGAAACAGGGCTATAGTTACAATGAAAGCATTCATTAGTGTACAGAAACTGAGTTGCAATGACGAGATCACTGCATTCATGCGGTCAACATGTCTGTGATCGGCTACAATGCTCATCACTGCAACCTTTCATGCCACAATCTAAATATAATGCCATAGATCCTATCACAGCAGTGGGCGTTTACACTGCTCTCACAGCAGAGCGTTCAGAGCAGAGGACTAAAATCAGGGTAGGAAAAATGCCTTTTATTTCTAAATTATGAAATTTTTTGATGTAAAAAGCATTCTAACATAAGTGCACCCCAGGAAACATCATAAAACAATAAAACAACGCAGTTCATGACCCTTTTAAGGGTTGGTAAATCATGGCTATCCCTTTAAATTATGCGTCATGGGCGTCCCATGGACAGTGTGTTATAATAGGCAATGTCCTCACAAGCATTTCAATGAGGGCTGTGAGGGGGTCGCATGTGTGATGCCACTAAGTCACAGAGAAAAAAAGCCTGTTGGGAAAAAAAGTAATTATTGTGGAACAAAACACTCCTAATAATTCACTTACTGCAGTCACCTCTGCTTATTCATGGGAAGGGATAATGGTTAAATTACTTTGCTGCAGAACAGCAACCGTGTTTTTGTTCCTCTGAATTTATTTACATTCTGAAAGGAAGCAATTTATGCTGTTCTGTATGCAACTTCTAGGAATTTCTAATTATCTTTTCTTTCCCGAGACAGATTGTGGCAATTTAAATAATTTTTGTAGGCTAATAGCCATTTCCCTTTAGAAACAAGAAAACATCAATAACTTGGCACGTTACTCCTGTTGACTAAGTAGGTACATTTCAAACCCTAAAACAATAAACAGCTATTAGACGTTGAAATATGAGCAACATATACTGCTAATACCTTTTTTGGCAACAACTTGAGCTTGAAATCCTTGTTTGATCTCATAAATAACTCAGCAGACAGCACAGCCAATGTTTTGTGTCTGGGCTATATTTTATAACACTGTCAAACCTGACAATCCATAGACACAGTATGCATTTCTCAAACTCCCCCTGTTACTCAAGCCAGTTTTGCTGTATCGTTCTGGCCTGGATACCCCAAGAAATTATCTAGGAGAACATATTAAACAAACTGTTTTAATGAGGCTCTCATTCACCTTGTTCGATCACTTTTGCTTTAAACCAGCTTTTAAGGGTCTTGTAATTAGAATATGGTATTAACAAGATTAATGAGTTGATACAGTCAAACCAAAATGTATTCAGACACCTTCAACATTTTCTCACATTATCACAGTTTATTCGCTATAGTTTAGAACATGGTAATGCAATTTAAGTACAATAATTACCAAGCAATGCTTCATTTTGTTGGCAAGCAAAACCTGTGCCTGAACCTGTGCCTGAAAGTGTTTGAATAATTTTGGTCCCAATTGTTTATCACTGTATGAAGAATTTTGGGGAATAATGTCACAGTTTACTTTATTTTGCTATCCGCATATACATAAATTAACTATAGTGTCCTGCACCCACTGGTAAAAAAATAAATCTATTGTCTGAATAATTTTTGGTTTGACTGTATATCATCACAGCTATTTTGTAACAATACACCGCAATCTCAAAGGCAACGTTGCTGGGTGGCAGTACAGGAAATGGGCAATAGGGACTGACCAAGCAATTCAATAATGAAATATCTGTTTGTCATGCCTGTTTCCATTTGCATCAACATTGCCCGATGGTGACAATGCTTAAATTTCCATATAGGCCTATCATTATATTTCACGAGGTATGGACAGTTCCATCTTATTATGGATTCATGGATTATGGGTTCATACAAGGGTATCCAATCATAAACTCAACAAGCACTTAAGTGTAAAGGTTGAGGTAGGTCTAATGCCAAGTATGAGTATTTCTGTGTGTTGTTATGAAACACACAATGGTCATAATTGTAACACATCTGTGGTCAGAGCATCTATGTTCTTCTGCCTGCACAAAGAGGGGTTGCAGATGCTGGTTACTCATTGCATTTAAATTAATTTAACACACTCATGGTCAATGTTCGTTCTAATTTGTGTTCTTGATAAGCAAAACCTATCAGGCAGATCCTTTAGACAGAAACACCCCATGTACCAGCCATTTTTTTAAACTTATGAACATTTATATAATATGCACTCTTAAGAAAAATGGTTCTAAGTAGTACCAAATTAGGGTTCTTTGGCTTGTGACAATAGCAGAACCCTTTTTGGTGCTAAATATAGCCCTTTTATAAGGTTCCACCATAAATAACCATGATTTGAAAGCATTGTATAATGGTGTTATAAATAACCTTTTTAATAATAGTTTATTTTCATTAATAGTATGTTAGTATCTTCATATTATTCATGTTAGTAGTATTACTGATATTATTTTTTATAAAGTATTTATTAATGTTGTATGTTTTAGACCTCTATCTGCCTCTTATAATATCTTGTTGCCTCTATTTGGGCTTTACATAAAAGTACAAATAAATGAAACAGCATGTTGTGTCAATTAGGCACTTTTATTTTTTATTGACATGGCAAATTGTAGCAAAAATTGGAGTGCTCTAACAACATTTGTTAGCTGAATACATTAATAATTGACATTGAACAAGATAAAGAAGTAATGAAGACCAAGATCCTTCAAGGTTCTCCAATATGTGGATGGTGGATATTAATGTTTTCTGAGTGGTAGTTTCTCTGCAGATGATGAGGTTATGGACCTCACAATTACAGTTACAGTGTGTCTCTTCCATTTGATTATGTAAAAACAATTATGTTTATGAAGACCAAAAATAGCAAAAATTGACAGTATGTGAGCCCTTTACCGTATTAAAAGGAAAAAGTGATATAAAGTCATGGGATATCTTTAATGTTTTTTGTGACTGGGTATGTTTAGGTTTAGCGTACTAATTAAAAAAATCTAACAATGATGGATCATAAATTAAATATCTCTGTTACTTACTTTGTGGAGTATCCTCAACTGAACAGAGCTGCTCACACTTACATGTTCTGTTAAACTAAAAAGAGAAATGACATGATTGGATTGAATTTTTAAAGTTAAAATGCATAGACATTTTAGGAAAAAAATTATTTACTTGTTGAGAGTGTGTTGACAGTCTGTGTGGTTGTATAGCGAGCTCCAGAAAATCAATAATGAGGTGCCTTTGACAGTTACACATTTTAAAAACAAAAAGGCGGGAATAAAGAACCCCAAACTCTAACACAAAGGTTCTTCAGGACATAACAGTTCAAAAATAGAACTGTTACTACTTGTAAAGAACCAATAAATAACTTTTTTTAGAGTAGATATAATGTAGTGTATAATGCCCATTCATTAGCTCAAGATATCTTTTTTCCCCACACATTTTCTTTGCAGTTTTTTTTTCTGTCTGCGCAGGAGCAACATCAAAGCGCAGCATCACACTTGCAGCTCAGAGGGAACGTTTCCCAAGGAAGTCTTGTGTATGTGTTGGTGTGCGTATGAGAGAAAGAGAAAGCAAGTTCAGAGAAGAGATGGAGGTGTTGTGTCTGGATCTCTGTCTGGGTTGTGTGAACTTGGACTACAAGGTAACTGTTCACATTTAGTTTACTTGAGAGTGAGAGAAAGAAAGAATAATGAAAAGAGACAGATGACATTGGCAGAGTAAGTTTGGAGCAAAGTGTGGTCTGTCTGAAGAATACATTTTGTGAACTCATTACATCAATATGTGAAAGTAGTAAAAGAAAAAGTTAAAATGCAGACATGGATGTCAGAACCGACTTTTATCTCTGATCAACACATCAAGCGGTGTCACCCAAAAGGGAGGCATCCCGACACACACACACAAATATATATCCATTGGGACATTTACTTCTGCAGCATTTATTTTCAGATTCATGTGGTGTAACAAAAGTGTGATGCATTGCTGTGCTATCCGACAACACTGCCTTATGGTTAAGATATGTCTGGGTTATTTGTCATTTCGTCTCAATACTGACAAGATGATAAATGTTGTATGAAGTGCCCTCTTGGGCCTGTGACGCAAACATCACAGGTTTGGTTCAAGATAAAAGTGACCTGTGAAATAAGCCTCTTGAAAAAGACACTTAAACCCAGATTGCACCAGGGTTGTAGAACGTATTTGTACCAAGTTGTGTTTTGGTCGGCTTAACCCTATAAAGCCTGTATCATATTTGATATGTAAAATTCAAAGGCATCAAAATGATTTCCTTAAAAAACAATCTACAATACCTTCTGTCGTCTTATTGATGTTTCATAGTGTTTTATCACGTAAAATGCCTTTTAGTATAACTGTAAAAATGTCCATCTTCAGGTTGTGGTATATGTGTCTTTGTGCAGTGAAATCTTTACTGATTTTTAATAAACAAAACATTAGAATAACTTTTATATTGTTAGTAATATTTCAAGATGAACATTTACTGGACTGAATAATCTTAGGTTTACTTGATCATCCATAAATATTGTTTTAGAAAAATCATGTTAAAATGTGATTATCAAATAAAAAAAAAATACATCTCTCAATCATTGAATTGCATAGCTTGAATTAAAAATGTCTCTTAAGACATTATTGGGAGATATACTGTAGAGTGACAACTGATATTTATATGCATTTTATTCTGCTATAAAGATCTCATTGATTTACATTACATAACATTACCTAAAACGTAATATTAAAAAGGGAACTGTGGTTGGTCACTCAGGTGGCACATTCCCATCTGTTTAATTGAATAGTCGCCAAAGTCTCTGTATTGTGAGACTAAACTTAAAGGACGAGTTTGTTTAATTATGTCATTCTAAACTTCTATGGCTTTGTTTCTTCAGTGGAACACATTCTGAAGAACTGTTTTTCTCCAATGAATGAAATTTGATATTTTAGTCATGTGACACGCAAGAACGGTTTGACTTAGTTGACGTTTAAGGTTTGGGACACCATATTTGATGTAGTCATTTTATGTGTGGATTGACCATTTGATTTGATTTGAGATTATGTTTTGATCTCTTTGTCTTGTAATTTCAGAATATACGAGTAGTATCGATTCATTTCACACTAAATGAAAGCCATATGAGTTTGGCTCATTTGTGGGGTAAATATTTATATACACAATTACAAAGTGGCAGCAATAATAAAACCACAATGACATACAGTATATAAATAAAAGGTACCAAAATGATGATTATCAAAAGTGTGGATTTCATTTTTGGTGATGCTTTTAGCACTTGAATAATACTTGTCTTCGTGTGAAGATCAATCCTTAAGTGAAATCTCCCAACTCCACAAACATGTGAAGGGCATAAATAACTACAATTTATGAAAAAGTTACAAGGTAATTCTAAAATGCAGACCATTTTGACCTTCAGGGAATTTATCCATTTCACTTGAGAAAATACCAAACAGTGTGCAAATAATGAGGCTGCAGGCTCATGTGCTATACAGCACAAAGAGAAATAAAAAGAATTATAGACACATTTAGGCAGATATAGAGTTTTGTATGAATAAAAGGTTTTTGGTCTATAGCGGGTAGGTAAAAATTTATTTCGATATTAGCAAACACATAATTTTCCCATTTTCCCCCATAAATGGGTCTTTACATTGACATTTATAGCTTCCTTTATATTTTTGGAGATTATATTTCTGCATCAAGAAGTTTGAAAACCATCTCGGTGTGGAAAAGTGCAGTGTGAAACGGTCTTCAAAATTGTTTAAGCTACTTTGTTCTGCAAAACAAAAACAGCTTACAGGATTCAAATGACACAAGGGTTTTCTTTTTTGGGTCAAGAACATATAGTTTCAACTTTCAAAAGGCATTCTTTCTAGCAAACAAAAATAATTTATCCATGTGGGAATGTTTGCATTCAACCTGGAGGCAAAGCTGAACCTAAAAAGATTCCTGACGTAAACAGTTGCTTCTCCACAGGTTAAATGAAATGACTTGACATCTGCTGTAAACAAACTGGTGTTCCGCAGGAGGAATTTTAGCTTTGGCTTTTATGGGGATCAGATGAATGGGGTTTTTTTTTGTTTCCAAGATAAGCTATAATGACGAATCTCTGCTCCAGGGAAAGACTGACAGAATGAGAGGAAAGTGACAAGCCATGCGAGAGCATCATCACAAAGGCTTCCCATCCCTCCTCCCTCAGTAGCCCACCTGTTCGTGCTGCTTTATATCCTTCATTCTCTCATTTTTGTGTCTCGCTCTTTCAAGCAAGCCCTTGCCTTGTTACAGACACTCTTCCTGTTCAGATCCCAATCTCTGTCCCTGCCTTATTAGAAATCCAATTCCCTGCCTTTCTGACCTCACATCCTCTACATTTCCCCTTTAAACATTTGCTGCAAAACTTTTGATGTGAGCAAAACATCCAGACCAATAACGGTTTCGTTTGCCTCTATTAAGACACAATCTTCCATCCATCTCACTCTTGGGTAAATATGCACATAAATTAGAATGCATTACCTCCATGTGCTCTAGACTTTCCAGAGTTTATTTTTATAATATGCACCGCTAGCTGTCATGAAGCATGAACCCTATCATTTATTGAGTGTGCTGATATTTGGTGGGATCTGTTCTGCTTGTTGAAGGTCTGACTATCCGAGCTTCACCGGTTACATAACAGCCAGATTGCAGAAGGGTTCCTGGCTGAAAATGAATCATAGCCTATTGAACCACCCTGGAGGACCTTGGATAGCATCCTCCACAGGACCTAATGATCACTACAACACATTTAGGGCCTGTCTTATACCACAAATACACTGTAAAATGTTTTCTGGAAACTCTTATAAAGTAGGCTAATTTCCCCATATTGTGTGTTTATTTAATAGTCGAGAAGAAAGTAGTAGGAAAATGATACTTAAAAATATTGACGTTTAACGGGACTCAATCGATGTAATTGCTGAGTAATTCTTCACTCGATCATAAAACAGTGCCTGCCTCTCATTAAGCACCTGTCAGGCGCACCACGGCGCGCGGCTCCCACGCACTATATGAATCGCACGCGCTCTCACCAGGAGCACTAAACAGTCACACACAGCTCCGACATTCCGCCACTCACACTCACACACAGTTCCGCCACTTGTAGGGAATTCTTATCCAAGGAAATCGTGCTGAATCGAAGGCATCCTCCTTGGAATCACTAAACGTAAGTACTTAAGTTAAATTACCAAATGAGGATGACCATTTGTTTTTCGAAGTGTGTTTGTGTCTTATGATGTGTAGGCTAATGGAAATATATTGTTTTGAAGTGTATGAAAATGTGTGTGTGTGTGTGTGTGTGTGTGTGTGTGTGTGTGTGTGTGTGTGTGTGTGTGTGTGTGTGTGTGTGTGTGTGTGTTGGGGGTTCTATATGCGTGTGCGTGTAGCCTATGATACGTGTGTATAGGATATTCTTATATAGCCTAAGCTACGCGATTTTTTCAGGCTTTAGACTGAGCACAACCAAATTGACAAATATTTCAAAGGATTAACAGGATTTACAGTTCAATTAACCTATTTTTTCTTCTTCATTTAAACATACCTAGAAAATCTTATTAAGTAAATGAATTCATGAGAATTACATACTCAAACCAAATCAGACAAAGAAAGCACAGTATGAGCATAAAGGTCCATAATGGTTTTGTTTCAAGAGAACCCAGAAAACGATGACAAGGAATTATTTAGCTTCTTCTTCAGCTTCTTTATGTAGGCTAGTTTCTATATATTCAGTTTAGTTCCTGTTGCTGTTTTACATCGAATACATTCTAGTCCCATTTAAATGAGTATAACATATTACAAATGCCCCAATGGTCTTATTTTACAAATGTTCTGCTCTCATTTGTATCCATTCAGATATTTAACTATTTTGACTACACTGTCATAAAATGTCTGGTCATCTATAGACTTTTTATTTACTTACTAACTTGAATTATGTGCTAAATGTGTGTATGATGAATGCTTACCCGAAAATAATATATATTAAATATATTTATAAAATACATATTTATGTATTGTATAATATATTATTGTTTTGTAATAATATATTATTTTAAATATAAATTAAATAAATGTTTCTATGTTCTGGAAAAATTTCAGCTCAGGCTAACTTTTATTAATACATATGTATTTAGGGAACCAACGTAACACTTTATAATAATTTTCATTAATTAATCATTAATAAACATTATATAATGCTTAATGGATCATCAGTTAATATTCACATCACATAGTTAAAATATGAGATAATGTGCTTGTTAATTTTTACTAATGAACTAAACATTACATGGTGATTCATTGATCATTATTTAATGTAAATTGATATGCAAATGTTATTTAACTTTCAGTTTATATGATCATGCACTTCTTGAACACATTTGAACAGATGTTATACAATGAATAAAATCTTATTTGTTAATGTATTTGAATGCTAACACGTCTTTAGACTTCAATACATATATTACCTAATGCATGTTTTTACATGTACAAATGTTTTGAGTAGTAATTTTAAGCACTTTATGTTTACACATTATTCATTAACTCATAGCCACAGTAAAGGTCACACATTTGGTCTTTGTTTGTTGTGGTGTGTATGCAGACTTCTACTATACAGCTTTACAAATCATTTATTCATTATTTGTTCATGTTTTTGCAGTACCCAATCTAAAGTTTAAACTATTTATCATACTTAAATGTTTGTAAATGTTTACTATTAACCATTTAGTACCTTTATGGGCATTGGACTTTTAGCTACTGCAACATCGTTTGTGTAAAGGGTGGTTATTTAATTTTAGCTAAATGCTTGCTAAACAAAAACAAATAATTTTAATTTGGTTGCAAAACATTTTTATTACCACAACATTTAGTATACTATATCTGCCACAATCGCTTTATATAAACGCACAAAGATGGAGATTCCAAAAGTCTTTGATTCAACACACAGATTATTCAAACACAGGGAAGTTTCAGCATAACAGACGAGACTGGACAAATGTAACTGAAATCACAAGAACGTATGCTGCCTTCACGTGCAGAAATGAAATGAGTTAATGCCCACTTCTGAAGTCGTGATTATCGAAATGTTCATGTGCAATTTTTACCTAGGAAACTCGTATTTATGATAATTCAGAGAGCATGTGAAGGCAGCATAAAATACACAGGCAAACGAGGTGATAAATGACGACACAGCTGAATGTGATGATAAATTATATTACACTGAACAAAATTATAAACGCAACACTTTTGTTTTTGCCCCCATTTTTCATGGGCTGAACTCTAAGATCTAAGACTTTTTCTATGTACACAAAAGGTCTATTTCTCTCAAATATTGTTCACAAATCTGTCTAAATCTGTGTTAGTGAGCACTTCTCCTTTGCCGAGATAATCCATCCACCTCACAGGTGTGGCATATCAAGATGGTGAGATGATTATTGCACAGGTGTGCCTTTGGCTGGCCACAATAAAAGGCCACTCTAAAATGTGCAGTTTAATCACACAGCACAATGCCACAGATGTCGCAAGTTTTGAGGGAGCGTGCAATTGGCATGCTGACTGACTTCAGTGCCATTCTTTGTTCTTTTCTCAAGGAAAAGCTTAACTCCAAGTCTTCCAGAGTCGCGGCTGAAGCCGATTCGAAAGGCAGCTGTTTGCCAGCTTCTTTGTTTACAAGTAGCATGCGGAACTGCATCAACTCTGCCGTCATTATGTTAAGCCCGCCCACCGACTCTATTCATGATGTGATTGGCCTGACCAGAGTTTGGTTTTTCCAGCTCGCACGTCAACGGAGAGTTGCTAGACTACCCTGGCTGCGTCTAGATTTCTAGGCTAACCGTGAAATAACGAAATCCTGAGGCCCATTGTTGTGCCATTCATCCATGACCATCACCTGATAATGCACGGCCCCATGTTGCAAGGATCTGTACACAATTCCTGGAAGCTGAAAACATCCCAGTTCTTGCATGGCCAGCATACTCAAGGGACATGTCACCCATTGAGCATGTTTTGGATGCTCTGTCTGGATCAGCGTATACGACAGCATGTTCCAGTTCCTGCTAATATCCAGAAACTTCACTCAGCCATTGAAGAGGAGTGGACCAACATTCCACAGGCCACAATCAACAACCTGATCAACTCTATGCGAAGAAGATGTGTTGCTCTGCATGAGGAAAATGGTGGTCACACCAGATACTGACGGGTTACTGACCCCCCCAATACAGTAAAACTGCAAATTTTAGAGTGGCCTTTTATTGTGGCCAGCCTAAAGGCTGATTTATACTTCTGCGTCGGACCTACGCCGTATCCTCTACGGCGCAAGTTACACGTTGGTTTTCATTTATACTTCTGCGTTGTTGTTTGCGTCAATGTGCAATTGCACAGACCCCTAGTTGGCAGTGTCCACGGGCATGTTGATGGTAACCCACAGTATCAAGGCAAAAGCCGAAGAAGAAGCAGTCGGAGTATCAGCAGCCGTCATGGCGGCAGATAGCTGCTTTTCTTGCGGCTTGAGTTGTTGTATGTAATACAAATTAAGCATCTCTAGTTGATTAGTAGAGTTACATGAGAGGCGATCTGGCACTGGAATGCGTTTTCGAAATCATGCCGAGTGCTCGCGGCGCTGTTTTCAGTATCGGTGGCTCATGGACACGAGCGCTTCAATCGATGGCTGTTGAGGAGACTATTCATTCCGTTGAAATCACAAAACGAAATGCACCCATTGTGATGTGTCCCTGTTCTTTATATACAATCACTGATTAACATCTTTGGGTTTAATGAGAAAATATATAAACTATACACAGCAGATCTATGTTTTTATTCACTAACATAAAGCATCTCTGCACTTCAAAATATTGTGTCAGATTGCAGATATAAGGATGAAACTATCATCCCATTTCTGGACACACACACACTCCTGTCGCAGATTTTTTATTTTTTATTTATTGACCTGAGGGAGGGGTTCTGGCTGACTAATCGCAGCGCTTACACTCCGCGTAGAATTGACGTGTTGTTACATTTTTGGATAGGTGCGCGTCAGGGTACGTCGTAGGGTACGTGCGCATCACACAGCCTACGGCGTAGCTACGGCGTACACTCGACGCAGAAGTAAAAATTGGCCTTAAGGCACACCTGTGCAATAATCATGCTGTCTAATCAGCATCTTGATATGCCACACCTGTGAGGTGGATGGATTATCTTGTTCAAAAGATCAAATTGTAATGCATTTAGCTGATGAGAGCTGAGAGCTGATAGCGGAGAGCTGATGGGACCACTCAAGACTGATGGCTTTGGAGACCAAGGTAGAGGACTAAGGCAAAGCTGCTGTGACTGAGGACCGGGGTGAAGGGGTGGAGGGACAAAGTCTAGCTGAAGGCCTGTAAGGATGACGTCTGGCCAAGGTGAAGCCAGAGGGACGAGGGAGCCTGGTGGAGCTGTCAGGGCAAATGGAGCCGAGGGAGGGAGGAGCCAAGGTGAAGCCGACAGGTTGACAGGCCAAAGTGGAGTGATGGGCAAAGAAGCTGGAGGCGGTGCCATGGGATCCTTTTGACTGGGCGAAGCTGGAGACCATAAGACCCAAGGCTTATCCACACAGCATAGCATTAGAGAACTCAAAGGGCTGAAGGAAACCAGTGTAGGTGGGGCTGACAGACTGGCTGAATCAGGATGAGGAGGTAGGAGAGGGAGGCAGAGCGGAATCAGCGAAAACAACAAAGACTCTTGCTGTGTTCGAAATCACCCCCTAAACCTTCATTCACTATTCCCTACATTACTCCACTAATATAGTCCACTTGAAGGAATGAATGAAAACGAGCGGGTGAATTCAGACACTGAGTGTGTTGGAAGGGCTGCCGCTTTTGCATAGTTGCTGTTTAATAATTATTTGAAATGTAGCAAATTGGCAACTCCTTAATGAAAATATTTATCTTGAACTCTACCATGGAAACTACCATGTATAAACCATAATTAAACAATTTAATAATCAATTAAAAAGGAATTTATTCCTGTGTGGTTTTGAAAATGGATGAGAATTGATTCAGCTGCGGGCGCCATCTCCTGGCAAGACGTGGGAATTCATAGTGCCGTGTGCCGTATAGGGGGTGATTTTGGACACAGCCTCTGTAGCGGCGCCAAAACAGGCTTTAAGAAAGACCAGCAGCTACTATGAAGGCACAGAAAATACAGGGCGGGCAGGGTGGGAAGCTCTACCTCCGCTTCCCAGTCGTTACCACTCCTCAGTGTCCAGCTCCACTAAAATGCCCTCTGACACGGATGTTACCGGCTCACACACCTGGTCAGACTCACATTTGAGCTCAGGTTCTGGCTCGCACATCGTGGCAGGCGTGACCTCTCCATCTGCGGTGGGCTCTGGGCTTAGCTGCGTGATGTGTGCGAGGTGGGGCTGGACAATGGTGATGTTATCTTCCACTTCGCCCTTGACAAAAGAAGATCCTTCCACACACAATGTGCAGTTGATGCACTCCTCTAATGTCCAGCAGGTATTCCCCTGGGGCATCAGGAAGCATATTTCATCGTCCAGCCCACACCTGAAGCCTCTTCATGAAAGTGATGTCGTCACACCTCACTCGGTGGCAGATGTTAACAAATTCCTCCACATATTCACTGAGATCGCAGCCATCTTGAAAAATTAAAATAACGACCCCTTCTTGTCCATAGCAGCCTCTTAGAGGAGCAATATTTATTGCTGCAATCTCTATATTTCGTTATAGGTCTGGGATTCTGTAATGGTTTAGCTTCGATTTATTAAACAAAGTAAACTCAGATAAAGCACAAAGAAACAAAACATTGTATTAGACACAAACAATACCGAACCATGAGTGAAACAAACTGAGGGACTCAAATACACAATGATAATAAAATGCAGATAGCTCTGCTCATTAAATAAATCTCCATGACAACAGATTAGTGGTGGGAAAACTAGAACAAAGGAAACGGGTAACTGAAGAGAAACTAAAATGTAATAATTCCAAGGATCAGGTAATCCGTCGTACTTTTGTGCCAGTTTTTCAAAGCAAAATTGGATTGGATCACCCTGATCCAGATTCACATTTTTTCAGATTATCAGAGCCCCAAAAGGGATATGGTGATGGAAAAAGATATGAGATGGGGACGGGGGGAATACTTCAAAGCTTTTGCGTTCTCTCAGAAAAGTTCACCTGAGATTTTGCATTCGCTCGGAAATAACTTTTGACTGGTTCAACTCTTAGGATTGTGCCAATGTAGTTTACAAACAGTGATAAAAAACCCCACTTTAAATTAAATATAATATTTTGTCTACTTCTAATTTATCTAATTTACTGTTAATGTCTACTTCTAATTTATTACTTTAACAGTTAAATTCATCAGTAAAATAAAATAAAAAATTTGTGTATATTACATGATACATGTATTTTGACCAGTTTTAAAGATTTATTTAATTTTTGTTCCCGAAATCCACCCTTCTGCTGGGAACAGTATAATCCTGATTTGTTTTGGATCAAAGGTATTCCGATCTTATTAAAAAAATGTTGAACAACACAAACAGAATCAGAATCCTTTTTTGTTTTTCTTTTGAACAACCCATTTTCAAGATTTGATCCAAACTGAAAGCCGAGATCTGATCAGATTACTTTTGAACAACTGACCCTATAGGGAATGCAGTGAAAAATACTCCTCCAGAAAACAATAAATGTAGTAAAGAGACTGACTCTATTCATCAAAATGTTTTTTAAAAATAAAAACAGCAGGGCTGACACTGTTTTGGTGGTCCCCATGAAGTTATTCCAGATCGGCACTGTGACTCTGTGATGCAAAAAACAGCTATGGGGCAGAATGCATGATAAATTACAATCTGAGCTTCTTAAAAAACAACTGCAAAGAGTTACAAATAATCTCTACAAAGAGAATACATATGATGTTTCATAATCTGTCTCAGATGTTTGTTTTTAGGTTTTGAAGATGATTTAACCCTTAATCGTCCCTTGGGGTCCAGCTGACCCCACTGGACTTTTCCTCCATTTTTAAAAAGTGTTCCCTTCATCTCAGGGCCAATCTATCTAAACATGCACAAAAAAACTGGGCTTTATTTGGTTGTTCTAAAGGTGTGTAAAAAAAAATTACCGTTTAAGTCCCTCTGGGTCAGATTGACCCCACATTGAAAATGAATGGGAAAGTGTAAAAAATATTTTTTTTTCACTTTTTTTGTCAAAAAAAATTAACTAAATCCAGTATAAATCTGAAAATTTCCACATTCATATCAAGGTCTGGTCCTAGAGTATAAACACAAAGTAGAACGAACTTTCTATCTCATACACACACACGTACACACACACACACACAAACAAACACACACATGTGTGTGACTGCAACAGAGAGTATTTTTATTGAAATTGGCAAATAAAAGCAACAAAACTGGCATAAATCTGAAAGATTTTCATACATAAATGAAGTACTAATACTAGAGCACAAATGCAATATGGAACAAGCATGTTCACTCACACACACAAACACAAACACAGGTGTCTGGAGCATTTTTTTGGATTTTGGCAATGAATGGGAAAATGTAAAAAATGCTTTTTTTTCACTTTGTTTGTAAAAAAAAATCTAATAAATCCAGTATAAATCTGAAAATGTCTACATTTATATCAAGATCTGGTCCTAGAGCATAAACACAAAGTGGAACGAACTTTCTGTCTCATACACACACGCACGCACACACACACACACACACACACACACACACACACACACACACACACACACACACACACACACACACACACACACACACACACACACACACACACACACACACACACACACACACACACACACACACACAACACACACATGTGTGTGACTGCAACAGAGAGCATTTTTATAGAAACTGGCAAATAAAATCAACAAAACTGGCATAAATCTGAAAAAATTCCATACATAAATGAAGGACAAATACTAGAGCACAAATGCAACATGGAACAATCATGAGAAAGAGAGGGAAAAGGGCAAATAAAAGAAAGATGAAAGGCAGCTTAACTTTTACATAACTTCCCTATGGACCTCTATTGGATAATGTGGTCATTGCACTCTCTTTCTCTTTAACTATAATTCCTAAAGTTTTTCCACAAACCTACGGATGGTGGTATTCTATCCCTAACACATAGAGCAATGTCCAAAAACTATTTATATTTATTTAAGATCATCATTCAAGTGATTTTTTTCATAAAAAATGATTTTTAATGAGCCAATTTATGACATAGTTAAGTATTTGTGCAGTAAATAGGTAAAAAACTACCAAATACCCACAAAAACACAGCATAAATGTATAGTTGAGAAGTAAATAAAAAAAATGATATATAGTCTTCCATGTAAAAAAAATACATTTCCTTATGCAATCGCTCTGTAAAAGTTTGGGGTCTATCTGACCCCAAGGGATTCAAACGTAAACCCTACTTGAGGGACGACTAAGGGTTAAAAAAGAAAAACCTTATGTACAGTATGCTGTGCATATTGTGCCATCCTTATATGCCAGTCCTGCCCCTTTGCCTTTGGTCTATAGCCAGATGCCCTATGTTGTCTCATATTTTATTCAGGGCCAGTCAGGTAAAGCAACTTGCACTGACATATCTTAAAATATGCAGATATTCACAGGGCTGCTAAAATGGGGCAAGACGGTAGGTATCATTCTGACCAGGACAGGAGTATTGATTTCTGATTTCAGACTGATAAAACACCAAATCCTCTCGCTTGCTTCATGAAGATATCCATCGCCACCAGACACTGTATTGGCACGACATGATTGACATTTAGTTCTCATTAGTTCTCATAATGCACACCCTATGGAGATTCAATTACTGGATGAAGAATAGGGTTTTGATAGTGTGACTGTGTGAATGTAGTGGAGTATGAAATATCCCGTGAGCCAAGTAAACAGTGAAATTAAATCAAAATGAAATTCCAAAATGAAAGTTGCCCATATTTCCTATGGGGTTTTTTTGGTGTGCAAATAAACGAGTTTGAATAATGGGGATTTGTTTCTTTTTATTTATTTAATTTGTTATGAGAGTATATCTTCTAATTTTGCATTAAACATTTGGAGACTTTTAATTAAATATCTAATTGCATTGGTGGATCTATTTTATTCCTTTTCTCCATCTTAATGAATTGAATAATAAAATTACATTTTATTTTCATCTGTTAAATATCGTTGGCTTGGGTTGTTTTGAGTGTGCTTTGAACCAAGGATATGTAAATAAGCTTGGGCATTTGGGCATTTAGGCAAAAAAACTGCTATATGTATCATAAACATCTGAATAACTAATGAATGGTTATCTGTGGATTTTTATCCAGAAAAAATACATTGATCATGAGTTAATGTAATCAGGACTTAACATCAACAGATCTTTTTTAGCACCTCGCACTCTCCAGATAATTGGACGTTGCTGAGAACTGTCAGCTACACAAATTGAGGCAATTTTATCTGCTTTGTTTTTAAAGGCGAAGGACAAGAGTGTGTTTGATACACTTCCAACTCATTTCAGAAGAGTGCGTCGTTATTGATTGAGGCCATGCGGTCAGACAGCCTGTAATGATCTTGTGATTGTGCCCATAAAGATGTTAGTGCCCAGAAGCATTCCATCTGTTGACTTCCATCTGAATCAAGTTCAGATGACACCTGTAGACGGCACAGGTGGCCCTACGTACAAACATCCACACCATGCCTTCATTTAGAGCAGGGGACTCAAACTCAACTTACCCGGGGGCCGCTGGAGGAAGAGTCTGGGTCAGACTGGGCTGCATCAAGTATTCCCCAAAAAAAGTGTTTCAAGTATTCCAAAAAAGGAGCACAACTGATCCAATTCTCTCAATCTTTAACAGTTCTTCAACATGGATGTTTCTTCTGAACATGAACTGTTCCTCTGAATTTGCACATTCCTTTCTGAACATGAACGGTCCTTCATGACCTGTCCTTCTGAACATTAACTTTCCTTCTGAACTTGTTCTGACTTGTTCATAGGTTCTTCAGAACATAGGCTTCTCTTGTCTACTCCTTGTACTTGCTTCCTCTCACACAACTGAGACACATTTGGCCTGAGGGAGGAAACAGTTGAAACCTTCAGTATGGCTTGAAGATGCTCATCAGTAAGTCTGGACCTGTAGTTTGACTTATTGAAGTTCATGGTGGAGAAGAGCTTTTCACATGTGCTACCAAAAAGGCACATGGTCCGCTTGAACATCCTGGAGAGCTCAGGGAAGGTGAGTGGCAATTCTCTTAAAAATTGTCAAAGCTTGTCTGCGTTTTCACTCACCTCCCTGAACTGGCTTTGAGTTCAGAATTGCACTGCAGGTCAATGAGCTCGATTTGAAGTACAGAAGGAGTATTGAAGGAGAAGGGGTCAGCAAAAATGTGAAAAGTTGCTCTGTGTGTCTTGAAGTCTGCAAACCTGCAATCAAATTCCTCCTGTAGCTTCATAACGGCATCAACATACTTCTCACCACTGAATGGTGTGCCCACATCCATGAGTGCCTTGCATGCTGGGAAATGGCAGATGTTTGTCTGAGAGAACTGAGCTTTCCATAACAAGTTTTGTGGAGAATGCCCTCACATTGTCATAGGCAGCACTGACAAGCTGCCCCTGGCCTTGTAACTTCTTGTTCAGTAAATTCAGTTCTTGTGTGATGTCAACAAGAAAAGCTAAGTCCATGAGCCATTTGGATTCACTTAACACTGGAACAGCCATCCCATCCTTCTCCATGAAGGCTTTCACTTCTGCTCTCAACTCAAAAAAACATCTTCAAGATGCTTCCCCTACTGAGCCAACGTACCTCTGTGAAGTATAGAACATCCTCATATTCTGACTCTATTTCCTCTTAAAAATAAGCCCCTAAATCTGATACGGTTGATGCATTTCACAACAACAGACATCACATTGTTAAACCTCAGGCATTTGCCGCAAAGGGCCTGCTGATGGATAATCCAGTACATAGCAATGGCCTCCTCCACATTCTCCTCTTCCAGTTTTCTTTGAACAAGTGCCACCAGTCCATTTTTCCTTCCTGTCATTGATGGCGCTCCGTCGGTTGTTATTCTAGCAAACCTCTTCTATGGCAAACCGACATCCTCAATAGCACCACACAGCTGGCAGAAAATCTCCTGAGGGGTGGTCTGACCATGCATTGGAATCACAGCGAGCAACTCCTCGATCACTTCAAAATTGTCGTCAACACCACGGACATACACTGCAAACTGCGCAGTGTCAGTGTTGTCCGTGCTCTCATCAAGAGCGACTGAGTATGCATGAAAATGTTTGGCTTTCTCATGCAGTTGATCATATATGTTTTCTGACAGGTCAGAAATGCGCTCTGCCACAGTGTTCGCTGAAAGGCTGATTTTGCTAAACTGACCCTTCTTTTCTGGACAGACTTTACTTGAAGCTAGTAACATGCACTTTTTGACGAACTCACCTTCACTGAACAGCTTTCCGGCCTTAGCAATAATCTCACTCACCGCGTAGCTAGCTTTGACTGCTGCTTCATTCTCTTTGTTTGCTTTCTTGAATAAATCTTGTTGCCCCAATAGACATTTTTTAAGATTGGCGACCCGGTTCTTTCTCTCATCTCCCTGGTATTTTGTAAACTCCTCAGCATGTCTAGTTGAGTAAGGACGTCTGATGTTATATTCCTTGTACACCACAACTTTCTCTGTGCATATGAGACACGTAGGGGTGCCCCTGTGCTTGACAAAAAAATATTTTCCTGAAATTACCTGTGCTCGTCACCAACCTTTCTCTTCACGGCATGTTTTGAGAGAGACATGACTGGAACTGGGTGATCACTGATGGCATATATTTTCCGTTTACTTGGTGTCACTCCAGAACACGTTTCAACTAGTGATGGGTCGTTCGTGAATGAGCTGGCTCTTGTAGGTGAATGTCGGGAGCTGGCTCGCATATCTGAAGAGCCAACTCTTTTTTTTAAATATAGCCTATAGAAATTAAATAATTATGAAATAATGAATGATTTTAATTTACTTATTTTAATAGACTAATTCAAAGAACAACAACAAATAATTATATAGGCCTAAAGGCACACGCACATTCGTTTTGACTGTCTGATCAGCCTCACATTCTGTTCCTGTCAATCACGCGGTGTCAACCGATTATACTGCATGAGGGAGAGCCGAGCCAACTCTCTCTCACACACACACGCCACACACACACACACACACACACACACACACACACACACACACACACACACACACACACACACACACACATGTTGGGTTTTCATGTTTTATGGGGACTTTCCATAGGCGTAATGGTTTTTATACCGTACATACCGTATATTCTATCCCCCTACACTGCCCCTGCCCCTGAACCTACCCATCACAGGAGACATTCTGCATTTTTACATTTTCAAAAAACATCACTTACTCTGATTTATAAGATGTTTTCCTCATGGGGACCTAAAAATGTCCCCACAAGGATGAGGATTTCGGATATTGCCATCTTTGTGGGGACATGTCCCCATAACGTAGGGATTACCAGTCCACACATACACACACACACACACACACACACACACACACACACACACACACACACACACACACACATACAAAGTAAGGCAGCTTGCAGCTTTGTGTGTGTGTGTGTGTGTGTGTGTGTTCATGCTAGTTATACATAATATGCTGCTGGTTATAACATGGCAATAAAGAAGAGAGAAAAAGAGGGACCAGTTTAATGTATTTTTTCTTCAATATGGGTTCTATTATGTTGTTCAGATTCAGATTTTATTTGTTTTGAATGTTGTTTCTATACATTAAAAAGTTGTAATTTAAATGCAAATGTTTAATAGTGTTCTTTTTTCATAACAAATCAATGCATTTTTAAAGAAATTGTGAGACATTGTGAGTATGATTTAATTTAATTTAATAATAATTTAATTAGAATTGTTTTCACACCTATCATAGTCAAAGTCATAGTTAAAACATTTATTTTTTAAAGAGCCGTTTGTGAGCAAAAAGAGCCGGCTCTTTTCAGTGAGCTGAGTCAAACTAGCCGGCTCACGAAAAAGAGCCGGAATGCCCATCACTAGTTTCAACCAAGTGACTAACGTTGGCTGAATCCGAAATTGCCCCCTAAACCCTCATTCACTCATTCACTCATTTCCCATTCCCCAACCTCATTCCCTACGTCAACTAATACAGTTCACTTGAAGGAGTGAATGAAAACGAGTGCGTGAAGTCGGACAGCCGTTTTGTGTACACTCGTTATTGCGGTGCAATGTGGGTTTGAATGAGTGCACTCAATAACGTCCACTATGGTTTCGGACACCACTACAAATGGCTGTCCCCTGAAATAGTGCCCTATTTGAGGGTATGGGGGGAGGGATTTCAGATTCAGCCGTTGATACTTCCCCAGGTACTTTGCGGTTGGCTAGCTTGACAACCATTGACAACAAACGCCTCTGGAAGCTGTCACGAGACCATCTATGGTAGCCCATAAGTTATAACAAAATAATATAAAAGCGTGGCAAGCGCAGCACACGCAACGACTCAGCAAAAAGGTGCGTTTCAGAACAAAGTGTGGGCTGCACTAACACTAAACTTTCATGTCAAGTAGGGTGCCACAAAATATCTTCCCGCGGGCCCGAGACCCATGATTTAGAGACAGTCCCACTGCATTGGACTGATTCTAGTTCTGTAATATTTGTTCTTTATGCCCAAGACATGAATTTGGATAGGAATAGTAGAGCCTTGAGCAGTATTAAAGGGAATGTCATGAGCAGGCTGCCTCCAGCCTAAAGTGCCGTCACCAGTCCAACACCCAGAAGGCTTTTTGGCACAGCCACTGCTGAAAGTTTGAGTAGGACGGATCTTCAGTCATTCTGCAGCTGGCAATGTGTTCTGATATCTCTCTGTGACAGCCTGTTGTTGTTTGCTCTCTGAAGCAGAGATTGCGAAAAATCGCTTAACCTCTTCAGACGTGTTGCATAAGATTCATGTAGCCTACTCCAAGGCACAATTCTTAAATTGGGTTAAAATCTCACATTTCCTGAGTGAAATTCCAACATCCAGAAGGTTACATCATGCCTTGAGATGAATGAAACTGAATGTGTAAAACTTTCTCCAAGGAGAAATGGAATTCTGTACAGATACTTAAAATTGTTTACTGCTAGCTGTGACCACCACAACTAGTGGATCACATGCCAGTGAGAAGTTGCATTTTAGTTGTATCTGCCCCAAAACCCTGTTCCCTATCCCAAACTATGAGCCCACTGGCTTGTTTTTTTTGCATTTGGGGGTTGCTGCCATTTTTCATCTGTCATATGTAGGTAAATATCGCTGTTTATTGCTAAATAAACAGTTATAATGGTTTATGTTAATTAATTCAAATATTGTACTTTCTGTGCTCATTTAGTAAAAGGTTGAAAAAATATGTCTATTTACACTAAGTGCAAAATAGCCTGTCTTGTTGGCAATTAGTTATTTGGTTATTTACACTAACTTGGCCCACTATTGTCTGGTTGAGTCAAAGAACACACGTGAAATACATGGCTATAGTAAATTATGCTTATTTGGTGTGATGTCCGGGGGAGGGCTCGGAATTTGAGAGGCCTTTGTTAATGCAGTGCACATATGCTTCGTTGTCACCAGTGGTGTAACTTTGTTTTAAAAAGTGCGTGAGACAGGAATGGGGGTGGGGGTTTTAATACAATGATATATACAATAACAATTGCAGAAATTACATTACAATGTCCAGAAATCAATTTCAATAGTACGCAAGTTTAATTTATTGACACAGAAGTCATGTTTAATGTGATAGTTTCATCCTTACATCTACTATAGCCTAATATAAATGATGTGATAAATGCATTGAATGCTTGTGGTCTAGTGGTAGAGTTTCTGAGCTCTAATCCATCCTTGTATAGTTTTTTTTTTTTATTATTAAAACTTAATGTGTTCATCAGAGATTCTATATTAAAAATGGAGCGCAGCTGGAAGAAAATCGTGGAAAGAGAGCATGATCGCATACAGAAAAGCCATAAAAACTGCTAGATCTGCTTATTTCTCGACTCTCTTAGAAGAAAACAAACACAACCCTAGGTATTTATTCGATACAGTGGCTAACTTAATCAAAAATAAAGCTTCAACTTCTGATGTTTGTAAACTTCTTTACGTATAAGATTGATGATAGTAGGAAAAAAATATATAACCATGCAGCCGTCTACGACAGTATCACATCAGACAGAGCATTGTAGTGTCACTGAGAAAAAAATACACTCATTCACTGCTATAGGAGAAGAAGAATTGGCTTAACTCGTTAAATCATCAAAATCAATAACATGTATGCTCGACCCTATACCGACTAAGCTACTGAAAGAGATGCTTCCAGAGGTCATAGATCCTCTTCTTAATACCATTAATTCATCCTTGTCATTCGGATATGTACCGGAAACTTTTAAGTTGGCTATTATTAAACCGATTATTAAAAAAACGCAATTTGATCCTACAGAATTAGTCAATTACAGGCCATTCTCAAATCTACCCTTTCTGTCAAAAATACTTGAAAAGGCAGTGTCTTCACAATTATGTTCCTTTTTAGAAAGAAAATGGTATCTGTGATGATTTCCAGTCAGGATTTAGACCGTATCATAGCACTGAGACTGCTCTCATCAGAGTTACAAATGATTTACTCTTATCATCCGATCATGGTTGTATCTCTCTATAAGTGTTACTCGATCTTAGCGCTGCATTTGATCGCTATCGACCACGACATTCTTTTGAATAGACTCGAAAATTATGTTGGCATTAGTGGAATTGCATTGGCATGGTTTAAATCATACTTATCTGACCGTTATCAGTTTGTAGCAGTAAATTAAGAGATGTCACACCGAACACAAGTTCAGTATGGAGTACTGCAAGGCTCAGTGCTAGGACCATTGTTTTTCACCCTGTACATGCTACCACTGGGAGATATCATCAGGAAGAATGGCATTAGCTTTCATTGTTATGCTGACGATACTCAGCTCTATATTTCTTCATGCTCTGGCGAATCTTACCAATTCAAAAAATTAATGGAATGCATAGCTGATATAAAAATAAATGGATGACTAGTAATTTCCTGCAACTTAATTCAGAAAAAACTCCACAAGTAATAACCTAGAATACTGTCTAACACTTGATGGCTGCTCTGTCAAGTCCTCGTCGCCAGTTAGGAATCTGGGTGTGCTCTTTGATACCAATCTTTCATTTGAAAGCCACGTTTCTAGCATCTGTAAAACTGCATTCTACCACCTTAAAAATATAACTAAATTACGGCATATGCTTTCAATGCAAAATGCTGAACAGTTAGTTCATGGGTTCATGACCTCAAGGCTAGATTATTGTAATGCTCTACTGGGTGGTTGCTGTGCTCACTTAATAAACAAACTCCAGCTGGTCCAAAACGCAGCAGCTCGATTTCTTACTAGAACCAGGAAGTATGACCATATTAGCCCGGTTCTGTCAACACTGCACTGGCTCCCTATTAAACATTGCATACATTTTAAAATCTTGCTTATTATTTAGAAAGCACTAAATGGTTTAGCTCCCCAGTTCTTGAGCGAGCTCTTAACACATTATACTCCATCACGTCTATTGCGGTCTCAAAATTCTGTCCAGTTGATAATACCTAGAATATCAAAATCAACTGCAGGCGGTCGATCCTTTTCCTATTTAGCACCTAAACTCTGGAACAGTCTTCCTAGCATTGTTCGGAAAAGCAGACACAATTTTAGTTTAAATCTAGACTAAAAACACATCTCTTTACTAAGGCATACACATAAACCTTTTTTTTTCAATTAAACTATTGTTAGGCTGCATTAGCTAGGTCAGCCAGAACCGGGAACACTTCCCATAACACCTGATGTACTCGTTACATCATAAAAAGAATGGCATCTACTCTAATGTTAGTCTCTCTTTTTATCCCGAGGTTTACTGCAGTCAGCTGGATCCAGGCTGTATCCAGATCAGATGGTGCACCTGCGCCCATACATGACCAACGCATCCCTGAAGTGTCTGCAGAGACGTGTCAATTAGACCCCCCCTCAAATCGCCTCACCGACATGGCATCCTCAATAAACCTGTCTCCGGCATGATGACTCCGATCTTTTGAATATTCCTATTTAATAATTGTTTAATTGACACGTCATCCTCAATAAACCCTTCTCCGGCGTGATGACTCCGATCTTTGACTTCCTTGGGTGTTGATGACTTCTGATTTCGATCTAATATGACCTCTGACTTGTAATGTTGCCAGAATAATAATCATACACTGTTTGTTAATTGGCCAGAGGAGAACTGGCACCCCGACTGAGCCTGGTTTCTCCCAAGGTTTATTTTTCTCCATTATGCCACCTGATGGAGTTTTGTTTCCTTGCCACTGTCGCCTTTGTCTTGGCTTGCTCAGTAGGGGACACAAAATTTTCAAGTAAATATCCAAATAAATTTAATTACCAAACTAAATTAAATACATCAACTAAATTACTGATCTGCCCACATTGTCACTGTATGATAATTGAAATGAGCTAGATGACATCACCGTTTTCTCCAGAGCGGCTGTACAGCCGAATCAAATTATGGTGCATTATTTTCCTGTTTAACACTGTGAAGTTGCTTTGAAACAATCTGCATTGTAAAAAGCGCTATAAATAAAGTTGACTTGACTGTTAAGATCAGGGACTTGTTTGTGTGCATTTTGCACAGCAAATAGAGAGTCTCTGCAATGATGTTAAGCGATAGATTGAAGCGCTCGTCTGTGTGAAGACTGTGCACGAACGCCCAGAGACCCTGGCACATGTCCCACCCGTCCCACCCGCAAATTACGCCTATGGTTGTCGCAATTGATTAGGATGCTTTTGGCTGACCACTTTTTCCCTCATAGGAAAGCTGCGATGGCGGCTGATGTGTGTATAGGAGCTCCAGGAGCAAAGGAACGCGAAGCAACGGCCAGATGCAGTTGATACATTTCTTTTGCACTATATAAGGAGCATTCACACCATGTCATGATTACCGTAACGATTCTGAACTGTAAAAAGTCTTCTCGTGCTTGTAGAACCTGCGCTGTGCAGACTGATCAATGTATGACATCAAAGTACATTGAGAACAATTCAAAAGTATACAGAGCTTTTTATGGTAATTACAAGATGGTGTGAACGCAGAATAACTCCAAAATGTACCTGCAGTGCTCACGTGGTATAGTGTTCATGTGAAAAAAAAGTCTAAAGTTGTGATTACAAGTTCTACAATCACGTGAATGCTTTTTACAAGTTAAAACAGTTACGGTAATTAAGGTGAACGCACCTTAAAAGTGCAGTGCGATTTCGGGAATTATTGTTTAGGCATAGGCAAACTAGGAGGTCGCCTAGCCGCCATCAGCTGGAGGGGGTGCCAATGAGCACATATCTGGCACTACATTTTAGCAGGGGTGTGTGTAAAGTGTGTCATGGCCATCCTGAAATATGATTGCCGCCCCCACTGGTTCCTCCAACACTATTGGGCTAGAGTACTGTCAATCGGACGCTTCCTATATGCCACTGGATACTGTGAATTACTGTATGACTGTTGCATGTAAAGTTTGCGCTTGGAGCGCTCAACACCATTACATCAAAGAGCTCGCTCGGTCAGGTAATACTTTTTTAACCACAAAATAAAGCTAAATTCAAAGGCCAATTAAAAAACAGGTACAGTAAAAAGTGCACACAAATCTGTATTTTTTTAGGGCAGAATTTGTGGAAGTCGAGAAATCCCATTGTGAAATGGGCAGATAGCGGATTATTGCTCGGTGTGTATTGTAGAGGCATTTCATGATTAACTGAGTGTGCAGTTATATTTTGACTCTATAAAGCTTTCTTCTCTTACTTGCATGTAAGTAACTTGCATGCGTTCTTGCGCCGATGCATTGTTAGTGTGTTTTGTCCAAGCGGCATCCTCCTGCAATTTCTCTTGAAGCCAATACGGAAGTGACGTATACTGCAATTCATCGACTGGCCGCTAGGGACAGGCTCCAGAAGGGAGCAGAATCTAATTGAGCCCCATGTTAAAATGCCCAACTTTACAGCAAATTAAAACATGTTTACAGCATGGTACAAATTTTGGTGTTGGTCTATATGGCTAATTTTGCCCTTCATGACAACTGTGAGGGGGGTGAATTTTTGTATAACTCATTCGTTTACATTATATAAAGCATTAAAGTTCTGCATAATTAACTTAGAGTGACAGGTGGATAGCCATTTATCTGCTGTCTGTTAGTCATTGCGTCACTTCAGCTCTGCCCACATCCCGCCATCCCGCCTTTTTCCCTAGTAGTTATGAAAATGTTTACAATACATGTACATGTACATGTTTAAATATCAATGACTACGTTTTGTCTTTGTCTAATTTGTCTTTGTCTATTTTGTCTATCTTTGTCTATTTTTGTTCACATTATATATATATATATATATATATATATATATATATATATATATATATATATATATATATATATATATATATATATATATATATATATATATATATATATATATATTAGAGGGATATACAGGCATCTAGTGCATGGCTACACAATGGTATTTCTGTTATTAATTTTAATCCTTATTAACAATATATACAAATATAATTTGAAAACATTTATGTATTATTATTATTTTATTGACTTATTTTTTTATTTTTCTCTATGTAAATTTTAGTTACAGTGTTTCTCCCAGCCCCAATAGTCATGTAGTCAGGTGTCATCCATGTGCATTATTCTGATTTCAAAAAGGGATCAGATGTGGTGGGGTGCCATCATGCAATTATAATTGATCCTATTTACTTTTTTAATACATATTGCTGGTGTTATTGTGCATGATTCATAGATCGGTGCACATTATTGTTAGAAAAAAATAGCTTTGTAATCTTTATCAAAATGAAATAGCTTTCTCCTCTTCTGAGATGACTTTCCTTTTTGACCGCGTTTATTAATCTCTCTTACTTTTCAACCCCTCCCCTCCGACCACCTGGCCTCATTCTGGTTTGTAACAATCATTTCTCATGATCCAATCCAATCAAAAATGGATAGAATGAAGTCTTGCCATACATTTTTCTCATTGAATGTCCTATTTCACTAGGAAAAAAGGCACAGGTTTAAATGTTTTATTTCACTTTTGGAATACAAAAAACCCCCAACAAATTCCACACATGTTCTCTATCCAACCATCACTAACAGTCAAAACTAATGATTTCCCAAATTTTCACACATCGTTTAGTGTTTTTTGAATCACCATATTTGTTTAATTGTTTTTGATCTGCTAATTTCCTCTGGGAACGTGTCAGAGCTGAAGATGCCACGGCACTAACAAAAACTGACGAATCTGCCGTACCATATTAGTGTGACCGTGAATGAAAAGAGTAGGTCGTTTGGGAGGGAACTGTGAGACCTTACGGCTCTTATATATTCACTGAAACTTCTCGCAATTACCTTTGGTCTTCCCTGAGGAGGGGAATTGCCATCTAGTTGGCAACCCAGGCAGGGATTTAAAAGTCTTCAAGACATTTCACATATGCAAATACTTATAATAGAGTGTAAATCAAGAAATTATTGGTGTGAGATACACAGTCCCTATTGCCTAAACACATTAAATGGATCCTGTTATTTGTTTTATTTGGTAGAATATGGCTCTTATCTACCATATTCATTTTAGAGAAAGACTAATTTTCTAAAATAAGATCTGATGTCTCACTGATGCATTCTCTAAAAATCCATGTTTAATAATACTGTGAGTGAAAGGTCTTTAAATGCATGAAAGTGATGAAAGTTGGGTAAAGATAAAAATTAAAGTGAATCTGTTTATATGTTTAAATGCTTTAAAACACTGCTGTACATATTACTGCTGATGATATTCAGCTTAACCTACGCTTTGTTAAAAAAAAAAAAAAAAACTATTGAGCTGTTTCTGTTGCACAAAGATTATTCCAAAAGGTAGGCAGCATAATTATACATCCTCCTGAAATACCTTTTTTTGGCCAGATTCTAAAGCAGCTTCACATGCAATCCCAGAATGCATTGTGAGGCCGGTTAAAAACAAGTGATCATGTTTATGGAGTGTTTCCCAAAACAGCATCGCAAGCCAACTATGATGATAATTATTTCTGTTGTTATAGTTCAATAATTTGGTGTTTCCCGAAACCATAGCTCCAGTGAACAGCATTGCAAAGTTGTGTGGTTAGATCTATAAACAAAGAAACTAGAACTACAGCTCTTGTTGTTCATATGACATGTGAACTTGATCATGCTCTTGAGCAAAATAAGCAAGCTACATATAGTATTATGGGGCCAGTTGTTCAAATTATTTAATCTGGATCAAATCTGGATTTGGAAATCCCATGTTTTGCTATCCAGGATCAGGTCATCCATCTTACTTTTGTGCCGGTTTTTCAAAGCAAAATTGGATTGGATCACTCTGATCCAGATACACACCTTTTCAGATTACCAAATCTGGATTACTAGTGCTCTACGGAGCCCCTAAAGGGACATGGTGATGGAAAAAATCTGAGTTGAAAAAAAAAAAAAAATTAAAATGCTTTTGCATTCTCTCAGAAAAGTTTTGCGTAGCATTCACCCGAGAAACCTTGCGTTCACTCACAAAGAACTTTTGACTGGTTCATCTCTTATAATTGATAGGAAGTAAAAAGTCTTATAAGTGAAAACACTTTAAATTTAATATCATATTTTTGTTTGATATTTACAGCTGTTTGGGGATTATTTTATGGCGGCTAAATCTTTTTTTACTTTCACTGTAGGCTAACAAAAGGCTTAATATCACTCTAAAAAAAAAAGGTTCTATATGGCACCAAAATGGTTCTTGGCTCGTAATCATAGGGGAAACTTTTTAAAGCTACACTATGTAACTTTTCCGTCCACTAGAGGTCGCCTGTTCAAAACAAAGGCGTAGTTTGATGACGCCACGTTTGAGCGCAGAATCTTGGGACATGTGGACTTCACCTCACAGCCGGTGGAAAACAGTCAGGATAGGACTCGGGCAGAAATCATGTTCATGGATGCGATTATTAACATTACTGTAGTCTGAAGCAGAGCAGGACTGAGTGTTGTGGAGCT
Organism: Gobio gobio; assembly: GCF_949357685.1. Taxonomy (NCBI): domain Eukaryota; kingdom Metazoa; phylum Chordata; class Actinopteri; order Cypriniformes; family Gobionidae; genus Gobio; species Gobio gobio. The sequence continues at coordinate 37,528,510 of NC_137099.1, forward strand.
GAGCAAGGCCGCAGGAGCAATTGAATAGCGGGACTGTTATTATGGCATTGTCGCCGGCGGGACTTTTATTATGACACGGTTGCCGGCGCCACTTCCTCTTTTCCAGTCATGAGTAGGTAACGCAACTCTGTTTATCGTATTAGATATATCTGAGTGTGTTGAAAAGGAAGTTATGACGTTCGCTCGGTGGCTGATATGACACTTGTTCACACTGCAGTGAGAGTAAAGTGTTTCACTGAATAAAACCGGAAACCGAGGGTGACGCAGATATGACGCAATCGACAGGCGACTCCCTCACACGCATATCTCACACGTCCCGGTTCCTTGGTTAAAATAGCAATTTCTCATGATTTACAAATAGTTGGAAACATTTGGGATATTCTAAGTACTCAACTGAACAAAATATATAACACTGGCCTAATGGTTTTTACTGCAAAAATCCTACATAGTTCAACTTTAAGTGCTATATAGCACCAATTTTGGTGATTCAGTGGTTCTTCAGCGGTTCTTCACCAGTTCTTTGACTAAGGTGCTATATAGCACCGCTAACTATGGTGCTATATAGCACCGCTACCATATACAGAACATGTTAAGATATGGTGCTATATAGCACCAAAAGTGGTTCCTCTATGATTACGATGAAGAACCATTTTTGGTGCCATAGAGAACCTTTTTTTTTAAGAGTGTAGGTAGCCTAATATCTACTTCTAATTTATTACTTTAACAATTAGCCTAACTAATCAAGAGCAAAATAAAATATGCGTTTGTGTATTATATGATACAAATGTTGTATTTTTTTTACCAGTTTTAAAGTTTTACTAAATTTTCTTCCTGGAATCCACCTTGAAATCCTACCCCATGTTGGGATCAGGATAATACTGTTTTTTTGGGATCAAAGTTATCCAAAACCTACTGACAAGTTTTGAACAAAACAAACTGAAGGTTTGATCCAGATTAAAACTAGAATTGGATTCTGTGATTTAATCTGATTTCAGATTCCTTCTTTCCCTTTTGAACAACCCATTTTCAAGATTTGATCCAATCTGATTGTAATGGACTGCTCTAAGACAAAAGGTAGAGGGTCCAAACGCAGCTTTATTTTAGAATAATCCAGAGCAGTAGGCAGAGCAGACAGTCAGGGGGGAGCAGACGACCACCACAGCAGCGCAGACAAGGTTGAAGACCCCCCCGGCGGAGCAGACGACCACCACAGCAGTGCAGACGGTCTTGAAGACCCCCACGGCGGAGCAGACTGAGCAGGTGGCCCGGTCGGAGTCCTCTCTGGACTCGAGACAGTGGCTGGAGCCCTCTCTGGACGCTGGTCAGTGGCTGGAGCCCTCTCTGGACGCTGGTCAGTGGCTGGAGACATCTCTGGATGCTGGACGCTGGTCAGTGGCTGGAGCCCTCTCTGGACGGTGGTGTTGTGAATTTCCTTTTCCTCGTTTGAAGAAGAGACCAGGAGACGTTGGGATATCTTTAAAGCAGACGTTACTCGTTTATTGAGAATCGTGCTGTTCTTCGGCTGAGGTTCCAAGTCTTACTAAAGAAGTTATACATTGTAATTTATCTATATTTCAGGGGGAGGGATTATACAGCAGGGGAGGAGACACTCTGAACAATACAATGCAAATGTTGTATAGGTAAAAGGACACACCCTACTATGAAAGCCCTACCAGTCCCATTGAATCAGCATAACTATTCGCATGCTGATACTGGCCAGGAACTCCAATTCCAAGAGCCATTAAAGACAAAAGGTGCAACGTCTGGGCTCCGAAAGGTGGAATCTCAGTGATCTGACTCTCATTTAAAACACAATAGAGAAAACAGGTCTGGCAGGAAAGGAGACTCTTGCTAGAGCCTCTGAAATCAGTAAAACAGGTCTGGAAGATTTGCATAGCAGATTAATTCATCTGATATCATAATTTTTACCTTAAATGCTAAATGCAATGTACTTTCTTAAATTTTGAATCCCATAATTCCCCCTTTGAGAGTTCTAATAACTCTCACAAAATACATATTAAGACACTTAAAAGTTAATTCTTGTAACTTGTGATCGTTACAGGCACATATCACTGTTTCTGTGCTGATTGTCTGTAGTGACGAATGATATGTTGACACAGAAACAAACATGCCCCTAGGGTCTGTGTAGTTCATTACGGGTAATATTCTTTTGTGGTTGTAACAGTCCTTGTGAGTCCTTTGTTGACCTTACAGGTTTCCGAACCATGAAGAATTATCTTCAGTCATCTGATGTAATTTTGCTGAAAGATCAAGAATGTCTTGTTGGATTTTGTTCAAGAGTACTTGACCACCATGTTTGTGCATAAGTGAGTCCTTGAATGCAGCCATCTTCTTTGTTGGTGGCAGGAGCTGAATTATGTAGCAACCAGGGTGCACCTGCCATTGAATTGGCTGAGCAGGATGTTATATACAGACGTTCCTCCCATCATGTGCCACCCATGGGATTCCTGCTCCTACTGAAGGCAGGTGTGGCATGCAAACGTTCTTTACAGCAAACAAGGTGTTTCTTGACATATTTATCAGCTCTAAGAATATGTTGTTTCTGGAGTCTACACTTTGTGCGATGTCCATGATGAGTAGTAGCAAGGCAATCTTGATCATGTTGATGGAAGACTGAAGTTCCCGTAGGTGATTCTTTGCGTTGTGTATTTTTTATTTTTTTTCGTGACAGTTGGCTCTGTAGTGGGTCTAGTTGTCCTTCAGAGATTGTGGCTTCATACGCAGGTGAGAAAGTCTGTGTGTATGGGTCTGGGGACAGCCATCAAGTGGTATCTGCAAAAATTAAGAATGAAAACAAAAGACAACAGAGCAGTATTTGTTCTAAAAGACAGCAAACATCAGGGTTGTCTCATCTGTTCAATCTGAGTCTGCTATTGTTGTTTCTTCTTTCCCTATTTCTCAATTCCTGCGACACCTAAAGAACAGTGACGAAAGGATGGACTAGTGGATGGGGAAAGGCCTATAAGGAAGTCTTCACCACAGGGTTGGCCCCCGAATGCCTGTTGCATTCGTTTCTTTCCTGGGCTCCTCACTGGTCCGTGTCTTATTCTATCCCTGTTCTTTTTGTGCTCTTAGAAGAGCCTGAGCAAGCTGTCCTAAAGTTTCAGTGTACTCTGTCTGAACTACTTCAGGGTTGTAGGCGGGCTGAGAAGGAACAGAATTATGCATAGTATTTCTTTTACTATCTTGCAACTTCTTCCTACACTCTTTCTCCCAGTGCCCTGATTTTTCACAGTAGTTACATTTGCCTTCTCTCTTAGGCCATCTGTTGTCTGGATTTCTTGTGCTAAACGTAGCTGCTGCTTCTCTCACTTGTGCCTTAACATCAGCATCCCTTTCCCATGTAGCTAACCTTTCTAGGTTATTTCTGAGGGTTTTGTTAGACCAAGTTAGATCAAGGAATGGCAATGCTTTTCTGTACTCGGCTAAAAGACCATCTGACCAGACGCGAACAAAAGTGCCCTGGTCATCTAGCACACATTCAGAATCATCAACTATCCCACTATAAGTTACAGCTGACTGACAAAATCTTTCAGTGAATTCACTCACAGTTTCTTCTTTCCTTTCCACACAGTTAGTGATTCTGGACCAGTCTATTTTGGGTCCCATGATATTCTTTAGAATTTTCAAAACACCTTCTCTCAAATCGCCTTTACTGGCATGTTGTAGTTCAGAAGTAACAGCAGACTCGAAACTTTGGAATTCAGATTCAGTTAGAATCTGTGACATTAGCTGTGTGACTTCTGTTAACGACATGTCGTAGAGATGCATTTGGCATAATAATGTCCTTCTAAATTCAGAAAAATGTGTACATGCTGAGGGCAAGCTCTGGGATAATCGTTTGATATCTCTAGGTCCTAGCAATTTGGCAGTTTGAACTTGGACAACAGAATTAGCAGGAATACTTTCAATTACCTCAATTCCTGACCTTCTCCTAGCGCCACATACTTTGACTGAATCAACAGGCACATCAGATACTGATTGAATGGCTACATCTGTTTCAAAGAAAGCTTGCAAGTCAGGATAAACGTTATCAGGCTGAATAGCTTCATTCACATTAGTTTTCTCTGCAGCTTTGTTGCGGTTCAATTTCTTAGTCAAAGATGCTACTCTAGCACAGAGTTCTTTGTTCTGTTTCTCTTGCTCTGAGATGTTCTGAGACTGTTGTCTAGCTAGCGCTAAACCAAATTCTCTGTGACAACAAATAATGCCTTTCACATTGTTCTTGCGAATACATGCTCCTAAAACTTTTTTACATTCATCAATCGACCAAGTCTTGTCTGGATGGATCTCATTTTTCTGCGTTAGTTCTTGCTTAACTTTCTCTGTGACAATTAAATCCACCTGCACTCCTAACTGTGATTTGAAATCACTGTCTGTCCATAAAGGAGCTGCGAGACCACCTTTTTCAGTTGTGGGGGTCAGTCTAGAATTCTTTCTTAACATTTGTGAATTTCTTTGTTACCGCACCCAAACACACAAACACTGATTTCTCTGATAAACAAACTTGTTAACACAGCTCAACTATTGTTAACTTTCCTTTGCGAAAAACAGAGGACAACACAAAAATTTGCCTGTATGCTAATCTTCCCTTCTTGAAAACAGAGGATAACTCATCTCTAAAACAAACTTTTTTAGAGGGTATTTTAGTTAACCAAACCCTACAGCTGTCTGATAACTCTTCTCTGGCAGCGCAGAGGAAAACAAATTTGTACTGGTCTTTAAGGTTCTTTTGGATTAGAGAGCAGCACTCACCACAACACTTGGTTGAGAGAAACATTCGGTCTGGAAATCTTTGTTCAGCTGGAAGTTTCGCTCTGGATTCCAGTCTGGAACTTAGGTAGATCTTTATCTTTGAGCTTGAAGTTTCAATCTGGATTTCAGGTGAGGAAGCTGGAACTCTATCCGGGTCACAGCACCAAAACTGTTGTGAATTTCCTTTTCCTCGTTTGAAGAAGAGACCAGGAGACGTTGGGATATCTTTAAAGCAGACGTTACTCGTTTATTGAGAATCGTGCTGTTCTTCGGCTGAGGTTCCAAGTCTTACTAAAGGAGTTATACATTGTAATTTATCTATATTTCAGGGGGAGGGATTATACAGCAGGGGAGGAGACACTCTGAACAAAACAATGCAAATGTTGTATAGGTAAAAGGACACACCCTACTATGAAAGCCCTACCAGTCCCATTGAATCAGCATAACTATTCGCATGCTGATACTGGCCAGGAACTCCAATTCCAAGAGCCATCCCAGAGCCATTAAAGACAAAAGGTGCAACGTCTGGGCTCCGAAAGGTGGAATCTCAGTGATCTGACTCATTTAAAACAAAATAGAGAAAACAGGTCTGGCAGGAAAGGAGACTCTTGCTAGAGCCTCTGAAATCAATAAAACAGGTCTGGAAGATTTGCATAGCAGACTAATTAATCTGATATCATAATTTTTACCTTAAATGCTAAATGCAATGTACTTTCTTAAATTTGTAATCCCACACTGGTCAGTGGCTGGAGCCCTCTCTGGATGCTGGTCAGTGGCTGGAGACATCTCTGGACGCTGGTCAGTGGCTGGCCACAGCAAGGCAATAAACTTGGGCGGCTCTGGACACTCCTCCGAGACGACCGCGGGCTGCTCAGTAACAGTCCCGAATATCTGGAGGAAGCCCTGTGCTCTTCCCAAGCACGTAGGACTGCCACCACAAAAAAAACCCCAGCACAGCCCTCCTGGCCGTGTCAGGACTCGGGACCTCCAGCCTCGGGACCATCGGAACTGGGACCGCCGGACTCGAAACAAGAAATGTCACTGGGGTCTGGACGGAGACCAGGACGGGACTAGACTCTGGACTGCTGGATATTGTGGGAGTGCAGTGTTCCTCTTCCACAACACCCACAGTAAATGGGGAACCGCTCAGTTGTAGAGCAATGTCTATATAATATTCTAGGGTCCAATGAGGGTCAAGCAAGGGCATGAGTGAATTGAGCGGCTCAGATAATCCCCCTCGAAAAAATATCATAAGACATACCGTGTCCAGTGTGGAGAGATGTGCCAGTTCAATAAAGTCTTGCACATAGTTCTCAATAGGGCTAATGTGTGCGGCTGGACAAATTTGTAGACGGACGTTCACTTGGCTGCTGGATCTGTGCATGGCAAAGTCTTCTGTAAAGGACTGCTCTTAGACAGAAGGTAGAGGATCCAAACGCAGCTTTATTTTAGAATAATCCACAAACATAGTCAAAAACAGGCAAGAGGTCATAACAGGTAATCAGTCCAATAAGGCAAACAAAACAGGGGAGACAGGCAAAAGGGTAATCCGTGGAACAGGCAAGTAATCCAAGACCAAGAGACAAGAAACCAGGGAGAATGCTCAGAAATGCAGTATATACAACAAAAAAGACTTTGCAATGAATGATAGACATGACCAGGCTATTATAGTGTGAGCTAATAAGGTAATGGGGTGCAGGTGGATGTAATCAATGAGTGCTGATGAGTCCGGGCAAAGGATTATGGGAGATGTAGTCCTTGATGGAGTGACAGTCCGGGGTGGAGTACCCTCTGTTGGTAACCACGGGCACTCACACTGGTGAATTGTGACACCGATAACCAAAATCCAATCAGCTTACCTTTGAACAACTGGCCCCTATATATTACATTCTATTTTGTGTGTGTGTGTGTGTGTGTGTGTGTGTTTAGTTGGAATTAAGCAAAACAAGAACAAAAAAATTGCAAAATAGCCTACTTTTCGAATGCCACACTGAAAACTCGAATAAGTTGATTGAACTTAATTGATTTGAGTAAACTCGTTGCCTCAATTTATTTCAATAATGGAGTCTCCCAAAACTTAAATATTTAAGTTCAAGCAACTTGGTGCTCATGTTGACTATACTTAAAGTTCCCATGGCATGACATTTTCATTTTATGAGGTTTTTCAACATTAATATGAGTTCCGCTAGCCTGAATTTTGTCCCCAAGTGGCTAGAAATTTTGATCGGTGTAAACCGAGTTCTGGCTGTCTTTCTCTGCCTTTGAGAAAATGACAGCTCAGACGAGCTGATCTTGAATTGTCCTGTTATGACGGCATACATCTACATTTTGTACGTCCTCATCGCGTATATATAATTTTTTATCAGCTATTTGAACTCTCATTCTAGTGATGTAATGCTAAATTCAAAATCATTCCAAATCTGTTCCCATAAAGAAACAAACTCATCTATATCTTGGATGACCTGAGGGTGAGTAGGTCTACATTTTAAGCAAATTTCATTTTTGGGTGGACTATTGCTCTAAAATCAAAATGATTCTCTGGCACATGCTTAAACTACTGTGAGCACAAGTGGCTCTTCAAATGTGAACGGGTTAAGAACAGATTCACTTACAAAACATGACAAAGAAATCAGAGTCATCGTATCCAAGCAGGACAGGTAGTCCTCGAAGGACAAGGGTTCGGACCTCAGTTGGCCTGGCTGACTTTAGTGGGAAACCAGAAATTCCATTAATGCCACAACAACTCACTATCAGTATGTTTGCAGTATTTTTCTGAAAATATACTTACATTTCCACACGTTCTTGTCTCATATCACCAGTAACAGAAAAAACAATTGAAAATATTAAAGTTAACTAAGTCAATGCAAAATTATATAAGAAAATTACATTATTTATAATTGAAATTATAATACTACAATGCTATTCAAAATACACCTAAACCAACAAATAAAGGTCTCTGGCTCAAAAAGGGACACATGCTTTGAAGGTGTTCTTTCTCACAGAAATGCACAATTAAACTATGGTTAAGTGTACGTTATTAACTAATATGTTTCAATAATACAAATCAAATAAAGAATAATTTGATATCTAATTTATACCATCCCAAACCCATCAATAAAAATATTGTCAATTAGGGCTACATTAGCAAAGTTTCACCAGGAAGAATGTGTAATCATGGCTGCGTTGCGTTTTATTATGGTAATGTACGATTTAACCAAACAATCTTGACTCCTTCTGGCCATTAAAAATCAAACAAAAATAACTTTATATCTAAATATTTTTACTTACCAAATTTAAGATTGCACACGAGCTATTTTTATTAATTATGATTTTGAGTTCATTAAACATGAAATCTTAAGTTTATGTATGTTGTAGGTTAACAAGTTATACTAACTTATATTGATGAGTTTCTTGACTAAACTAGTAATATTTAGTCAAGATTACTTGATTGTTTAAGTAAAGACAACATTAGGGTTTACAGTGCATGCTCATTATTTACAGCAATAATCAGACATTAATACGATCTGGAACTGATTAATTAGTAGAACTTATTATTTTACCGTCTTTTTGACTTCATTACCGACACTTCTATTGTTGAACCAGCGTGGTTCAAATGGATGTTTACTACAAATTGAGGAAACAGTCATGACTAGCTATATATATTTTTTTCAATGATGTATTGCAACATGGTAGTTAAGCTGTGAGTTACATCATTGAATGGTAAATGCACCCCAGGTTAGCACTAGGTTTTGCTGGTCATAATGTAGGCTACCCATTAGCCCCTGTTCGTAGAACTGCATTTGATGTCAAAGAGTATCTTTCTCCATTATGGCCATTCCAAAGTATTTTTACATTTTTTTTGTATTATTATTATTATTATTATTATTATTTGCAAGCAACATGTATATTGCCAATGTTTAATTTCACTAAAGTAGATGTTTTACCAGTGACTGGTTCTTTTTGGTGGGCTCAGCCTATATCTCCCTGTCTGCAGCCTTTGACATGACAGCTCAAATTATCTGCTAGTCTGATGTGCCTGTTGTTGAGATGCCATCAGTCAATCAGCGATTAGTCACATGGCATAGGTTCAGGTGATTGGCAGAAAACCTGGCAGCAGAACTTAGCACCGTAAATCGCCATTAGCTAACATGGCAGATTTTAAATCTTGTACCTCTAAGATTAGCTTTTGCAACATGCCAACACAAAATTCTATTAAAGTCAAATATGAGTTGAGCATTCTGCACACTTTACATTAAGAGTGCAAAGTGTGGCTCAATCTATTTAGAACGTTTCCGATAAGTCACTAAGTCACAGATGTTCCATTTCTGTTAGGATCCATATGTATGCAGAATTCATTTCTGAACAGAATCAAACATGCTCATAATGCAAAGGTTATTCCAGAATATTTGTGTTATGTATTGTGATTGTTTTTAATACTTATACTTTATGTTCGTTTGACGTCATAAATTGGTTCATTTGGATGATTTGAACACTAGTTTTCCAAACTCGGGAATCCGTACCTGAGTCTGCTTTAAAAAGGTGGTCTGGGGTATGGTTCATGTGAACTCTGGTATGGTTTGCTGCTGATATGAACACAAGCATTCTAAATTGCTGAAGTGAACCGCTATTGATGGCTTCGGTAAATCTGTGTATTTGTGTGTGTTTCCTGAGATCGGGGATTGACGCACTGACATTAGAGAGAATGTAACTGTATCTCAAGGTATAAAAATCTAAGTATAAAAGTGAGACAAGCTAAGTAGTGGGAACTTAACTTAAGTCTCACTTTTATACTTAGGTTCACACAAAAAAATACAGTGTGAACACTGTTGAACTCGAGTTCAGACCAAACAAACAAACCAAGTTTGAAAACAGCCTGACCGTAAAGCACTAACTTAGCGACATGCTAATGCCAGAGTCTATTGGAATCAGTTTTGAATCAAGGCTCTTATGCACATTTTGTTAGCGTTAGCTGTATGATGCATAGAGTTGATTCCTAAGAGCATTTTAAATTTGTCACGTTGTTCGTTTCACCAATCATTATTCCAAATTCGGATCTTTAGCGACCCAGATCTATATCTAACATGGGTGGATCCCTAATTGTCACGATAAAATAAAACTCTCGTGATATTAAAGTAACGATAACCGAAGAATAAAATAAAGCATATTTTGTTACTTTTTGGAGATTGGAAGTGTTCAGTTTGATCATATGTTTTATACCATCATCATTGTCCTCGTCAGACCTAATTTCAGTACATTCAGAATCTGGCTCGCCATCTCAAACTTATTCGGAAAACTATCATTTTCAACATCTTCAAAATCAATTTTGATCACTGACAGCTTCTTCACCAGATCCACCATGATGTGACAGTGACACTTATATTTGATTGTGTTCAGAACTTGCTCTGCAGTAAATCGCTGAGCCATTTCGAGCATTTAGGCCACGCCCACGGGGACAATCCAACGCTCACCATTGACTTTGTATTGCGTGAGGCTGCCTCCTTGTCATTTCGGACTTATAACAAAAAAAAAACAGAACAAGGTCTAAAAGCTGCTATGTGACAGTGTACAGCAAACAAGCTAAAAAACAGAAATCAGTTTTTATAAGCTGTCGACTCAAAGAAACGAGTGTTTAAGTTAACATGGATAAGGGGAGTGAAGTGAAGTGAAGCATCAGCAGGAACAATGTGTAAATTTTGGGATCCTGACACTCAGTGTGCCTATGTGTGCAATAAACTTTTTGTCACTTTTAAGTAAAATATCCAAATGTCAGTTTTATATATTATATTTCCTGTCGCTGATTACGTTCCCCTCTAGTGGGTGTAGTTCTGTGTCACGCTCAGTTTGCCTGTATCCACTTTTTTGTCCCTAAATGCTTTTTTTGGGTCAACAACAGCTTATAAAAAACTTCTGGGTTTTTGGTTCTGTGTTTTGTTTAGGTTGTTTGCTGTACACTTTGTCACATATCAAGCTTTTAGACATTGTTCTAAACAAGCTTTAGGACATTGTTCTGTTTTTGTTATAAGTCAGAAATTACAAGGAGGCCGCTTCACGCAATACAAAGTCAATGGAGAGCGTTGGATTGTTCTCCCCCCAGTGAGCGTGGTTTTCAGATTATGACGCTTGTCGCTCTGTCTCTATGATTAAAACGTCACTTCATCATTATGTATCAGACATTGCCACTTTGTGGAATTAAGGCGAATTGCACTTATTATGTTACGCTCCTCGGGTCGTAGCGACCCTAAACTGTTTTTTGAAAAAAATTATTTGAAAATGAGCATTCTTTTAAACAATTGTATTATTTTTTCTTGTTATAGTGTTTATAACGAATTGATTGTAGAAAACTAAGAAGGTTGATGTCAAACTTAAAAAAATGAATGAGAAGGAGGGTAGTGAATGACGTCACTAAAGACCCGATGTATGCGTTTAAGGGTTCAAAAAAAAAAAAAACAGCAAGGCAGCTCACTATATGTTTTGGTACAAAGCCAGTGTTTTTAGCCAAATGCTAGTAACGCTGTGTTTATAGTGCCAATCAAATTTTTATTCTTAAAAATATAATTAGAGAGCAGAGTGCTATTAGTGTTTAAACAGCCTGATTAGAACATTCTGATCCTGCTCTAACTACCAGCTGGAAGTGAGACGTGTGGTTAGCAGGAGAAAATAGCTAGGATAGTAATATGATCACACTGACTAGCATGGCTTGTCACTGATAAAGACAGGGTTGGCCATCTATTTCCTGCCTTTTAAGCAGTCGATGTGCTCACTGGTGTGTTTCCACTGCACTGTGAAAAATTAATCGCCAAACTTGTGTGGAGCGTATTAGATTGACAGGGCGGCGCCAACGTCTCTCAGTGTTATCAGCATTTTACTGCAAGGCCAGATTATAGCTTCACCAGGAGTGACACAAATACTAAACATTTTAAGATGCTCTCATCTAGCTTGGCATGTATAAGCATAAATCCTATGCCCCAAAACAGAAAATTAAAAAGTGATAACCTTTTAAGTAATGTACCCAGCATATTTTTAAACGTGCCGTGTAATCCTGAAAACCATAGTGTGTTTATGTGAGGTGGTAAATTTGGACAAGGGGACGAGGAAACAAATTTGCCACCTTGAAAATAGCATAGCATAGCAATCTGCATAGCTGAAAAAACGTCTTAAAACATACTTAGGTGTTTCCTCATGCAGCAATGGGCACTTGATCAAAACCTGTGACATTTTAGTAAGTAAGCACTCTTAAAATAAGATTTTCATACTCTCAGTAGATTATGTAATTTATCCACTAACAATGTCCAACAATGAATATCACGGGTGAATTCTGTCTTGTGAGTTATGCTCTTGCTCATACCTTTGCTTTATCCAACTCTTACAGGTCACAATCGCATGTCGAATAATTTCACCATGGACCCCAGCAATTGCTCAGCTGTGGATCTCTCTGATGTTCTGGCCAGACGGATGAGTCCCAGTAAGATCCTCCTCTCCCTGACTCTCTCCTTTCTGGCTGTTGCGACCACCGCCATCAACTCCCTGGTCATCACTGCTATCCTGATCACCCGCAAACTCCACCAACCCGCCAACTACCTCATCTGCTCTCTAGCTGTGACAGACCTCCTGGTAGCTGTTCTAGTGATGCCCGTCAGCATTGTGTACATCGCAGAAGAGACTTGGGTTCTCGGTCCAATAGTGTGCCACCTGTGGTTGGGTGTCGATGTTACATGCTGCACCTGTTCAATTTTACACCTGGCTGCCATTGCGCTTGATCGATACCGCGCCATCACCGATGCTGTGGCGTATTCCCAGAAGCGCACGTATAAAAGAGCAATCATAACCATTCTTGCCCTGTGGACACTATCTGTGCTGGTGTCTCTACCACCTTTAGTGTGGAGGAAATCCTCCAGTGTGGAACACGAGGATGGGAAGAGGGAAGTCATGGACTGCTGGATTGAGCACGACCACGTGGCCTTTACGGTCTACTCCACTTTTGGAGCATTCTATATTCCACTGGCCCTCATTTTGGTTCTTTACTACAAGATCTACAAGGCGGCGAAGACACTGCGTAACCGCAGAGGGAGCAGCCGATTAGTCAAACAGACAGTGAGAAGCGTCATGCTTCCAGGAATGAGCTCTGATAAAGACATCGCCCTCAGTCCAGACGCATTCTGCCCAATCGAGAAGTCATTTTCCGACCCATCAACAGATGGAGAAAGGGGCCGCACCACTTCCTCGTCAGGTAATCTCATCAAGGTCCGCAGGAACCCTGGGGCTAGGGAGAGACGGGCGGCATTCACGTTGGGACTAATCCTGGGAGCCTTTGTGGTGTGTTGGTTACCGTTTTTCCTGAAGGAGGTGATAGTGAATATTTGTCTGACCTGCAGCACCTCTGCTGTGCTTGCAGATTTTCTCACCTGGCTCGGATATCTCAATTCCCTCATAAATCCGCTAATATACACCATCTTTAATGAGGACTTTAAGAAAGCATTTAAAAAACTTCTGCCCTACTGTTGCAGCAATGTCCTTTGAAATTGACTGGGAGGGAGAGACAAAACATGTTTCATCTGACAACCTTTTGAGTTGAAAGCTGCAAGTTACAATGACAATCCTCTCATACTGTAAATAAATGGACTTCTGCTAGAATTACACATCTTTCAGAGACATTTCAGTATATTGTTTATAGTGCCTGTATACTTGTACATGGATGCATGTAAACAAAAAACACAACAAAAAAAAAACCATTTGCTCCACTCATAGATTTCAGTATTTTGAAATGGAGAATTTCATATAAAATTACATTGCGTCTGATGCACAATGTTATGTAAATCAACTGGTCAAGTTTACACCAAGGGGTAAAAGATTGGCTGGTTAGCATGGACCAGTTAGCCCTTGCTGATATGCCATAACTACACCATCTGAACCCAAAATATTTTTTCTTCATTAACAGCCATTCAAAAGTTGCTGTGTATACTGATGAATGTTTTTTTGAAAATATAAATTTAATATTTTTAGTACATTATGTATATTATATGGAATGGTTTGACAGTGACTGATTTTTTGGTTTTTTTGGAGGGCTCTCTAAAGTGTGTGAATGAGGGTTTGGGATTACATGTTTGTGTGTTGGGATTATCCACATGATTATGACTATTGATTATTATGTACCCTTCAAGTGTTCGAAATATCAGATTTATGAGTTCCAAGCACATGACCAAAGAAATTTTAGAGGACACAAATTGCGGCATTGGAAGAGTCATGCCTATTTTAAAAATTGCAGAAACACTGATCTAGTATAGAGCAAGTCTGTAATGAGTTTTGATTTTGCAAGTTTTTTTGATTGTACAATGTACTGTATTTTCATCATTTTAAATACAGAACAACTGAAAGACGTATTTAATCACTTAACTATAACAGATTGAGTAATGCAAACATTTATAGTTTTTATACCATGTATAAGTGATTTTAATAGAAATGAAAGTATAATAGAAATGATCTTCATTAAAATTGGTTTACCGTTCACAATACAATCATTTTGTTTAGTCTACTTCAGTGTTACTTCCAGTGTTGATGTGACGTGTCGTAATAAACACCTGACTCAGTGTTACAAGTTTTTATTCACATAGATATAGAGAGAGCTAATTAAGATATTGATTCTATATACAAATAAAGGTCTGGAACAGAGCACCATTGTGCAAAGGCGGCAGACAACAGCCCTTCTCCCAGGGGCAGTCTTCAATGTTGCTCAATGCACCGCAGCAAGATCCCTGTAGAAAAGGCAGGCCATTTTATTCAAATGGAAGATGGAAATCAGTATGCCAAATAAACAGCTTATGTTTGAAAACCGCTTGTCACAATTGACTGACTGCTAAGTGTCACCATTCGTTTGGGAATGTGCTACATTTGCCCTCTGCTTAAAATAAAAATTAAGAGTATAACTATAGATGGGTGAATTTTCAGAACAGGTATTCATACTTTGCCACTACTACAGTATCCGTAAACGATGATGGAAAACATTATGACTCATGATCGAAGTACAGCCTTCTTGAGAAATTACCTTCTCTTAAAACAGATGGAGAGCGCCATCTTTTAATAAGAAGCTGCCAAGATGAAAGGGAATTCTAATTATAAGATTTGTATGGTACACATGGCATTTTAATTTGTTTGTCATTATTGGCACAGTACAATATAAACCAGTGCCAAATTTACCAGCGCCATAATTTAGAAAAAACTAAAACCAATACTGCCCTCTGTTGGATAAAAACATTTTATTAGCTCAATAGAAAAGTAATTAAGCAACATGTTA
This sequence comes from Gobio gobio, assembly GCF_949357685.1. Classification (NCBI taxonomy): domain Eukaryota; kingdom Metazoa; phylum Chordata; class Actinopteri; order Cypriniformes; family Gobionidae; genus Gobio; species Gobio gobio. The sequence continues at coordinate 37,543,574 of NC_137099.1, forward strand.
ATTTTTAGTTTACAGAAGGTCACACGAACAGACATTTATAGTTTACAGAAGGTCACACGAACAGACATTTAAAAGGAGGTAAAATATTCACACATCAGTTCTCAGAATAGTCAGACATCCTGCAGTCACACATACTCCAAGCGTTCCCTTCCATTTTGAGAAGCCGGCATATACCGACCCCCAGTGGACTGCCTTCCTTTTGGGCAAGAACTGCAGAGAAGGCCTCCACCAACCAGCATGAGAACCGCTGCCCCCCAGCAGATAAAGATGGCTGCTCCCAACTCCCTCTTCTGAGCCTGGGCCACTAGAGGATTGTAGAAGTCTCCAATGACCCTATGGGCAGTCCAACTAGATGGCACCAAACCCAAGACTCCTGCAGTGATGAAGGCGGCCCCTCCTACTGTGACAACCCGAGCCTTTGCAAAACCATCTGCCAAGCAGTTAGTGCATTTACCACCTGCAAAACTGGCAAACATGCCTATTAGACCAACAAGGGCAGCAATGATAAGGATAGCCCGAGAGGCTTGTAGGTCTTGGGGAAGAGCCAGCATGGAGTCGTACACTTTACACTGCATTTGACCAGTGCTCTGAACCACGCAGCTCATCCATAGTCCCTCCCACATAATCTGCGCGGTCACAATGTTGTTTCCAATAAAAGCAGTCACACGCCATAGAGGAATCGCACACGATATGATGATGCCCAGCCAGCCAAGAATGCCTAGTGTGGTTCCAAGAAGCTGTAATCCAGTAGACATGTCTGCAAAAAGAGAGAATTCAATAAATGCAAGCAATGCTCTTTTGTAAATTGACCCAGCAAGCAAATTCTTCGTAAAATAGTTTGAGGTACACAAAGTCACCATGAAATCAAAACAGACAATTCTTATTTTAGGGAATGCCGCAGTATTAAAATTCATTTATCCATGCACCTTTTTGTAAAAAAGAATCCTCTCAATTGGAAGTGATATGAGCACAGAATGGCATACATAGCTACAAAATTGACTATAGAGAAAATTTCACTGAAATTGCTAATGTGACTGCACCTTTACTGCTCCCTACTGCCAAACTGATGGAAATACAACTTACACTGATTTATTGTAAAGTCAAGCTAAATTTAACATTTTAAAGACAGAAACATGTTTTACTAGTATGTAACAATCAAAATGCCCACAATAAACATCTTTTAGGCCTACCTGAGAACTTCTAATGCTGTAGATGAGCTTGAACACCAACAACAATCAAATCACAATGATTTAACAAAGACCTGAATCAAGCACAAATTATGCTTATGTGCAAAAAACAAACAATACTTTTAAAAGCCTTGAGTCACGCCAACACCAACTTCGGTGTGCTCCTTTATGCAGTTTTCTGCTGTTAATAACTATCCATCAGTGATTGGCTGATTATCAATCAGTTACATCACTGGATCGTAGTTTAGAACGCTGTACTGAAAACGCTGACAGTGATTATTCATTATCACGTTACCCATAAAAAAAAAAAAAACACTTAATTACTTAGTTACTTACAGTTCGTCCGATGTTTTTACATCTTTTATTTCATAAAACTATAAAAGGACTAAGATAAATGTTGGAGGCATTAAGGCAAGAATATGGGAGTGCGCGTGTTTGGGAAACTTAGTTAATTTGTGAGACGATTAAAGTGATTTTGACAACTTATTTGCTTTTGGGGTGTTTATTACAAGACAAAATATTAAAGTTTCTGCCTAACCAATCAAATGTGCAGAGTGAGGGTACATCCCGACTACCGTTTGATCGAAGGGTTCATTGTCCAATCACAAAGCAGACATTCATTGCTCAGTTGCTAACTGACAGGGTGTTCCACCAATCAAATGTTTCCGAGGGGCTGTCCTTACACTCACGGTAACATTGTGGTCTCTGTTGTACGCGCTGGTTTAGACAAGCAGTATGGCGGAAGAAGAGAGTGAATTGGAGTTAGACAGGTTTAAGCAAGAACTGGAGACTTTGTTAAAGACTAGTGCAAACGACGAACGCGGACTTCAGAGCAAGACGTACTGTGAAAGGTTTTGCGAGGTAAGATGACACTGAAATGAACGAAAGCGTTAGCAAGCTTTTTCAAAAAAGCAAACAGAGATGTGCTAACCAGTGTTAGCATCATGTCAGCAGATTCCCCTCCCCCAGTGTACAGCCACCGTGAGCCAACATTCACACAGTATTTTACCTCTCTAACTACGGGTGTTTTCAAAATACAATGGGAGTAGAGCTCAATAGAGCGATAGTTCATTTCCGATCACGATTTATAAAGGACGTACTGTCACTTTGTTTCAGTTAGCTCCATTAGCCTGGTAAGTGGCTAACGGTTAGCATTCCTAAGTTGCATTCCAAAACAAGCAGTCTGCGAAAGGTTTAAGCGTCTGTCCTCTTCGTAATATTTTATTTACTAACGATTTTATGAAACCCAAAACGGGCAAACCAAGTGTGAGAAATCATTGTGCACGACTGTGGGGTGTTAAATGATAGAATAACTCGATGCTGTCAGTGTTAGCAGTGGTTGGTGTCCTTTTAACCAGTCGCTGTAAAGGTTGGTTTTAAACCGCTGGTTTGTTTCCAAGAGTTATTAAGCAGCTTTTAATTTCGAATGAAATGTTTGCCAAATGAATCAATCCAGTCTCCTTTCTTTAAAAACAAACTTTTTAACCCGTTTTACGAAAGTTAGATTGATGTTTCCTAATTTGTATCACTAAGTTCATGTCCTGTCATTTGAATGCTAGTGCCACCCATGATTATAAACAAACACTATATGTCGATTGACAGTAATGCTTTCCGTTTTAGAAACACTAAGTGATGGTAATATATTTAATCATTCTACTGTTTCTCTGTTAAATTGATCTTTTTTTCCCCCTTTTAGATAGTGGTGGAGCAAACCGGACGATGGCAAGTGCCTCTTCCTCAGCTCCAGGTGTTGCGGAGTGCCCTGTGCTCTTTTGTCCAGGGTGTGGCATCATTTCCTCCAGAGTGTGAGCATGTACGCTACACATTGAGTAGTCTGGCCCTGTGAGTATGCACTTCTGCTTTTGCCATGAAGTCAGAATAGACCGTTCTTGTTTTTTTGAATATTGCACTATTCTAAATTATTTATTTTTTCAATTCATGTGCCCTTGTAATCTTGAAAGGGATAGTTCACCCAAAAATCTTCCTTGTTGTTCCAAACCTGTAAAAATTTCGGATCTGTAAAGAATCTTCAGATACTTTTAATAAAATGTGAGCCCCTCCATTGTCAGCTACGCAACTACCACTTTGACGCAAAAAGTGTATTAAGAGATTGTAAAACTAATCCATAATAATTGAGTGGTTTAGTCCAAAATTTCTGATGAATTTTTATATGTGAATAAAAGCCTAAATTCAATCTGTTTAACATAAAGCAATCATGTCTCTTCTTGAAATTTGGACTAAACCATTTGTTTCATATGGATTTGTTTTGCGATCGCTTTATGAACTTATTGAAGCGTCAAAGTGGTAGTTGTGTAGCTGTCAACGGAGGTCTCAGATTTAATCAAAAACCATCTTCATTTTTTTCCCCGAAGATGAACGAAAGTCTTACGGGTTTGGAACGACATGAGGGTGAGTACATGATGACAGATTTTTTATTTTTAGGTGAACTATCGATTTAATGCACTTTTAATAACTTTTTATTATCAAGCACATCCTGCAGTTTAGCAACAGTATTTTACTCCGATCACTGATCTAGCTGATTTGTATGTTAAGTTTGGACTTTTAGGGAGGAACAAAAGGGCACCGATATGAAGAAAAGAAATGCACTAAATTGCACTGCCCTAGTTTCTTGCTGTCCGGTTGCTGTTGTTTTAATGTCTCTGCAAAGATATTGCAAATGTATCGTCCCTTTCAGACACCTGGTAGAACTGCCAGAATGGTGAATGTACTGAAGCAATTTATAGCTGCGCATAGAAAAATAGTCTCGCGAGTTTGCATCGTCGGACCGTGTCTCCTGATCGGTCTTTATAGAGACCTCCGCTCAAATCATGTGGAGTATTCATGTAAACACAGCCGGTTGTCTCAAGTGAAAGTAAACAGTTGGGTCTAAACTGGATATGTATCAGTATAATGGATCCAAGCGTTTGGTCTTAAAGTGACCGCAGCCTAATATACAACTTCTGTAATGACCGCTCTGCGTCATTAATGTGAATCAAACAAAATAAAAAATAACTTGCTGCTCTTGACCAAATACCTTTTCTGCTTTAGTAAGAATACATTTAGATTTATTTAAAGTGTGAAGCAAGGTTATTATAGTTTTGCGTTTTTAAATTCATTTTTATTTTAATATCGTTTTCAATTTTGCTATAAATTTCAGTTTAGTCTTAGTAAGTTTCATAAATTGTTTTGCTAGTTTTAGTTTAGTTTTTATTTTGTGAACACATTTCTATTTAGTTTTTATATATTTAGTTTCAGTTTTAGTAAATATAGTTTAGCAGAGTTACCAGAACAAAGACCAAAGCAAGATTTTTAATTTCAGCAAAGTTTAATGTTTGCACAGATTAGAGTTAACTCTTGTGCAGACATCTTAATAATATAAGTAAAAATTATGAAAATTCCAGACAAACTCATTCATATTAAAGATGAAATCTTGTTAAACATGACTTTTTTTTTTTTTAGCAGTACAATGTAGGCTTAGCAGTGTGACCACTGAAATGTCTCTACATGGATAATATTATAAGTAGTAAATGATTTGTAAAAAACAATGATAATAATCATTTAACCTTTCAGCCTGTCAATATTATGAAAACATGAAATCTCCAACATACAGTAGTAGTAGCTACTTGCTACTAGTAGTTGCTGTTGCACAGCATCTCTTGTCGTGCATGAAACGTCATTCTAAAAGCAGTGAGCCAAAGTTAAAAGTAGTTCAACTTGCGTCTCATTACCTTGTGTCATTGTGTCATTTTCCATTTCATTGCCACAAGCGCATTCTTTGTGAACAGAACTTAGGACTAGCGAATGTGTTCTACGTTTCGGTTCTTCACTAAGCGCGTCACACCCGACAACCATTAATCTCCTCAGCTAACTTCACAAGCATGAAGCGCCATATACAGACATTTCCCTAAACAGCCACAGGTCAGATTTTCCGCTACAGCAAAGAGGTTATTAATTACTAAAACAATTATTTCTTTTTGCTAATTATTATTTTATTTCAGTTCGTTTTTCAGTAACTTGTTAGTTTTGTTTAGTTTTTCATCGATGATTTTAAATTTTTATTTCAGTTTATGAAAATGTTTTTTGACCAATAGTTTTAGTCTTCGTTTCAGTTTTCGTTTACAAAAATAACCTTGCAGTGAAGACTATGTAATATAAATTTTTTTTTACATTTGATTATTACATTTCTGTACTAATTCTAACCACATGTTAAATAAATCTATTTTCCCTGAAAGATTTGTTTAATTTATATTTTGTTACAGGCAAATAGAAAACATTTAAATGAACAATTCATACAAAATTTAAATCACAAAGAGGCTGTGGCTGTGATTTATATTTCTCCACCTCCTAATATAAAACCAATCCTCTCTGAAAAGGACTGAAGTTTTAAAAGTGGCTAAAATGCCTACAGTATTGTTTATTGGTGCAACAGGTTGTAAACGTGAAAGTGAATAATTACAGAATCGCTTATTATTTTTATTTGTAGGAGTATCTTTGAGCTGCTGCTGTTCTTTGGAAAAGATGAATTCATCGAGCATCCTTTAAAAGATATTCTAGACTCATTCCAGGTAACAAGTGACATCAGTCCTATTATTCTTGGGGGAGCATCATGTAGAATTCTGCTTTTTAACATTTCAGTGGATATCTTGTATTAATCATATCTTTACATATGGTCTATTCTAGGACTGCTATGCGAGCCTGGTAAGGCACCAGAATGTTTACCTTCTGCAGGTTAGGCATATTGTTAAAGATGGAGGGCCTTGGGCAAACCCTGTACTTCAGGCCCTTCTCAAGGATTCAGAGCTACCACAAGAAGATGGTCAGTCAATCAATCTTTTGTTTAAACACTGTATCTTGATCAAGTAATCTTTACCTTGGGTTTTCTAAACTTGATTATTATAATTCTTAATTGCTGTTTTTTTTTGCAGTGGACAAATATCTGAGCTCAGAAGTATCCATTTTCTTTGAACTGCGTTTGCGTTATCTGGTGGCGTGTGAGAGGTTTCCGGAGGCCTTGGCACTAACAAGGAGATGCATCCGGCACTCTGTTGTAGGGAGGCATCTCTATTTCAAGCAAGCCTACCTCGCCTGCCTTTGGAGAGCTTCTCTTCATGAGCGCTTGTACAAGGAGGTGAGTGAGAAATTCTATTGGTGTGAGACTGACCTTATACACGGTCTGGATTATACTCAGTCACATTTTTTGCCAGGTTCTGAACAAAGTTTGCCCACGTATTATTGTGCATGTGCTCACGCTGTAAGAGACTAATATGAAAGGCAGAGCAGTGTCTCATCTTCCCTCTCTTCAGTAAAGCTCCAGCGGAGGGTTGACAGATATCACAAAAAAAGCATAACAATCACCTAAAAATGCAATGTAATAAGCAGAGCAGACATGGCAAATATAAACAATAAAACTAGTATTACCAATACCCTATGAAATTGAAACACAGAAAGGGGGGCTTAAAAGACAAAAGGTTGTGAACCACTGTTTTAGATCACCTGTTTCTATAAAGGATCCATTAGAGAGGACATGCATAGATAGTTTATTGAATTTTTAGCATTAAGCCTTGCATTCCGTCTATTGTCTCTATTGTTTTGTGGTGCAAACTGCCCTATTCAGTTTCAGTTTCCCTTGCACACATTCGCACCTCTCCAACCATTATATGCCTATAATTATTTTTCTTTTCTCTTTGGACCCACTTTATATTAGGTGGCCTTAACTACTATGCACTAACATTTTAATTAATAATTTGATACAATGCACTTATTGTGTACATGCATGCTTTTACATTGTACTTGCATTTAAATAAATACCTGCATGTAATTATATCTGTAATTCATTTCTGTAGTTACATTTAAAATTACACTATTGACACTTCCCTTACACCTAACCATACCCTTAAACTTACCCATACCACCACACCAGTCCCTAACTTTACCCGTATCCCACCTCAATATCAGCGAAAGTGTTTTGCAATACAATATGCAATATGCAATACTTATTTTATTGATGTAAGTACATCGTAGTTAAGGCCACCTAATATAAAGTGGGGCCATATTTACTGATGACTTTCTATTCACACTGCTTTAACCCCTTACCAGACCCCCCCCCCCCCCCCCATCATTTGGGCAAGTGGGGCATGAATGACATACCCAGGCAACATAAAAAGGCTGCTGCTCATAAATCATTCTGAATAAACAGATAACCAACATTTATTTAGCCAACACTTTAGAGTTTACAGCTGAAGACTGTTATTAATATGGAAATATATAGGCTCAAACATAAAATATAAATATATAAAAAAATATTAAGGATATATTTTGAAATGTATAAAAATATTATGCGAACGTAGTATAACAACTTATAACCACAACTAAAGTGAAGCCACAAGTGTGGTCATGCTTCATTTCGAATTTGAGGATGATATAAAATTATGCATTCTATGTAGCATATTGTAAGACCTTATCGGGAGTTTTTACAGAGGGCTGATATAGAGTAATGATGTCACGCGCCGTGAAGATTCGCAACACTGAAGTTGAGTGTTCGTGGTTAAAAATGTACGTTTTTATTTTTCCTTGAAAATGACAGCTTGTTCCACTAGATGAGACCCTATTCGTCAGCTGGGATTGTGCAGAGCCCTCTAAAGCCATTGGAAGCCCTTTGAAACTGCATTGATTTGGACCTTCAACCCGTTGGTTGCCATTGAAGTCCATTATATGGAGAAAAATCGTGGAATGTTTTCCTCAAAAAAACATTTTTCTTTTCAACTGAAGAAAAAAAGTAGAACATTTTCATTTTAAAGTGAACTAATCCTTTAAGGTGTGTACATGTCTACACTTCGTCTACACCGTTAATACACTTTGATAATGCGACTAAAATAGGAAAACTCCACGTTTTAATTCGATTTGTGTTTACTTCGAGTGTGACTTTAGCCAGATTAAGGTAATTAGAAATCGCTTTTTACATGGTAGTTTCTTAATCAGAGTATTGTCTTAATCAGGTTAATATCGGATTATCGTTGATGTAAACGTACTGTATGACTTTATGTCCTGGTTTCACAGACAGGGCTTAGATTAAACCAGGATTAGGCCTTAGTTAAATTAGTACATTTAAGTAGCTTTTATAAACGTGCTTTAAAAAAACATTACTGGTTTGCATCTTGAGAAAAAATAACAATGGAACCGACATATTTTAATATTTGTCAATTCACGTTTCTCAGTTCAAATATGCATTTTAGTTTGGGATTAGACCTAAGCCTTGTCTGTGTAACCGGGCATACGAGTCTCACTTGTGGACTTTCTGTGCGAGGGCGCTCGCCTGCTTTCAGTTTGAATGAAACAGACAATACGCAAGTGTTTAGTGCATTTTGGGTAAAAGTGTAATACATATTACTCCTCTCTATAGAAATTAAATGTGCATGTCTTTGAACTAAAAGCCCTGAGGGGTGTTGTTTAGTCGAGTTGTGGAGTTTTTTTCTCAATGGATGTGACTAATGCTGCGTTCACACCAAACACGAATAGAGCGTCAAAATCGCGTCTACCGCGTCTAGTTTCACGTGCAAACATTTTGAATGCATTCGCGCGTCCGCAGTGAATTAGGACGCGCGAAGAAATCGAGTGCTGGAAGCGAAATTGACACGCATTCAAGGCACTCCAGGAGAAATATGTCATAAAACACCACTCTGCCTCTTTTCATTTTCATTAAAAATATATATTAAAGGGGCTATATGCAACTTTTTCCCCAAAATAAACGTAACGATAGCCTTTTTATTTTACCATTTATGACTCAAACATCTCCTGATGAGCATACTGACACCTTGTCCGCTCACAGTGGGTGCACCTATAAGCCTGTATCCTATTGTTCCTTTTTTCTGGCGGGTCGTTTTTTTCCTGCGCTGTCTGCGGATGTGACGTCACCACCGCTGCGAGAGCGAGCAGAAAATAAGAGCAGTTCTGTTTTTTGGCCACAGGTGTCAGTCGCGAGTTTAAATTTCAGAAAAACGCATATAGCCCCTTTAAACTAGCCTGACACTCAATTCTAGTCAGAATTTGAGTCTGATACTGCTCCGTTGGGCTGTGATTATGGGGCGTGTTTCAACCGAACCAGGAAAGACCTCAATTGGATAGACCTACAACCAATCAGAGCAACGGAGCGACGCATAACGTTAGTTGTCAAATGTCAACAGAACTCAACTGCACTGTGTTGCCAAGTCCACGGGTTGAAGCGACCCCAATTATGTGATATACAGACCCAGGAATGCGAATTTTAGCAGGCAGTCCTTCCAAAATAGCACATATTTTACCCCCCAAATGCCTTTTTTTTTGGCAGACCACCCACCACCCCCCACCCCCCCGGAAAGATATTGGGCTTGTTTTTGGCTAGTTTTGAGTAACGTTAGCAATTGGGCGGGTTTTGTTGTAAAAACTTGGCAACCCTGTCTGCACGCACGCTGGAATAAGTAGCCTAACGTTAGAAGAAAAAGATGAGTGTAAACGATCATTTATGAGAGAAATAGTAAAGGTGAATGCATATACAAACAAGTTCGCCGTTTAGGATTAGAACAAATTCAACCCAAGCGCCTTTGATGATGTGGATGATTACGTTACTATTTATCATCTGTCCATCATCGTCTAAAGCCCGCCCTGATAATTTCATTGGTCCGAACAGTTTCTGTTCGGGAATAATTACTCCTCTACCGATCAAGTCCAGACCGAACTGCCCGAGTAAAAATGTTGTGGGCGGGGCTAAGTTCGGCTGGCATCCAGGCTAATATTAAACATTAATAGCCACACAAATGTGGTCCAGGCAACTCCTACATTATCTTCACTGCATGTATATTTAAATATCCTTACAATATAAAGTTATGAAACTTCTTTTTGCCCTCAGTCAAAACGATTTGGCAGACAACAAATTATAGATTCATGAGAGCAAAGATCGGCCGTTAGATCTACACAAGACGAACCACTACAGAGACATCAGAGCCAGCGGCAGACGTCAGAAGGACTGGCCGAGGAAAGGCTGTTCTCGGCGGGGTTATGAGCGGTGATTGCCCGGTGATTGCCTGGATCTCACAACTCCAAAAACACAAGATTATTTTTTTAAATTGCCGCTCTCTTTATAAATAAACCACAGATTTGAGCTTTAAACAACTACATTCTCACCTGAAAGTGTCTTAAAACTACATTTTGTGACACAATAGTTCTATTTTTAAATTATGCAGGGTTTCTCATCACGTCACTTTACCACGTGACCGCAGCGAGCAGGCTCCTGATTGGTTAACGAATTGACGCCAAAGTTAAAATTTTTCAACTTGGGCGTCAGACGCGAATTCGCTTCAAACGCGTGAATGCACAAAAGCACCATTCGCATGTATCGCGCAAGACGCTCAATTCGCGTCCAATTCGCGCGAACTGGACTCGCGAATGACGCAGATTCGCGCCGCGCGAAACACGCCTTCCGCGCCGCGGGACCTCCAGACGAGCGTCAACGCGCCTTTCCATTGACTTAACATTGAAATCACTCGCGCCAGACGCTCTATTCGCGTTTGGTGTGAACGCAGCATAAGGCTCCCATTTCATATTATAGGTATCAGTTTTTTTCATTTTCAGTACTCCTGACACAAATTATGAAATTAGTCACCATGAGATTTTTAGAGTAATACATAGGTCAAAAATGAAAGCTTGAGTCTTAGACCTTTTTAATTATGTATAGTTTGTCCCCGTCCCGTCGGTTAACAGGTTGAAAGTAGGATAGGCAATGTTTTTCATAAACACTCTTTGTTATACTGGTTGAAACTGTCTTCACATCCTGATAGTGTTCAATAATAGAAGTCGTCTAAATATTATTGTACATATATCTTCTGTGGAAGTCTCAGGAACAAAAAATAATTGCATTTTTGGAATCTCGCGATTCAATTCAAAATCGATTCTTGGGCTCATGATTCATCATGTCTGCACAATTTGGCAATTTTGGTACAAGTCAGAACTCTTTAAAGGTCCCATTCCGCATGATCCCATTGTTCAAACTTTAGTTAGTGTGTAATGTTGCTGTTAGAGCATAAATAATACCTGTAAAATTATAAAGCTCAAAGTTCAATGCCAAGCGAGATATTTTATTTAACAGAAGTTCCCTTTCAAAGCCTACAGCGAACGGCTGGCTTGGACTACATCCTGGTACTTCCTTCTTTAATTACGTCAGTAGAGCAGTAGAACAGACTAACCTCCGCCCACAAAGAAACGCGAAAAAGGGGGCGCGGTCTTGTTGCTGTCCCACGTGGAGAAGCGGACGGTCGCGTGGAGAAAAGGAACTGTTGCGTTGAGTGTGTTTATCGCCATGTCATCGAGACGCTGTTATTTTCATCCAGGAGTCAAATCACCTTTGTTTGGCTTTCCCAGGGACGCTGTATAGATTATTGAACGCATACATCTCCCCGTTAAGAGGCGTGACCTTTCCAACATGCGCTAAGCTGCTGTCGAATCACAACACAGGAACTGCTGGCACGTGCGCTAAGCTGCGGTCGAATTACAACACGGTAAGCGCTGGCACAATCAGAACTCGTTACGTATTTCTGAAGGAGGGACTTCATAGAAAGAGGAAATCACCAGCCGTTTTTAGGACAGTGGAAACAGCGGTACACAGATAAGTACATTGTGTGAAAAATACTGTGTTTTTTTACACGCGAAACATGAACACATGTTATATTGCACACTGTAAACACAATCAAAGCTTCAAAAAAACACGAAGAACGGGACCTTTAAGTTGCTGAAGTTCATTATTGTAATGTTATGTGCTTTGAGACATGAGCTAATTTATCACTGTCTCTCGTGATGCTTTGTAGACTCTACCGTGCGTGTTCATGTTTTTTTGGAGAAGACATGGCATTGGAGAGCGCTCTGAATGGAGGGTGGGAGGGATCTTATGCTTTCAAAGCTAGCTTGCTATTGTTAGCCTCTTCGAAATTGCCTACCCTAGCTTTATTTTGAGTTAAATAAAATTAAAATGTATGGAATCAAATCTGGACCTGTATTGAATTGTGCACCCAAGAATAGGTTTGAATCAAATCGTTCCAAAAGTTTCCCTCCCTAGTAAGCATATTGCATAGTTGTGCTTAGTCAATTGTTTTATTTGTGATAACACAATGAAACATGCCAAATTGTGCAGACATTTTTGGCCAGGCTGTCATGCAAAGAAATTATGTAGACATAAAAAAACAAGAAAGAACCAACAACATAATAACTGATTATGTTGTAGTCAAGGAGTGCTTTCCCTGTGAGATTTGTTTTTGTTTTTTTGCATAGTAAATTATTCCCTCCAAATATCCCTTCCAGACACTTTTGACGACTACTGTATGTAAGATCATGTAGCTCAGTGGTTCTCAACCAGGGGCTGCTACAAACATAAAATTATTTTCATTTAGTTGTATTAAAAATCTCTATAAAAACTAAGGCAAGGTAAAAAAATATCGCTTTCTCGATTTTCATCGATTCTCATTTTTATGAAACAATATCGATTCTTAAATCCCTAGAATCGATTAGTCATCCTGTTTTCAGTTGATGAATGAATGGAGCATTGTAGTGTGCCTTCCATCCAATAAATTGCAATAATCTTTGTGCTTTGTTACTTTTGATATGAAACAAAGTCTCAGATTTCAAATTATTACTGTTAAATACTGTTGTGGTGCGAGATCGCTCTGGCGCAGCTCAGAATATACTTTTTAGGTCCTTGAAGGGAAGGGAAACATTTGAAGAAACCTGATAAATGACAACATATACTATACACACTCAGCAAAAAAAAAAAAAAAAATTTTAAACCCTTTTTGTAGTCTGGATTTACAGGGTCATCTGATGGCTTTCCTAAAGACAAAAAAAGAAAAACAATTATTATTTAACTTAATCTGGTTAATTTTCTTTTTTCTGTTATCTTTTGTAAACTAATGCAGTAAGCTATTGTTACACAATACAGTAATGTAACATGTTACTCATTGCATGTGTCAGCTGACTATATAGCTAGCAGTGATGCGCGGGTCAATGTATAAACAACCCGCACCCGACCGACGTTTTCAACTAACCCGCCCGCAACTCGGACCGCAAAAAAAAAGAAGAAAATATTGTACCCGACCCGCTTCCTGACCCGCATTTTTTAAAAGTAGTAAATGCTCATCGTAGCTCATTGGGCCATTGAGAAAATGTTTCAGGCCCTGACGTGGTGTGCTCAGAGGTGCAGCAGCGAGAGCAGGAAGTTCTTGAGGCGGCCCATCATTTTCCATTTCAGCTCCAGATGCATATTATTGATGAACGCGATGTTTATGCTTCGACCCGGCTTGAAGAATTCATCAGCCCACATTTGGAAAACATTTGGAAAAGTGTGAAAGCCCTTAGGAGCGCAAACTGTTATTTTTCTGAATGCTGTATGATATAGCCTAGTGTTATGTAATACAGGCTTGATTTATTCATTTATTTCGTTTAATTTTCTTAACAATTAAGATGCTGCATGTGTTTATCCAGTCTAATCGAAGTGTGCGTCTCTCCCCCGACTTTCCCAACAAAAATCCCGCCCCCTCTCAGAAAATACATAAAACTGACTTTAAATGCGTTTAAAAGTAGCCTATTAAAATGGTACAATGGCATTGCTCAGTTCAACGTTTTGGGAAATCGGGCATTTTGTCCCGCGTCAGCATTTATTCAAAAGTTAATAACGCTCAACATTCAAAAGGTAAATAAGGATTTATTGACGATCCGACCGACCGTGACCCGAATATCATTAAAAATATTTTTGGATGACTCGTAACCGCGGGTAACCGCGGGTGGCCGCGGGCACCCGCTCATTTTGGATCAACCCGCGCATCACTGATAGCTAGACGGCTAATGTGAACTGCTACTTTCCTAACTATAGCCCACAGAACATTTTCAATTAAAACGGAAATAAAAAACGTGGCCATTTTTTTCACTACACGCGTATCAAAACGCTAGATATGTAAACAATGGAGTCCACAATGCTAGCTTAAATTATGCTGCATCATACTTAAACAGTTAATGTAAAGAAATGCAAATATAAAATGTAATTTACTTACCAATCAAAACATTACTTGACAATCAGAATGTGTGCTGCATAACCTAGAGTTGCTAGTTGGTGTCCAGCCTTGCTTCACTGCTGCAATCCAGGCATGACATTGTTTTTCGAAAATCTAAACGCTTTAATTTCCTAAAGTAGTTTAGTTCCAGGCATGAGGGAACATCCAACCTCTGAGCAACATGATCCTAATTTTAATTTTGACAATTGCAATAGCAGGATTAAATAATTATCGCAATCCAACTGTTCATCAAGTCCATGAATGCGACAACTAAGTGGAAATGTCCAAGGGCCAAAGATGTCACTTCCTTAAGATGACGAATAGCTGTTGAAATGGTCTATGACTCTATGGGAAATGGAGCTTCTAACGGCAGCTGCAGTAATGCAGTCACTTTATCAATCAGCTCTTTTATTTAGAAGGCGGGACATATTCCGCTATAAATGCCTATATCTCCCATTCATTAATAATAGGAGTGGACTGTTTTTGTTTCTATAGTTTTGGTATAACTTTTTTATTATTATTATTATTATTTGAGTGTCCACATAAAGTATAGGGCATGCAGTTGTTTCATGCTAATTAAGTATTTTTCTGTAAATCAATGCAATATCACAGGAAATAATTGACACCAAGTTTATTTGCGGTCTGTTCATGTGTAGGAAGGTAGTGTGTTGTTTGTATATAAACAAAGCTGAAGCTATAAATATAGTGACATGAAAGATGTCCAAATATGCGTGATGTTTTTAGTTTTTCATTTTGTTATTTCATGTTGAGCAAATGTCAAAAATGACATTCTTGTTTTCTTTTCTAAAGATGGCAGATATCAATGGGAAGGATGCTGTAGAGATACTCTGCATGATGGAGAATGAAGAGAAAGATGAGACTGTTTTGATGCTGAGTAAAGGCTTCCTATCTCAGAAGCTCCAGATTGGAGACATGTACTACATTTGGTGGGTCTCACAAGCTCGATAAACATTTACAAGGGGAATTGTTTTCAGTGTATTGCCCCTCTTTTTAGCATTCTATATTTTTACTTGGTTATTGAAATAACCTGAAAAGAAGATAGTGTTGAGGGTGCAGAGAATTACATTCTCATTTTTTGCAATTTGTCCATTTAAGGGATTTGGTCTTCATATGGAGCAGACTCTACTTGCGGCTGAACCTCTCTAAACAGGGCTTCCTGGAGGAATGCAAAGTAATGATGTTGTCAGCCACCAACATAAAAGCGATTTTCCCATTTATGAAGGTGATTTTGGCAGAGGTAAGATATTATTTTATCATTAGTTTACTGTATTACACATGTAATTGTAGACAGACAACAATCTAAACAAACACCATATATCAATATTTATGGTATGACAGTGTTTATGGAATGGTCTTCTTATATTGTCAATGAAATATTTATTTTTCAGCTTGGAAAAGATGGCCTTGGGTTTTGTGTGGAGCTTTGTGCACAAGCCTTGCAGACTGACCTTAAGAATGATCCAGTCATCAAGTCCCTCATCTACAAAACCATTGCATACCTACTCCCTAATGACCTTGAGGTCTGTAGGGCTTGTGTGTTGCTAGTTTTCTTCCTAGAGAGAACTGTTGAGTCTTACAAGAACGTGTTCCTCCTATATACTCACCCTGATCAAGAGTACAATGCAGACATCAGTCTTGTTGGTAACAGTGTACGCTTTGAGGTTCTCCAGATTCTGAAAAAAGACCTGTACTTTGACCCTGAGTTCTGGAGCATTGTCAACATCGAGACAAACTGTCTGAAGCTAATGAGTGATAAGGTCGGTAAAGCAGCCTTATGTGAAATCATGCAAAAAGACAGGTGGATGCCAAGCTACTGTATGAATGGATATTGTCAGTGTCATGCAGAAAACACAGACAGGACTATTAACAAAGCAGAGAACCATACAAACCGAAATGACCAGGAAGCAGAGTCATTGAAAACATGGGTTAATTCTGCCTCAGGGGAAGCATCCTCCAAACCTCCAGGCAAAAAGCGGGGGAGGAAGCCAGGGACACATCTTGTTAAAGATTCAGAGGCCTGTCCAGTTCGACGTTCATTTAGGCAATTGGACTTGGCAAAGAGTCATGCCAGGCAACTTAATAGCAGGCGTCAGAGACTACTTTCCAGGCAGACAGAGATGAACCCTCTGAAACGCAAGGGCAGGAAACCACAATGGCTTTTGGACCAGTTAGCTGCCCAAGCAGAAAACGGTGAACCTCGACAGGCCAAGAAACCAGGAAGGAAACCAAAGCAGTCAAATATTTTGACGGACATTTTAGTTGAGGCGGCAGTTACTGAAGTCACAATGAAATTTTCATATCCTGATAATGAAGTTGACCTCTCTTCTGATGTTCAGGCCTCACTGTTTTCCACAGAGACCCCTCATATCACTGAAAACAGTACTAACAAATTTCAAGAGAATTTGAAATGGCCTGACAGTAATACATCTCTTATCGAGTTACTATCAGCTGAATCTACTCCATGTAGCAAAAAAGACTTCAAGGTGCGAGAGGAGATTGTTTTCCGGGAACAAGGCCTTTCTATGGTTCGAAAATTCCACACATATTCAAGACAGGCGGAATTAGAAGGAATATCAGTTGACAGTTTACACCGAGATAAAGAAGTTAAGCTGGACCATAATGAATCCAAACAAGAACCACAGTCTGCTGAGCAACAGTTTGAACCTGCAGAGAGCACGGGAGCTGCCACCCAGGATAAAAATACTGTGGAAAGCATGGCTACACCAATCCCAGCTATAAATGTGGAAGTGTACACTCCTGTTGAAGCCATTCTTGAGCCAGTTAAAGAATTAATTGTAGATCCAAAAGTAAATAACGAGTTATCAATTCTCCAAGATGCAGACACCAGATTTCCAGACTATGGTCCTTACAGTCCTATTAGTCCTCCAGAAAATGTTGAAGTTGATCTTCCAGAAGTGACAACTGACACCAGAGCTGACACCATTGCTGTACCTCATAGTACACCAGAAAACATGACAGTTCTTCATGAGGATGCTCCTCCAGTTCTTACTCAAGTGATGATGCTGCCTGATGAAACCGTGGCTACTTTTAGTGAAACTGAGATTGACACTAAAATTGTGCCTGAGAGTACGGAGGTGTCAGTGGTGCCATCAAGACTTCAGGATACATCACCAGAAATGCATGCAGCTGTTGATGGTCTAGTCTCTGACCTTGGCCCCCCAAGTGATGCAAGTTGCCAGCTTTCAGTTAACTGCAGCCTTTGCAAAAAAGAAACCAAATACCCACACATTCTACGGCATGCACTGTGGCATCACCGGATTGAGAGAAAGTGCATGTTCTGTCACAAACGCTACACTCATGGGCGCAGCCCATCAGTCCATTTTAAAGTGCACATTCAAGAACTGAAAAAGTCTAATGGGCTTTTTAGTGAAACTGTTTGTGAGAATACCATTGAGACCGCCTCACAGTGTGCCCAGAAGAGACTGTTTAAACGTGTGAATCCTGCCATACAGAATAAGTTTAGAAACATCAAAATGAGGTTAAACTGCAGTTTGAACATCACAGATTTGCACAAGGAAGAACAAAGTTCAGAACCTAAGGTCAGATTGCGGACAAGGTTGGTCAAGAATTCAGATCCCCCAAGTACATCGGATGAACAAAAGAAGGTTTGCAAGATGAAGAGAAAATGTCTAAGGAGGGTTTTAGCAAAGAGATCTCAGTCCAAGGAAGAGAACAAAAAGTTTTTCAGAATGAGACTAGCAAGAAAGAGAGCAAAGACTATGCAAGCACTATCTCCAGAGGACAACCAGTCAGATACCAATGGCAACTCTGCTCAAAAGGTAAATGGAGTGATCAGAAAGAAAAAGAAAGTTAAGAGTGTGCCTGAGACAAATACCTCAAATGAAAAAAATCAGACATTACCACAGGACAACAACGTGAAAATTGAGAATGTAGAATGTGCAGTAAGCCAGAACGACATTGTCAAGACTGAATCTCAGAATATAGAATGTGCTGTAAGCCAGAAAGACAAAGTCAAGACTGAATCTGAGAATATAGAATGTGCTGTAAGCCAGAAAGACAAAGTCAAGACTGAATCTGAGAATGTAGTACTAACAAAACACAAGAGCAAAACAAAAATGAAAAGAAAAGATGGTATTGTGAACTCTGGGAAGAAGATGATTACACCTGGAGACCAAAAAGAGGATGGAGAAGCTATAAAAAGGAGGAAGATAACAAATAGTTCAGAACACAGTTCTGAGAATCAGGAACCCATAGACAATAATACAGAATTAATTAAGGAAATAAATGCAGTGGGGTATAAAAATGGTACTCCGACAAAGTCCAAACAGCCTTCCACACCATTCCAGGGGAAAAGAACTGGTGCATCCACACATGTTAGATGCCCTGTGGAGATTTGTACATTTAGTGCAAAGTCAATCCTCGTCCTTTCACATGTGCTGTCACACCACCATGGTGACAAGAAGGCGCTTCTGTTCTTTTTCAATTTCGGAAAGGAAAAATGTCTTTTCTGTTGCAGAAAGATATATAACCCCCAACATTTTTTTGACCATGTGATATGCCACAGAGGTGAGCTTAAGTTCCCATGCTACCATTACGGCTGCAAGGAAAGGTACCAAACACGTATGGAGCTGAGTGAGCACATGTTAGGCCATCATCCACTGAGAGCGATGTGCTGCTTTCCTGGTTGCTCTATGCAAACGGAGACTATTTTGCTCCTGTATAAGCATGAAAGAACACATTATCGCCTTGATACAAATGTGGAAATAAATTCATCCCCCAAAGATTCCAAACCAACAGGGCATGGAGCCCCTCAAATTCCGGAAGGTAGTATGGAGGCAGCAGCAAATTCTTCAGTCAGTCAACTAATTGTGGGTGCAGCCAAGTGGAAAAGCCCAACATCTGCAAAACAAGATGATGAAGAAAAACCTTTGGTTCTCAATAAAGGTTCTGTAAACTACAGCAGCAAGAACAATAGCCTTGTTAATGGGCATGGCGAGAGTGACAAAGAAGCTCCACCCAAACCTTCAGATCCGGTCATTAAAGAGCAGGAACCACTTGTTTCAGGAAAACCCACAAATAAACAATTCATTCGACCCCTTCCCTCAGCTTATCTAGATGAGTCTTACATTAGCATGCCAAAACGCTGGAAGGAACCCCAGGTGGGCTCAAAGTCATTGGGCTCCGTGTCGAAGCCAGTGAAACTGCCTACCAGGCAGCGTTGCTCTCGATGTTTTGAGTCTTTCAACAGTGAGGAAGAGCTGCAAACACACAAGGACAAATGCACATCCCTCTTTGGATTTGATTCGGATGATGAGAGTAAGTCCTTTTTTGTTATTAATTTAAAGGTTATTTTAATTTTGGCAGTTGGTTAAATGTTTTGTTTTTGTCTTCATAGGTGCCTCCTGAATTTGGAGAAGCAGACCTTTCTACTGAGAAAACTGCTAAATGCTGCTGTAGGCAATCAGCGTTCTTACATGTGTGCTTGACATCTTTGTCAGCGTCTCAAAACGTAACTATATTGAGATCCACATGGGAAATGAGTTATGCCTCCTGGTTAGTTGTGTATGACCGATCTGCTGCTTTGTTTCAGAGCAAAGCTCTATCTTTTGGTAGAAGTTCTGAATTTTTTTTTTTTTTTTTTTTTTTACTTAATCATCAACAGTTTTTTTCCAAAAAAATAGTATGTTTGTCTTTCTATAAAATGCACAGCAGATGCTTTTTGACACTTGTCATTACTTTCTGTCAAAGAGCTTAGCCTCGTCTCATTTTTGCTTGTCTTTTCAATTCCTGGTAGAGAGAGAGGCCACCAAGGGCCATAACACTACAAGAGGATTTGGTCAGTGTTTCTGGCCAAGGTAATACCTGCTCTAGAAAACACAAAATGTTGTGCTCAGTCTGACATGTAATGGAAGGTTTAACTTTACTGTTTTTTGACAGTAGGTCTACCACTGTTACATAGTGCTTTATGAGCAGAAGTACAGGATGGAAACTCATAGGCCAATCAAAGTATTGCAAGCACACTATAAACACAATTTTTTTTTTTTTTTTTTAAACCTTGATATGTGAACATTTTGTAAATTGTTACTTATTGCATATTTTGCAAATGTCATTAAGTTGCTTCTGTTTAAGTCAGTGAACACATGGGAAGAATTAAAGACGCCAAGTCTTTTAATGAAGGACTGACTTCTGTGCGATTAGAAGAACTGTTGGCTTATAACAGCAGGCCTGTGCTGCTGGGAAGGCCCTTTTTTCGACTTAAGATTCTCCTGCTAATGGAGGAGTGTACATGTGCCACAAAGCCTCACTGATCATTGTCATGATACATTCTAAATGACTTTTCTTTAAACTCAAGAAAATCGTAAGGGGAGGACTAATTTGTGTCTCAAACAGAGGCATGTTTAAAGCTGTTCCATTTCTGAGCAGTAACAGTCTTATTTATTCTTTTGTTTGTTTTGTATCTTCTGTAAATGTGTGAAGAGTTTAAATTGTATATGATTGGATTAGGTGACTGGGTTTATATATTGAGAGCTTTTTTCCTAATTAATAAACACATTTTAAGGGGATTTAAGTTTGTTGGTTTGTTGTAAATAGTCAGGGTTCATTACACGTGCCCAGAGAAAACGGCAGATATTCTTTTGTCTCGACTCGAAGACAGAATTGTGCCACCACGATATATTTACCCGTGTATGTTATGTGGTGAAAATTATCTAAAGTTTGCTACGATTCCGTCCACGGGAGGCGCTGTTTACTTTTTAGATAACGTTACTCGTAGGCAAGTATAGTGTTGCCAAGTCAACTTTTTCCAGACTGATATTTTTCGACCACTGTGATCGACTCGGTATCATAAGGGTTTCTCCGTAAATATTATAAGCTTTACGAGTACAAACACGTGTTGAAAGCTAACAAAGTTTATATTTACTTATTTGCTTTCATAGTTTACAATATATCAAAAATGTTTTAACACTTGGCAACCCCGACCCTCGACGAGATCGTGGCTGCAGCCATAGCAGCCAGATTCAGCTTGGTCAACAAAGCGGACTGCTAGCAAGCTAACAGTTACGTTATCCCATTACATTTGTTAGCGACAAAGGGCTAAAAGGGGATAGTAAAGCATTCACTGGGACGTCTTTAAAACAGTATGTATAGTTATTGTCTAATTAGGTTGTCATTCTAAAGACATAATAATGTAATTCAATAGTTTTCATGGATCGTATGCAGTAGCTAACTGGTTAGCCTTCAGTGAGGGTGCATTGATTCGGGCAGTGAGCAAAATGAAACTAAACTCTGGTCAGTTTTGTGAATGACGGTTTAATATTTAGACAATGTATCCTAATTTGACATCTTAAGTTTATTTGACCCTTATTCACTGTTAGAATGACACAACAAAATGTCTTTACTCAAATCACGAGTCCCAGATAGTCAGATACAAGGGTGCTAGCAGATAACGGTTTGATTAAAAAAACAAAGGAAAGAAATTAGCCAGGAACTTTAGTCATCTTCCAAAACGGCTGTCATGAAATAATAAATCCCAGTTCGAGCACTTGGGGTGAAATGTTCAATCTGATGGCGAACTGCTGCAACTGGTTGAAACGATGGAGAGAACCTGCAAGGTGAGTGTCTACAACTTTGATCCATTGCCTAAGTCAGAGAGATAATTTTATTTTACTGAGCACATCTGTCAATTCTTATAATCTGTATGTTATCTATTTTGGTACAGTGTTCCCAATTTGTATTTGGACACGTAAGCCACACTCAAAATTCCCGTGGGTGGTTTTTAACTCCTCTTAACTATGTGACTGTCTTCTTTATACTGTATGTCATTCTGTTTTTATTTATGGCAACACAAATTCAACATGGCTGACGAAAGTGAAGATGCACCAAGTACTATTGTTACTATTATTTTGTATTGCATTGGAAAGCGCAATCTGACGAGACGTCACAATTTTCGTGTCTGCATCAAATTAAATTTACAGAAGTCATTTTATATAAAAAAGCATGTTCAATGCAAGTACAGTGTCTACTTTAATATTTCAAATAACTTGTCAAAATAACATGTCAACATATGGGGGAAATAATGTTCCAAAGTGTAAAATTGTCATTAGTGTAATGGTTCTGACTTTTGATCTTTAAATAAACATATAAAATACCAAGTTAAAACATGTAACAATTCAAATAAGTGTTGGCTGTGTTGTATTAAAATGACTAGGCCTAGGTCTTATTTTATTATTTTATAAGTATTTAAATAACATGGGGACTTTTGTCCCAACAATGCAGTTTGCAAGAGATCATTCAGTGTAAGGGCATCAATAAGCCATTCTGAAATCCTAAAAAAAACAGATGGTCATTTGACAGTCTGTGACATCATCAAAATGCACCCTGAAGACCGTGTGGTGCTGCAGAAATGTGAATTCATTGCTCTTGAATATTTGATAATTCCACCTTTTCATCGTGTGGTAGCCTGAGTTACAAAAACACATGTCATTCAGTGAAATTAATTTTAGAGGCCCACAAACAGAGAGAGTTAAAAGACACTGTAAATTACCAAAAAGCCAAAAAGTAAATGCTGTCCCAGTAGCTAGGGCGACACTCTTAAAACCCATTCACACCAAGAACAATAACTATTATGATAATTATAATAATGGTAAATATATCAGCACCCACACTGTTCACACTGTAACACTGTTCATTCTAAGCATGGTTTTGTTGTCTGATGCATTAAATGTTGGAGCTCTTTAAAGCGGAATGCATTCTGATGGGCTGTCAGTGTTTTTATCGTTCATTAACTGGAAATAAAAAATTGCTCTGAAAGTGATTCCACGATATAATTTCTCTGCTGTTATCGTTATTGTTGTGGTGTGGACTCTACTGTTCTTTTATATTTGTAATGATTGTTTTTTTAAACTAACCTATATCTTAGAATGATTGTTTTTTTAAAAACTATATCTTTATAATTATCATTATAGTTATCATACTTGGTGTCAACAGGCCTTTAGCAAGGAAATGTGAGAGGTATTCAGGATTGCAATTGTCAGAATAATAGCTTACCAATATTTTTGAACAGAGAGTTTCCCCTATCTATGGTATGTCACAAGTTCAAAAGGGAACATTGAGGGGATTCTCCACCCAAAAAACCCATCCTGATAACATTGTTTATGTTGGCAAACAAAAAGTATTCATAAATATACCTGCAAGGAGTCACTTTTGGAGCCGAGCAGTCAGAAACAAAGTGACAAGCTAAGCATGGCAGGAGCATCAGAACAGTAGAATAAAATGCTTATTAAAAGATGCCGTCATTTAATCAGGAATATTATTAAAACTAATTTAATGATCCAGACTAATACTAAACAATGGCAATATTATCTCTCTTTTTGGCAAAATGTCATTCAGAGTAACAAACCATGGTCATGCAGCGTAATATATATATATATATATATATATATATATATATATATATATATATATATATATATATATATATATATATATATATATATATATATATATTAGTGTGTGTGTGTGTAAAAATTAAACAATATACTTATTCTGACCTGTAATTATTAAAATATATAAAAGAATAGGCTATGTGATCATACAAAATTTTGTTATATTTTAAATGATTTTCACTTCCTTACAAAAACCTCTTGCTGACAAATGGGTAAAGCCTAGTGGTTAAAAGGATAGTGGCAAGGTATAATGAAAAAAATTACAATGAATTAGTATTTGAGGGCTGCACCGTGATCCTTTTAATATGTCATCAAATGATTCCTGTTTTAAATATTCCTAATAAGATTTTCTGATTCATAAATACTGTTACACTGAATGACATTTTAGTGTGTGTCTTCTGTAAATCATGGGGAAAAAATGTATGATAGTCATTATTTTTTGCTTAGAAAATAAATAAATAAATGGGACACATTCTAATGTACAGGATTTACACATTTATTTTTTTGATGCTTGAAACCCTGTTTCATCCTGGTGTCATTTTCTGTCTAAGTATTTTAGTCCACTTTCATAGAGATGCTGTATGTTGGTGAGAGTCCCTACATGCACCTCTCACTAGTCACTATACATGTTTGAACATGACTCACAATCAGGCATAGGCTTAAATCCAAATGATAAATACCTGATTACTCACATTACCTGCTGTGCCTAAAACAATATGCTTGATAAACCTAAATCTGGGTAAAATGGTTGATCATACCTAAGAATCAGTCTGATTAAAGTGGAGATGTCTGGCCCCAAACTTGCCAGTGATGTTTTAGAGACTCTTACTCTCCACTGACAACTAACTGTCCAAGTTATTTTCTTAATTTCATTGGCTGAATGTAGTGTGTCCTTCAGCACCCTGCCACTCATCTTGTTGGGCTAAGTAGAAATCCCCAGCTAATCCCTCAGATACAGAGCTGACCAGAGGCCAGGAGAGACGAGAGAGAGAGAGAGAGAGAGAGAGAGCGAGAGAGAGAGAGAGAGAGAGAGAGAGAGAGAGAGAGAGAGAGAGAGAGAGAGAGAGAGAGAGAGAGAGAGAGAGAGAGAGAGAGAGAGAGAGAGAGAGAGAGAGAGAGAGAGAGAGTGTGTAGCGACAAAAACAACCGAAGTCAAGGGAAAGGTAGCTGTCATCTTGATCTATTCCCAGTCTGATGAAGGCCTCCTGGTTGCAGAGAACTGTCACCTGGATAGTGCGCTTGATGTCCCTGCGGCGCAAGTGCCGCAGTTAAGTATCTGTTTGTGTGTGTGTTTGGTAGCTAAGGACTTTAGCTTTCCTCTGTGCATCAGTGTTGGCTGTAAGGTTTGCTTATGCCGCGTGGCCCATGTGTTCGTCTGGCATTTCTTCAGAATTAAGCATTGGGTGATGATGGTGAGCAGAAATCCCATGTCACTTCAGGATATTTGTGTTACTCCACAGATGTCTTTTTATGCCTCTTAAGCCTCCACTGGAAGCCTTGTAGTTTAAACAGCTGTGACTCTACAGCCCCTGACAGCTTATCATTGAATTTATATTTTTGACGTCATTAGTGTCGGAAAAGGCCACATTATTTACTTTGTGTTTTTGTTTGTGGTATGCTGAATCATCCTATTTATCCTTGTGTGCTTTTGCCAGTCATGGGATGATGCATTTACGTACAGGCTTAGCTTGTCTTAGCTCACAGCTGTGGGTGAATTCATAACTTAATGTCAAGTTTTTTTTGTTTAGTTTTTTAATGTCAAAAAGTTTAAAGTTGCCTTTATGAATTTTCCAATGACTTGAATGCACCTCTTCTGTGTTTAGCATGCTTTTGTTTTCTGTATACAATTTATCTTGATATTTTTTTGGGACATAAATAATAAAAAAAGGGTTAGTCCTGATATAAAAATGAAAAAGCTTCATTAAAACAATGACATTCTTGAAAAGAAAACTTTATTAAGTGAGTTAGCTTAATCTTAAATTAATAAAAAAAGAATTTCTTAATAATATTTACTTATAAAATACTAATAAAACTAATGTGTTGTGACCATGCAGAACAAAACCTTAAGAAACAGACAAATGACAGGCAATGCAAGTTAATTTATAAAGCACATTTCATTCACAATGGTAATTCAAAGTGCTTTACAAGAAATTAAAATAATCACAACATATGCGTAAGAAAAATATAACAATGAAAGCATGTTTATTTATAAACATGATTAAAATGATTAATTAGTATTATTAATTAAAGTTTGGGGGTACCCCTTTTTGGATTGGAAGAAATCAAGAGTCAGGTTCATGATTTTACAATAGACCAGTCTCTTCTAGTGTCTCTTAACTCCCGCGGGGTGTGTGTGTACACCAATGCACTACTTGCCTGAAATAGCTTCAGTGCCCCCATGACTGCATAAAACCCCAAAATGCACTGCCAGGGACTTTTTCACCCTTAATGGGATGCCTACTTATACACCCGTTGCTACACATATTTATTTGCACCAAACTGTGATCCCAGGCCTGGCGTCTCTTCACGCACATCTGAGTGCGAATTAGGGATGAAACGATTACCGGTTTCACGATAAACCACAATAAAATTTAGTGACGGTTAGTAATATCGTTTAAAATTTAATTATCATTAAAACTGCGTGTGATTATCACGCTTGTGAAAACTCGCTGTAAATCTTGTCCAGTCAGCGTCAGTCTGGCGCAGCGCACCGCTGTTTTTTGAATGAGAAGAAATGGCAGAAGGCAGTGACAGCGCCGGGAGATTTTTCAGACTTCTAAAAGGACCAAATCTGAGGTGTGGTTATATTTTGGCTTTTACAAAAGTCCTGAGGAAAACTTAATCGAAGGTCACCCTGTCTGCAGAACATGCCAGAAGAAAGTCGATGTAATAGGGGAAACACCTCAAATCTGCGAACGCAAGGCAAGTGGACTTTGACCTCAATACCAAAACTACGTCTGGCAATTAATAACGTGAAGCGAACAAACAAATTCAGTCAAGACTGGGGTGACATTTAAGGGATAAAAATCAGGGCTTGACATTAACAACCGCCATTTGTGGGTGTAACGTTGTTTCGCCTGCACATTAGCCACTTTGGCGGTTGAACTTATCATAGTCTTCTCAAAAGCCATCTGTTATAATCACTCTGCGCATTATAACCACTCACACGTGTTTCTATTAAGTTTATGAATGCAATGTCTAATAATCAGAGGCGTTCAGATTAGCCGGAGTTTTGTTCAGAGCGCTCTCACTCGCTGAAATCTGCACTCAAAGCAGAGATAAATGTGCGATGTACGCAGGATATTCACTCATCATACAGTGGTTGACTGTTTTTGTTCTATTTCAGCAGCGAAAATAGTTTCAAACAAACACAGCAGAGCCACAGCGCATCTGATATGACTGGCATAACGCTGGCGAATTTAGGGACCGTCTCTAAAGTTACATACAACATTGGTAACATTATACACGTTTCAAACTTCAATAGCATTTGAAGGGAATGACAGTCATAAAACTGACTGTAAAGTGTTCATCTAGGTGTCCGGTATGATGCACACATTTTGATATTTAATAAAATAAACTGTCAAATCATATGGAAATATGGATATGCATTATTTCACTAGGATACTGTTTTGGCTCTTACACAAAATATGCTAGATTTAAATGCATCATTGCTGAACACTGATGAGAATATTGCTTGAGAATATATTTACAGAGATAATATTAGAGATTATATTTACACCAAATTATTATTATTTATGCGTTGCTATTGACGACGGCCATTATAAGGAAGGAAATACCACAGAATCTAGCTTAAAAAAGTGCATAGAGCTGCTTGATTTACTTGTTGAGATGTTTTAAGTGTGTGCATCTGTTCTTTTTGAACACTTTCATCACATTTTAACTAAACCGTGATAATATTGATAACCGTGATAATTTGGGTCACTATAATCATGATGTGAAATTTCCATACCGTTTCATCCCTAGTGCGAACCCTTATCTCTCTCAACATCTTCCACCCACACAGCCCTAACCAAATAAATAAAATGTTAAATACAAGGATAATTAAAACAGTAAAAATTAATAAAAAGATGATCACCAGATAATCAGTCGGATGTACAGTGGCACAGTGCTCCTTCAGTAAAAGCACAGCTAAACAGATGTTTTGATTCTGTATTTGAATGTGGCTACTGTTGGTACACATCTGATCTCTTCTGGAAGCTGGTTCCAGCTGCAACTGGCATTATAACTAAAAGCAAACTCGCCATGCTTTGAGTGAACCCTTGGTATTTCTAATGGCTCGTTTCTACGGAGTGGTATAGTTCAGTACAGTACAGTACAGTACGATTCGGGACTGTAAACCCTGATCCGGCTTACACGTTGAAAAGGGGTAGAGCAAAAATTGAGCCTTGTGGGAGTCTGCATGTCATGGATGTCCACTCAGACTTATGGTCACATATGTTCACATAGTAACCCCTCCCTTCTAAGGATGACCTGAACCATTTGAAGACTATCCCA
Source organism: Gobio gobio (assembly GCF_949357685.1). Classification (NCBI taxonomy): domain Eukaryota; kingdom Metazoa; phylum Chordata; class Actinopteri; order Cypriniformes; family Gobionidae; genus Gobio; species Gobio gobio. The sequence goes on from NC_137099.1 coordinate 37,571,786, forward strand.
GAAAGCCTGACCCAGTTTTCTAGCCTGTCAAGAAGTAGGCCTATGTGATCGACAGTGTCGAATTCAGCACTGAGATCAAGTAGTACTGATAATAGTAGTAGTAAAGATAGTGTTGTGTCTGTACTATGATGCGGTCAGAAACCAGATTTAAAATTGTCCAAGTATCCATTCGAGGTTAAGAATTTGTTCAGCTAATTGAATACAACTTTTTTCAATTATCTTGGCCATGAAAGGAGATTTGAGATTGGTCTATAGTTGGCAGTGGTGGAAAGAGTACTGAAAAAGCATACTCAAGTAAAAGTACTGTTACTTGTCAAAACATTTTGTGCAAGTAGAGTAAAAGTACCTGTCCTAAATACTACTCAAAGTAGGAGTAAAAAGTAGCCCTTGTAAAAGTACTCAAGAGTAGTGAGTATTATGCTATGAATGTTATTCCTCTTTATACCCTGCAAATTAAAAATGTAGCTTACTCTTTTATGGATGATTCTCAGTAAGAACAAAAAAACATGAGATCAACAGTATTTCAATATTTCTCCAAGTTTTATTTCTGACTGTTAGCACTAAAAATACAGCCATGCAATATTTGAGAAAGCAACCAATAATCTGGTAACATTTATGACAACCATTCTGTAGAGGTTTTCTTGCGGTTAATTTAAAAATGTTGCAAAGCGTTGTACATTAACAATTTTATGTTAAAAAAGCAGTTCTTTCTTTTCAAGACGCATTCATGGTACTGCTTTAATTTCAATGGATGTTTTCTCTGTTAAAAGAATAGGCTACACTTCAGAAATCAGAATCGACTGACTCACAATTTTCACCACTGATTATTTTTGCTTGTAATTTAAAACATAAACCTGATTTAAATATAAATCTGATGTTTTATGAAAGTTATTTGCTATATACATGGACTACAATTTTGAATCGCCATGTGAGAACACATTACATTAAAATATGCACTTGTAATGAGTGTAAAATCAACATTATAATTTTCACTCAAAATCTTTTCTTTATTAGTAAAAACTCTGATTCTCTTATTATATAAAAATATATTTTTTTGATTTTCATTGGATTGTCTTTTGATTTTATTATGCTGGTATGTATATTTTGGGAGTTTTATATATGATTTGTAATGAAGTGTACCGCCCCTTTAAGAAACACTTAACTTTGGACGCGTTCTCTCCTCGCTCAGTTGTAAACTACGCTGAGATGAAGATATATGTTGGCTCACAGAGCAATTTCACGATTTAAGTCATGATACAGTAACAAGCAACAACCCCCTTTCATAAAGCGCGCGTGCCTCTCACTCTAGGCTGGTCGCGACTCCCTGCGCTATGGTTGATACTACGGGAGTCACACGCGTGACGCATGGAGACAGGACTTATTATTCGCCTTGGCCAATCACATTGACAGGACAAAAATAAACATAATGTAGTGACTGCAGGTTTTGGGAAAATAGCGCAGTTAAAGTACCGATACAGCACTTAAAATGTACTCAAGTAAAAGTACACTGTTTTTAAACTACTTAATAAAGTACAATTCCTGAGAAAAACTACTCAATTACAGTAACGAGAGTATTTGTAATTCGTTACTTTACACCACTGATAGTTGCTTAACAGGGTCTTATATTTTTCAGGAGGAGATTAACAACTGCGGTTTTAAGGGACTCCCAGAAATAAATGAGGCATTTACACTTCTAGGAGATCAGCTTCTGAACAGTTAAACACAGTTTTGGAAAAAAAGAAGTGGGGACTGGGGAATGTGTCAAGGGTGCAGGTCGATGTTTTAAGATGCTGTACAGTTTCTTCCAAGATTTTACCTTCGATTGCCTCAAAATCGGACATAGTGTCTAATTTCTGAAGTTGTGGTCGAGTCTGTCTGACCTCAGCACCACACGAGGATATGCTGATCACCTTTCTGATATTATTGATCTTCTCAGAAAAAAAGGTAGCAAACTCAATGCATTTGCTTTCGGAGTGCAATTAACTGGGAATGTGACTTGGGGTTTGTTAGTCTCTCTACAGTAGCGAAAAGAGTGCGGGTGTTGATTAAGTTGATGTTTATAATGTTTATAAGAAGAAGTCTGCCTAGTTCCACATTGAAAGCATGAAGGCTGTCTTTAGATGTTATAATGGACTACAAGTTTTGTCTTCCGCCACATGCGCTCAGCTTTTAAGCATTTTCCTTTCATACTTTGAAGTTTGAGCTGCTGTTGTGTTTCTCCAAGGTGCTTTAGGTCTGCTGTCTTTTTCCCGACTTTCACAGGAGCAATGTCATCAATAACATTCTTGACTTTTGAGTTAAAGGAATCAAGGAGAAGATCAACAGGGTCTGCAGATATGTTTTGTGTCAGAGATATAACCTTCATAAATAGCACACTAGTGTTCTCTTTTTGACAGAGACAGATCTAGCTTCAATGGCACTACAGGACAATTATATAATAGAAAAGACCCCAGTAGCGCTTTAGTTAATCTTTTAGACAAGGTTAGTTCAACTAAAATGGCATGTGGTGCAACTCCCCAAAAACGTTGAGATTTAAGAATTATTGTAAAATAAAGTGTTACCAAGTTTTTCAAATATTTTCTAAGCACTTGGCACAGGTTTTTTAAAGCATTTTACAGAAAAATATTTCTTGTTAGAAGGGCTGTCTTGAACTTGGGAGGTTTGTGGGTGACGCATAATGAAGTGATGCTGTATTTGTGTTTTTGCAGGAAGGTGACATTAGTAATGGTCGGACTTGACAATGCTGGAAAAACTGCTACAGTCAGAGGAATCCAGGGAGGTAAATCTTCACCGTAATATCTTCTTGAGTATTTTTTTATGTTTTTTTGTTTTCAAGATCCAGAATCATTCTCATAATGTGTATATTTCTGTCATAGAAAGTCCTTTAGATGTAGCACCTACAGTGGGCTTCTCAAAGGTGGACCTGAAGCAGGGGAAGTTTGAGGTCACAATCTTTGACCTGGGTGGCGGTAAACGTATCCGTGGCATTTGGAAAAACTACTACTCTGAGTCTTATGGAGTGGTGTTTGTTGTGGACTCCAGTGATGTCCAGAGGATCCACGAAACCAGGGACACAATGGCCGAGGTTCTCCGGCACCCTCGTATTGCAGGCAAACCTGTATTAGTGTGAGTTTTCAGACTGTGTTTGTGGTTGAATGTGACCCTAATGACCGGTATAGGTAGAGATCATCAAATATGGAAGATTAAATGGCTGTCAATAGAATCAAAACATAAGTCACTGGCAGTAGACAAAATTAATATAGAACACATGTATAGCAGCACAATATACAGAAAATCAAAGAAAATACACAGTGCCCTTCAAAGATCTGTGTATAAACATCTATAAAATGTCTTCTAATTGGTTTGTTGTGTAATAACCTTTATTGGCAATCACTCAATAAAGCTATAAAGGTGTGCTGCCCAAATAATCTAAAAAAATAATAATAAAGAAACCTGGGCCAGTTTAATCCAATTATCAGGCATCACAGCTGCCAAGAGTCAGGGTGTGTCTGACTCTGAATGTGACATTTATGTATCGCATTACGTATTCAAAAAGAAAGTAATTATTGCTGGTTTTCAATGATAAATGCAAGTTACTTTAATGCATTTACACCAGTAAATAATAGGAATTTATGCTGATATTGTGCAAAATTCCACTTTGCCTAGGGCGAAAGGTGAAAAGTAAAATATCCCACATTCACATACCACATTAAGTGTTTTGATATACTGGGGGGAAATGAAAAAGGCCTTTGTCCAGGTGGCTGGGGTCTTAAATCTTTTTTTTTTTTGCTTAAGTACTAATCTGCCTTATGAAGATTGCATTTTGGGAAGCACATCCTCATTGATACATTCAGCTTACAACACCACCCTGTACACGCCTCTACACTTTTGCATGGCCCAGCTCCTCTAACAGGCAGTTCTACTACCTGTCAGAATGATTTCAATGAAAGATCTCGGCACCTGGGGGCCCATCCTCAATTTCCCTTAGTGCCTGAGATAATATAGGTATTGATGTGATCTTAAACAAGCTGTCAGCATGTGTGGTTCAAGTGAATCCTTTGAATGGCTTCTTGTTCTTGCTGGTATTTGGTAATTATACCAACACCACCATGTCGATTCTTTACTATCTCGTAGCTTTTGTTGATCAGACCCAGCTTTGTGTGTAAATTGGAGAATAGAAGATAGCTCAGAACAGAACCCTGGTGAACACCCATTTTTAAATGCATCCGGCCCTCCTTCACCTCCCATGTCTGCCTGTCAGAAAGAGGAAGGTGTTCAAGGCTAAGACCTTGAGTTTGCTGATGAGCCTGGAGGGTTTGATGAATGTCGAGCTGTAATCAGTGAAGAGCATTCTCACATAATTCCTGCCAAGTGGAACATGGCGGTGTGCAATACATCATCTGTATATCTGTTGGAGCGTTGGACAAGCTGCAGTAACTGAGGGAGCAGCAGATGAAGTCCTTGACTAAATATAGCCTGTTAAGTGTGCTAATAAGTCAAGAGTGCTCTATAACACAAGGCTAATTATTCAGTCCATCTCAAGTGCAGACCTCAAGCCATTTGTTTGTGACAGCTTACCTAGTAACATGTACACCTAGTGACCAGCATATATTCTTTTGATTGACTTTCAGACTGGCTAATAAACAGGACCAAGATGGGGCATTGGCTGAAGCAGATATCATCGAGACCTTGTCATTAGAGAAGCTTGTCAACGAGAATAAATGCCTCTGTCAGATTGTGAGTTAATATTTAAAGAGTTTATATTAATCAGAGACCAGTTTGAGTTTGTAACTAATGTGGAAATAATGACTTGAAATTAATTTTTAATTCATCAAATGACTTGAAAGAAATGCTGCAAAACAATCATATAAAACTGAACTAAATGTGGTTTCCTCTTATCTTAGGAGCCCTGTTCTGCTGTGTTGGGTTATGGCAAGAAGGTTGACAAATCCATCAAGAATGGCCTTAACTGGCTCCTGAATAACATTGCCAAGGACTACGAGGCAATTTCAGAGCGTGTGCAAAAAGATACAGCAGAGCAAAAGGCTCAGGAAGAGCAAGACAAGAAGGAAAGAGCAGAGAGAGTCCGGCGGATCAGAGAGGAGAGGTCAGTGACTTTTCACACAGATTGTCATTTCTCTTTTCCAGATATGCCTAGTCGGCATAGTCAATAGGAATAGTTTGAAACAATATAGTTGAGTTCTGAAATGAGTTCATACTAAACTGGTTTTATTTGCTTTTATATTCAAATATGTACTCTTAGTTAGTCTGACTGTGTTTTTCTTTGTTTTACTGCAGAGTAACTGCATGAAATGAAAATGTTCCCTGTTTAGTAAATGCATTTTATAGATTTTAATTGTGAATGATTCATCCATGTATATGTTTTTTTTAGTTTTGTTGTCGTAATGTTTAATCTAAACTCAATCTTCCATGCAACTGACAGACTTCTCTCTGGTGACATGCCAGACTTTTTCAGGTCAAAAGCGAGCGTGCTAGTGTGTGCCAGGGCCAGTTGCGTTTCCACTGTAACTTACACGGCTTGATTGTGCCTCGTCTGGGCTGCCAACGGCCAGGGTTTTTTGGCCCACTGTATTCCTTGGTTTAAAGCAGGGCAATAGGGTCTTGAGTAGTTGTTAGAGTTTGAGAGTCAACACCACTGCTAGTTTCCATGTTTTCATATCAGGCTAGCAGCTAACCTAAAAATGTTAGACATTTATAAAAAATTTCAGCTCAAAACTCACTTTAAGACACCAGCGAGTGTGTGAAATGACTTCCGATTGCGATCTGATGGGGATTCTGATCACAGTATGAGGCAGAAATATATTTATATGTGATGCTAAAAGCTACTTATGTTAACCATTGCCTTAATATAAATGCATATATGACTATAGAAAATACCTGAGACTGCTTGAAGAACTAAGATAAAGCATAAAGGATTATAATTGTGTTTCTTTGGTTTCATGTTTCATCTGTCTCTTCCCTGTTCCTTTGTTGATACCAGACTTCTGCATCTGCGGATGTCATAAATTACATATACTCCAGTTAAATCATATAACTCATAACTCCTGTTTTCTGTCTGTGAGCTCCCTCTGTTGCTCTGACTGAAGGGATAACAGTATAGGGAGATGGGAGACATTTCTCAAGCATCCCCAGATCGCATACTTTCGTGGAAAATGTATAGAAATGCTCATTCTTTATAAAGAAATATGTTTTGTGCATTGCTGTGATCGCAAATAAATGGAAGCAGGTGGTACTGAATAAGTATGTGTTCTTTTTTTATGTAAAAAAGATATATGCAGTTTAATTCAGCATGTTTTATCACTCCCGATCTAGTTAGACTACTATCGGGAATAGTTTTCAGTCTGCTTCCCTGTGATGGTGGGGTTGTGTGACGTTGTTCTGTGGAGGTGTGTTAAGGGTGGATTTTAGGGTAGTACTGCAGGGCTACTGGCCCGGCAGTGGAAATGCAGCTTGATTTTGGCCTCACAGCTTAAAGTCCGAGGCTACTGTTAGCCCTGGTTCGCATTAGCCTGACAGTGGAAAAGCGGCTATTCATTTGAGTGCAACACCTCAAAATCCAATTGACAGCCAATTGATAGAACCATGTCCTCACCCTACATTCTTGCTTTTATTTGAAAAGAGATCATCATACTAAACACCACCATCTGCCGTCTCATTGCTTTTAGGTCCATCAAAACTGCATTTACAGCACAAATTGAGTTCAAACTGCGTAAGGCTGCAGAACTGTGTGTGTAAAAGGGAGAATAAAAGGGTGCCTAGGACAGAACCCTGGGGAACACCCATTTTTAAATGGCTGTTGATAATGTTTGCAGCCTCTGACCGCAATTTTTTTTTTTTTTAAACGTTACACTCCAATGTAATTCACAATAATGAAGAAAATATGTCTCCTACGTGTGTTTCATTATGACTCTAAAGTGTTCAAAATGCAAACAATAGTTTGATGATGTTTTGCACTAACAGAGACCGGCAGGAGAAAGAGGAGGCAGAGCGAGAAGGAAGGACACTGAAAGAGGATGAGCTAGATGAGGTCAACATGCCCAACCCATTCCAGCCAATAAACAATGTTATTACTGAGGTTAGTTGTCACATTGTTTCTTTTAATACACAAGTTGGATGAAATCCTTAAGATGCAAAAATAAATACAAAATACTGATTTATACAAAAATCCCAGTTTGAAGACAAACTAAACAAAGAGCACGAGATGCAAAGACACAGAGAAGAGGGCAAGCAGAGCAGTGTGCAAGAACAAACAGCCTTTCAAGAGGATGAGGAGGAGGAAGAGGATGAGGATGAAGAGAGCGAGAGACAGACCCCGGAGAGTACAGAATCAGGTTGGACCTCTAATTCCTCAAAAGTCTCCATTATGCTGAGAGTAATAAATGAAGAAAGGTTTATTTTTGCATTGTCAGTTCATTTTAAATAGAAGCTTTTGCTATTATGACACATGAAGAACGTATTTGCGTCTGCTGTTTCTTGGAGTGGATGAAGTGTTTTCAATGTCTCTGTCACCTTTAATCAGGAGCAGTGGACCAGACCAAAAAGAAAACTAGGAAATTACGATTGAAACGCAAGCATAGAGTTGACCCTCTTAGAGTGGAAGAAGCAGCAGCCAAAAGCCCCACCCCTCCTCTTCTACCAGGTAAGAAGGCCTCTTTTACACTAGTTTCTCGGATATGAATAACCGAAAAATTCAGTTTACGATGGTTTTTGCACTAAGAACCTTTGTCAGTGATGTCTCTTTGCAATTGGAAAAAAAAACATTTGAACAAATGGCTGAGACCAGGGGGTGAGCTGCAGCGGGGGGAAAAAGTGTACATCGCAAGCATAGGAGCACTTTATATTAAACATTTCAAAGAATGCCACAAGAATACATTTTCACGTGGCCAGGTTGCCATGCCAAGTACTTTGACCAAAGCAAAGTGCCATGCAAAGTGCTTGTTCTGTTCATTGCGGTTGAGAGGTTTTCACCAAGACATACAGTACATACATACCTTACATTTTACTGTTATATTCTTATAATTCAAGCATTTCCATTTGCTAAACAACAATCCGAGATCCTGGACGCAAGCATTCACAGTAGAACTTCTTCAAATCTGTTTATTGAAACAATACTTCATATCCGTCCTTCGGAATAGACATTAAACCGAGGTCCTTACTCTCTGTGGTCATTAAAAATCCCATGGCACTTCCCGTAAAAGAATAGGGGTGTAACCCCGGTGTCCTGGCCAAATTCCCTCCATTGGCCCTTACCAATCATGGCCTCCTAATAATCACCCTCTCTCCTCTCCACCAAGAGCTGGTGTGTGGTGAGCGCACTGGCGCCATTGTACTGTGGCTGCCGTCGCATCATCCAAGTGGATGCTGCACACTGGTGGTGGTTGAGGAGAGACCCCTGACGTAGTTGTATAGCGCTTTGGGTGTACAGTAGTACATATGAAAGCGCTATATAAATGCCTCATTCATTCATTCATTCATTCATATAGTGCACATGCATGTCAGAAAACTAGCAACAGAGGAAGGGAGTGGAATAATTCACACCCGGCTATAAGTCGCACCAGGTCAAAATTGCATTGTTGAGAGAAAAAAAACACAGATAAGTTGCATTGGTCACTTTTTTATTGCATTGAGAAATAATGTAAAACACTGATAAAATAAAACCAAATGTTTACAAACATTAAAATTGCTATAATCATATTTTTGGTTCCCTTCACTCCACAATGTTCATGGTATTCAGAACAGAACAGGAATGAAAAATATAAGGATAAAAAAAAAAAAAACTACAAAAATTACACTGGAATTTTTTTTTAAATAAATGCCTAGCCTAAAGAGATTTATTTAAAGCAAAACTGAAACTACCGGTATGCACTATAACTCAAGGTCATGTACCTCTCTCATTCCGCACAAATCTACGTTTTGCATTCGGCACAAATCTTTGTTTTTGAACCGTTGTTTTTATCCTTGCATTATATAAGTTGCAGCATGTTTTAGGTTAATTTAAAAAATATTTTTTTTTATCCAATACATAACGCAAGTAATGTTTTTTTATAGAAATAATAGTTTTAATGGCATACTAGAAAATAAAGAGCAGTCACTTTACAACATAGCTTTTTTTCTGTATTGTGGCATACATCAGAGAAAAATGGATTATTGAAAAGGGTAAAAATGTAGAGTCGGTTTTTGATTGATTGTAAGAAGAGGCTAGGTTTAAAGGGATAGTTCACTTAAAGGGGTACTTCAGCGCTGGGAAGATGAATGTGTATTTAAACTGGGTCATTTATGTAGTAGAAATGTGAAATTATTTTTGAATTTGGTGCCTTCTAGACCGAGAAAAGACAGAAAATGTATTTTTGTCTCATGTGGATGAAAGACAACTCCCAGAATGCACTTGCTTCGCTGGTTATATCACTTGTCCACCGCGGCACCGCTCCCACCGTCGTTTTGATATTCATAGTAATAAAATAATTTTGTTCAGTTAGAGAATAAACACTACAATTAAAAACTGAACGTGTTTTTTCAATAAAGTGTGAGTGAGCCGAACAAAAGTCACTGCGCAAACGCAGCAGGAGTCAGATTTCATTCATCATGAGAGCGAAGAGCTGAGCAGCGCTGAGGTAAGCGCGGCAGTCATTCTCGGCACGTGTCCAGTCTGGTGCGTTTTCAGATCATGCCTATGGAACAGAGGGGGGCAAACTACGGCCCGCCGAAGACTTTCATCCGGCCCGCGGGGGGGTTTAAAAATATTACACACGAGTAACGGTTTTGGTTCAGAATTACTAATTTGATGCAATACAGGCGAACGCCACTAGATGGCAGTATAGCACGCAGTTAGGTACTAACTACTACATACTAACTCTACTGTATGAATGAATGGTGTCGGTAATAACTCGGACGAAATAATGAGTGTGGCGAAAAAAAGAAAAGTGGACTCAGAATGTCGCGTGTTCAATGAAGAATGGACTGCAAAATACTTCTTCACCAGTGTCGGACAGAAGGCGGTATGTCTAATATGCCAAGAAAGTATAGCCGTTTTTAAAGAGTACAACCTCAGTCGGCATTTTTCAAGCAAACATTCAAATTATGCTGCAAACCTGTCATCTGCAGAAAAGGCAAACAAGGCTTTACAACTCTCTACAAACTTAAAAGCCCAGCAAAATACATTTACAAAACAGTGCTCTATTCAAGAATCTGTAACGAAAGCTAGTTATGTACTGGCACATAAAATTGCAAAGCACAGCAAGCCTTTTTCGGATGGGGAATTTGTGAAAGACTGTATGGTGGAGACTGCTGACATACTTTGTCCTGCTTCTAAAAGTCAGTTCGAGAAAATGAGTTTATCGCTGAGAACAATTACCAGGCGCGTGACCGATTCAGTCTTTTTTCTATCGCACTGGATGAAAGTACCGACATCACAGACACTGCCCAACTTTTGATTTTTGTCAGAGGAATAAACGAAAATTTAGAAATAACAGAGGAACTCCTCGGGATGGAATCAATGATGGGAACGACCAGGGGCGTAGATCTGTATGAAAGTGTGCCCGCCTGCTTGGAAAAAAATAACCTGCTGTGGAGAAAGCTGACAAGCGTCACAACAGATGGATCGCCAAATCTAACCGGTAAAAATCTTGGACTGCTAAAAAGGTTACAAGACAAAGTAAAAGACGAAAGCCCAAACTCAGAAGAACTGATTTTTCTTCACTGCATAATACATCAGGAAGCCTTGTGTAAAAGTGTGTTGAAGCTAGAAAATGTTGTCAAAGTGGTTGTGAAGCTTGTCAACTTTATACGGGTAAGAGCGCTTAACCTCATGATCATCTGTGCATTGTTTAAGCATGAATTAATGCATATTAGTGCACCAGTTGTTACCATTACCAAGTGTTACGTTGTTGTTTAATGTGACAAATGTTTCTGTCAGAAAATATATTTTCCATGCATACTTCCATTAAAAGTTATTTTATCAAGGATTTAGTATACGGCCCTTCACTTGATTTGCAAAACTTGATGTGGCCCTCTGGTCTAAAAAGTTTGCCCACCTCTGCTATGGAAGCTTAACTTTCATAGGAATTCATTGAAAAGTTGAAACACTCACTTTGCTCCGCACTGCTCCGTTATGAATGCCTGATTCGAGCAGCAGCGGCGGGTTGATAACATGCGGAACTAACTCCTAATACTGGCTGTAGTCTATAGTCTCTGGCCAAAAAATCCTCAGATGACGCAAAATGACGATATTTGCGTCATCTGAAGATTTTTTCCAGAAATAAAGCGCACAATTCTCTTGTCTCAGGGGGACATGAGGGGGGAAAGTACGATAATTCAAATATACTACCGGGTTTCTACTGATACAAAGCTTAATGCTAAATCGCTGAAGTAACCCTTTAAAAATGAAAATTCTGTCATTATTTACCGAATTTAATTAATTTCTTTGTTCTGCTGAACACAAAGGAAGATATTTGGAAGAATGTTTGTAATCAAGCAGATATCGGCAGCCATTGACTACCATAGTATTTTTCTCCCCACTATGGTAGTCAGTGGCTGCCGAGATCTGCTTGGTTACAAACATTCTTCCAAATATCTTCCTTTGTGTTCAGCAGAACAAATAAATTGGAAACTCGAGGGTGAGTAAATTACAGAATTTCTATCCCTTTAAGTCCAGCATGTTACCAGAGAGAAGTCTGTCATGTCACTGGAAGATTGAGTTATGACATTTTGATTAAGAAAAAAAAAACATTGCAGTGGTGAAGTCAGAGAAAGTCTTTCTTCTATCATTTGCTAAGCATTCATTTTCATGGTCAAATAACCACCGATTTGTCCTAAGTTGTCCCTTTTGTTTCCCTTTTAACAGCTAATCATTTGACTTTTTTCTTGGTTTTAGTTGGATGGGCTACTCCTAAAGTTTCTAGGCTTCCCAAGCTTGAGCCTCTTGGAGATTCAAGGCATTCTGGTAATTGTTGGTCCATTGCATCTGTTCCATCTCCGGCATGTCGACCAGCCTGCACATCACTAACATTCTTTTTTTTCCTCATTCTGTTTCCTAACCATGTAAGCGTCTCCCATAGTTCTCTCTTTAAAGCTGTTTTCTCTCCATCCACACAGCAAGCCTCAGCCACATCCTTCCTGTACAGTCATCTGTCATCAGCCAACAGAAATACCACAACCATCCACCTTGATATTGTACCTAATAAATGCTACTAGCATAATCTCCTTAACAACTTGCTTCCTGCACTGTGATTAATGTGTGTTATTTATTTTCCTGACGCTTGCAGGAAACATTTTGAATTCTGCATATCATGTTCTATATCCTCTTTTGAGCAGGCAGTGACATTTTGATCTAGGAATTTCTTTATGTAGCGTTAACCTTGTAGTCAGTAGTAAATAGTTGATCCTTGATTGTAAAAAATGGACATTGCTGACCTAATTTTCTTTTTCCATGACTCTCTTTTATTGGCAGATTTCTTTGGCAAACCTCTTCCACCTGTAGCAATTAGGCAGAGGCCGAACAGCGATACTCATGATGTAATTTCCTAACACTACCTCTGCTCCCCCCCCCCCCCTCGTGGTTCACAATTCTTAAGAGTCCCAACCAATCAAAGTATTGTTTTGTTCTTATCTTCAAGCACGGGCAATGTAGCCCATAAGAGAGGAACTGATACCCAATCGGCATACCCAGATGGATCACATGAACTCGAGCAACTAATGACTGATGACCATCAGAAGCTGTTTCCTGGCCAGTGTTTATGAGATGAAGGGACATGGACATTCACTGTATGACATAATCTTAGAATGTTCTTACATTTAGAACGGTTGAATATTTTGATTTCTGTAGAGACGTTTGTTTAGTTTTATCAAAGTACTTAAAATCAGTATTAACAGACATTTGCAACTCGATCGAGATTTTTTGTGGGAAAACACATTACAGACCTATTTTTTAAGAGAATTGAAAAATATGTAAATATATAAAAGAGTTTAAATTTGTGTACCTGAAATTGTACAAACATGTTCTTATGGTCCATGTGCATATATTAAGCTCTTGTGCATATCAATGAATTGACACAGTTTGCCTTTAAAATATCAGAAAATATCTTTTTTTTTCTTTTCAGCATCATCTATAAGTTTATACACTACGTTGTCTTAATTTTGAGAACGACATTCATACTCTCAAATAGCACCAGCAACAGATTAAGAGATCTTGAGAAAGTGAACTTTTTACATGTGATTTGAAACATTTTAAGGTTTTGTACAAGCTCATTGAGTTTGAAACAGCATTTTTCTCACATATGGTGCATCATGCTTTATCAGGGAGGAAAACATTTGTCGTCTTCTAAAAGGCGATGAAGCGTTGCACTTGGTGTAACAATCCATATAAATTAAATATAGATTTTAATGTATGTCATATACTGTATACGCTGCTTTCATATTTATTTTATGCTATTGCGAATTTTATAATTGACATTTTTGTTGGATGTGTTTTTGTTTTGTATTTTACCCCACATACTAATATTTGGTTGATGAGAAATTCTGTCCATCATCCAGTTTGCTTTGCTTTAAGTACCTGCGCCTTTTGTAACCAGTTTACATTTAATATGGGTGACAAATTTAAAAGAGAGAGAGAGAGAGCGTAAGTGCGTTCCTTTATGTTCACTCTCACTTAACACATCTCTGTGTCATTACAACTGTTTCACAATGCACATACACATTTTTGCACAACTGTTAGCAGCACCCTCTGCTGGTGTATGCCGTAACTACACCATGGTTTTGTTCATTAAAACTATTAAAAGAGCTGAACTGTGGAGATGCTTACTGTGTGATTCATGGCAACAAAGAAAGAAAGATGCCTATTGTAGTTTAATTTATTTTGCAAGGATTATATTAAAATTCAAAGGGAAATTCTGTTATAGTTGTAAATTAGTAGGCCTATATTTAGTAATTTGAAGATTATTTGGCAAAATGCTGTAGTGCGATCAGAATGTGAAACAATGTAAAAGGTTTGAAATCACCTTTGATAGTTCATATACAGATTTTTTAAAGTGGTTAAACTAGGTTTAAAATGTTAACATATGGCCTGGTCTCACAGACATCAGAGATTAAGCCAGGATTAGGTTTTAGTTCAATTAGGGCATTTAAGTGTCTTTTATAAATGTGCCTTAAGATATATCAGTGCAAGTTGCTTAAATTTCAGTTAAAATGGCTCAAACATGCATTTTAGTCTGGGACTAGCTTAAACCTTGTATGCTATCTCCATTGAACGCCATCACACATCTTTCAGGTCTTCCTCCATTATTTGGCCAGTACACTCCAAAATCCATATAGCATTGAAGTACATTGTTAAAATTACAGCATACGTATCGTTTTCACATAATTTTACTAGGCTTGCACTTGCACTGTTCTCTAGTAGGCCTACTTTTAAATTCTCTCCTTTTTATCTTTGATTGCAAAATTGAAATGAGCAAAGAACACCAAAAAAGGCTTCTTCGTTTTGAGTGAAACTGCAAACCTTTAACAATTTTTAATTTTATTTATAGATAACACTTTATTTTATACAGTGTCCTAGCTAACATTACATTTTACACAATTACAAGTAACTAACCCTAAATCAAACCCTAAGTCTAAAGTAAGCCTAGATGTTGATTAGGCCTTTTACTCAGTAGATTTAATTACACTTTAACATGTAGGCTAATTTAACACTTTATTTTACAGTGTCCATTACACATCTTACATGTAGTCTAGTACTTACTAAATAATAACAGTAAATTATGTATAACCCTAAACCAATCCACAGTAAGTACCAATGTTGTTAATTAATTTGTATAATTACATGCAAAAAGGGATCCCTGAATGCAGTGTAATCAAATAAAGTGTAAGGACGTTATTTCACAACACTTAGTTTCAACTGTTGTTGGGTTTGTTGGGGCTTTTGTTCCCTCAGAAGAGTATTAGCAGTGCTACAATGCTTAACGTTAGATGCAGGCTACACACGAAAAGAACACAGAAACACGGAACTAATATCATAATCCACGTTTCTGGGGGAACAAAGTAAGAAGACGGACAATGTATACTTTAAAATACCGGTATGCCAATATCGATGTTGTCTCCGAAATTATGCTGTATTAAGGGATTTTCAAGCAGTCGTCTTCTTGTTCTAAAGTATTTTAAGTGTATTCTGATCGCATCGTCTCATGGTCACAGCACTAATACGGTGAGCGGACTAAACACGAGGGTAAATAAATTAAGTCTATGGTTTATATTACAATTTTTTTTTTTTTTTTTTAAATATTGGTAATTATTAAAATTTATTTAAATACGTTTTCACCTCACCAGCTTGCAGCACAGTGTAAATCTAAACCTCAGAGGCAAGTCTGTAAGACTGTACTGAATCATTTTGATGAACAGTACAGTGAAGAGCTTGGAGAGCAGTGGCTTACTGCAAGGTGGGCAATAGGAGTTTTCAAAAGAATAATTCTGTAGCATAATGTTTTCATCCTTCATTTTTATCATCATGCTTTCACAAACTAAAGGGTATTATGGTTTTGCATTCAAAAACCATGGGTGACACTTCACAATAAGCTTTCATTTGTTAACAAACAACAATACTTCTAAAGCATGTATTAACCTTTGATGATCCCCAACATTTACTAATACGTTATTAAAATCAAAAGTTGTATTGTTAACATTAGTTAATGCACTGTGAACTAACATGCATATGACCATTTTATTGTAAAGTGTTACCAAACCACAATATTTCCACAGTACTTTTGTGTGTAAATATTAGCTTAATGATTTTACCTGATTTACAGAAGTGTATTATATTAAACAATCTCTGAACTAAACCCACATAAACGTTTGATGTCTTTAGGGATGTGCTTCTAAATCCACTCTCATGGCAATACGGTGTCCTGCTTAATCGCTTCAGTGACCTTACAAACCTCAAGCAGTGTCTCACAGCGCTTGGATACACAAACCTCCTTCCACAGACACATCCTGAATCCCAGTCCCATACGACGCAAATCCCCCTGCAGTGTTTTATTAATCGGGATCCAGTGCATATTCCCACCCAAGGCCACCACCCAGGATGGTTAAAACAGTACTACCTTCTAAATGCGGCCTCTCTTTTCCCAGTACTGACTTTGAATGTGAAGGAAGGAGAACATGTGCTTGATCTCTGTGCAGCTCCTGGGGGGAAAAGTCTGGCCATATTACAGACAGCTACTCCTGGTAAGTTTCAACCCTAGTCTATAGTCATGGCCAGGGCAATGACTAGTACAGTGCATCTGGAAAGTTTTCACAGCACTTCACTTTTTCCACATTTTGTTATGTTACAGCCTAAAGGCCTGTTCACACCGGGATGATTTTGGCGCGCGTTTAGCGCCGACGTTTAGCGCTTCGTGACCAAACAAAGGGCGCCAATGTGAGTGTGCACACCAACGCGCAAAACGCCAGGCGTAAAAGCATCATTTTAAAAAAAAACGTCTTGGGTTCGTTTTTTTTTTGACGCGGCGCGTTAAAAACTGGCTGACCAATGAGCTTTTGTTCACGTGCCTGGAGCTGCTGAAGTGACAGTAAAACACGACTTGGTGGCGCTCAAGCACAAAACGGTCTTGCCGAGCACACATTGATACGACGAAGAAGTAGTAAGTAGACAAAGAAGAAGATGAGCTGTTAATGCTGCTTGCCAGTTAGCAAAAAGTGTGTGTGAATGGTTTTGGCCATAGACATAATATGTCTATGGTTTTGGCAAGCACGTAAATACTGTCTCTCTTCTTTTTCTGTGTGACAAGCGAGTGTGAGAAGCGTAAAGTGCCGCAGCACCACCTTGTGTTCCGGGAGCGCCATCGACTGAATGTGCACGTTCACTCGGCGCATCGCCAGTAGAAATCGCTTGGGTGTGAACACTCAAGACGCGCCGAAAAACGTCAAGAAAAACGCTGGCGATAAGCGCGCAATATTCGTCCCGGTGTGTACAGGCCTTTATTCCAAAAATAGATTAAATTAATTATTTTCCTCTAAATTCTACAAACAATACCCCATAATGACAACACGAAAGAAGTTTGTTTGAAATCTTTGCAAATTTATAAATAAAATAAATAAATAAACATATACTTAAGTATTTACAGCCTTTGCCATGACACTCAAAATTGAGCTCAGGTGCATCCTGTTTCCACTGATCACCCTTGAGATGTTTCTACAACTTGATTGGAGTCCACCTGTGCTAAATTCATTTGATTGGACATGATTTGGAAAGGCACACACCTGTCTATATAAGGTCCCGCAGTTAATATGGTTAATATGGTTAAGGTGGTTGGATATTTTCGGGATGCACTGTAAATGTGAAATGATCTGGAGTGTACCTAATGATACACCATCTACAACCCCAAATCAGAAAAAGTTGGGACAGTATGGAAAACGCAAAAAAAAAAAAAAAGAAGTGATTTCTAAATTTACTTTGACTTGTGTTTCATTGCAGACAATATGAACACAAAATATTATACAAAATACATGTTTTGTCTGGTCAACTTCATGTAATTTGTAAATATGCATCCTTTCCTGTCATTCAGACCTGCAACACGTTTAAAAAAAAGTTGGGACAGTAAAGCATTTACCACTTTGTAATGTTGCCATTCCTTTTCACAACACTTAAAAGACGTTTAGGGACTGAAGACACCAAGTGATGAAGTGTTTGAGGTGTAATTTTGTCCCATTCTTCCTGCAAACAAGTCTTAAGGTGGGCAACAGTACAGGGTCTTCGTTGTCGCATTTTGCACTTCAAAACACACATTCTCTATTGGAGACAGGTCGGGACTGCAGGCAGGCCAGTCAAGTACCCGTACCCTCTTCCTCCGCAGCCAGGACTTTGTAATGTGTGCAGAATGTGGTTTTGCATTGTCTTGTTGAAATATGCATGGACGTCCCTGGAAAAGATGTCTTCTTGAAGGCAGCATATTATGCTCCAAAATCTCTATGTACTTTTCAGCATTAATGGTGCCTTCACAGAAGTGCAAGTTACCTTTGCCAAGGGCACTGACACAACCCCATACCATGACAGACCCTGGCTTTTGGACTTGTTGCTGGTAACAGTCTGGATGATCCTTTTCTTCTTTGGTCCGGAGCACACGGCGTCCATTCCTCCCAAAGAATACCTGAAATACTGATTCATCTGACCACAGTACACGTTTCCACTGTGTGATGGTCCATCCCAGATGCCTCCGAGCCCAGAGAAGTTGACGGCGCTTCTGGACACTGTTAACATAGGGCTTCCTTTTGGCACAGTACAGTTTTAACTGGCATTTGTGGATGTAACTACGTATTGTGGTACTTGACAAAGGTTTGCCAAAGTAGTCCTGAGCTCATGTGATGATATCGCTTATAGATGAATGACGATTCTTGATGTAGTGCCACCTGAGGGATCGGAGATCACGGTTGTTCAGCTTAGGCTTGCGCCCTTGTCCTTTACGCACTGAAATTCCTCCAGATTCCTTGAATCTTTTAATTATGTTATGCACTGTTGAATGTGAAATATCCAAATCTCTTCCTATCTTTCTTTGAGGAACATTGTTTTTAAACATTTCAATAATAGACCTTTCTTGGATGCTGCTTTTGTACCAAATCATAATTACAATCACCTGTTGACATCCTGTTTCATCCCTGTTTCAAATCAGATCATTATTTAACCATTTTACCTCATTACTAGCCATAAATTGCTCCTGTCCCAACTTTTTTTTAAATGTGTTGCAGGTCTGAATGACAGGAAAGGATGCATATTTACAAATGACATGAAGTTGACCAGACAAAACATGAAATATTTTGTGTTCATATTGTCTGCAATGAAATGCAAGTCAAAGTAAATTTAGAAATCACTTCCTTTTTTTTTTTTTTTTTTGCGTTTCCATACTGTCCCAACTTTTTCTGATTTGGGGTTGTAGTATCATTTCAAAAGTTTGGGGTTGTAAGGTTTTTTTAAATATCTTATGTTCACACCAATGCTGCATTGTGTTGATCAAATATACAGTAAAAAGCAGTAATGTAAAATATTATTACAATTTAAAGAATAGGGGAATTTACTGTTCAAACCTGAGGACCAAAGCCAGAGATGAAGTCAATTGAAGAAAATTTTACTGAAGAATAGTTTTCAGTTTCATCAGCATAAGTCAGCATCAACACCCAGCAATGAGTTTGGAAGCCGTTCTGCGTACACTCTTAATACAGCAGCAATTACACTCTAACACAGGTCACTAAACTATGTCATCATGTCAGGTTGAATGATTCTGATTAGTTAAGTCATAGATAAACTTAGAAAACCTCCATTTATTATCAGGATGTCCAGTTTGTCTCGTCAGATGGTAATTTCACATCCCCTGCGTCATGTCCTGTGATAAAAGAATACCAGAAAAACACACACACAGCTTCTTCAAGGTCCAAGTTGGTCAATCTCTAGCTCTGATCCGGAAACCTTCTCACAGCATACTGATAAAATATACTTTATCTCAGTAAAAATGTTCATACAATATTCATCATTATTCTATATATTGAAGATAAAAAAAATAAAGTAAATGCTTTAACATAAGCTTGAAGAATTCATTCTAATAATTTAATATTTAGAAGGATGAACATTGATTAATAACTTGATTATAAATCACTCAAAAAGGGTATATATTGAAACGACAGTGGATTCCGGAATCCAACTGTTCAAAAGTAAATTCTTTTTTTTTTTTTTATGTATTAAAATGTAATTTATTCCTGTGAGGAGTTTTCAACAATACTCCATTCTTCAGTGTCTAACGATCCTTCAGAAATGATTCTAATATGCTGATTTGCTGCTCAAGAAACCTTTATTTTTATTATCAATGTTGAAAACAGTTGTGCTGTTGAATATAAGTACTGTATATTCACTTATTTTTAAAAACTTCGTTTAATACACCAACGTGTATTAAACATTTGATCAGTAGTGTAGTGTTATGTAAGGGATAATGTACATCTAACCGGTTGTTATCGCAGAATAAACCCCGACAGAGTGATTCGTGTTGGGGTCTTGCGTCACTCTGAAGGGGTTTATTCTGCGATAACAACCGGCTGGATGTACATTATCCCGCTTATTACACGGCTACTTGTCTCAAGTAAATTAGACAAGAAATATTGTCTTGAGTTTAAATATTTTATTAGCTCTTATGAAAAGATTCCGCGTAAACAGTTCCAAACTATTTTAAGCCTTTATTTATTGCTGAAAAGTTGTGTTTTTACCATACACGTTGAAATTAATGCTGAAAGGGATAGTAGAAATTAGCCCATGATTTACTCACCCTCAAGTCATCCTAGGTGTATATGACATTCTTCATTCAGACGAATACAATCGGAGTTATATTAAAAAAGTCCTGACTAATCCAAGCTTTATAATAGCAGTAGTTGTAGCTCTGTTTTTGAAGTCCATAAAAAATGCAGCTGTCTGTCAAATAACGTGCTCCACACGGCTTTGGAGGGTTAATAAAGGCCTTCTGAAGCGAATCGATGCGTTTGTGTAAGAAAAATATCCATATTTCAAATTTTATAAAGTAAAGTGAAACCCTTGAAGTCTTCCTTTGTAACCCGTGCTGGTTACAAGTGTTTTTCATTCACAAGATGGCGCCAGACAGTCAACACCTGACAGCGTTAAGCATATAAGTAGTACCAGTCAAGATAACTCGTAGTACCGGATGAGCGGTGTGTTATTCACTTTGGTGGTTGTTATCTGGGAATAATGCTGCGCTCCAGCCAGGTTTTTTGAGCCCGTAAGTTACGACTTCAAACCACGACTCACGACTTTGTTGCGTTCCAGGCAAAGTCACGACAAACTGCCTGAGTGGTAGCTAGATGTAAACAAAGAAGGTGAACCGTACGGGGTTTATGCTCATTTACAATCATCTCTATCGCCAAAGGTGCTTACTCATTGCTTATTTGAGGGAAACGGAGGAGAAAAATGGCGCATAAGGCAAGAGAAGCTGTTATACTTTGTTTTTTGTGTATTTTTTGTATTTGGTATTAATTTATTTTTGCACTCAATGGACTGAAAACTAGCTAACGCTAGAAAAGCTGCTGATAATGCATAACATTTGCGGATAAATAACTTTAGAGCAATACCTTATTTTAATAAACCATTTGGTTTTTAATGTACTACTTTCATATACACTGCATTCGTAGGGGCTGCCATTGTTGTTTTGCAGGCTATGTGACGTCAGAGCTCGTAACTGGGAGTACATCGATCTAGTACACGGGTGGGAAGTCACAGGTTTGACTGACGGTCCAGTGCACTTTCACGGGTAGAAGGTTGGAAAAACACGGGTCACAGGTTGCCTGGAACACGGCATAACATACCTCTGGAATGCGCGATTGACCAATCAGAATCAAGTATTCCACAGAGCTGTGTAATAAGTAATTATATTGCATTAACTGATTTTTTTTTATGTTCTTGACATTTTAAAAGCATTGACAGATAATTCAAAATGCTAAAAGGGGGGGGGGGGGGGTCTGGTCTTTTGCCTTTCTTAATTTATAATCATTCTTGAAGTAAAGGATGTCAACAGGAATTAGGAGTGAAAAACAAATGGGGGAAAGTTTTAAAGAGAGAGACATAAGTGAGGATTTGAACAGAGAAATGAGAGAAGTGTAGTCTAGTGGAATAATTTATACAATTTTAGGTTCCACTTTATTCATTCTACTAACTAGACGTAACTGCATCTACATGTAAGCAAATTTTCCTTAATTTGCAACTAACGCTCATAATTAGAGTGTTAGTTGACGATTAGGGTTATGGTTAGTAGAATAAGTTGGCATGTACTTGCAAAGTTACTTACAGTCAGTAGAATAGTCAGTGTCACAGTTTACACAAAAATATTGAAAAGCACAACTGTTTTCTATGGAAACTTGTTTCCACCACAGAATAAAAAAATATAAAAGGTAATTGTTTTTTAATTTATAATTTATATCTCACATTTCTGACTTCATATCTCGCAATTCTGACTTTATATCTCACACAATTCTGACTTTATATCTCGCAATTCTGACTTTATATCACGCAATTCTGACTTTATATCTCACAATTCTGACTTTATATCTCGCTATTCTGACTTTATATCTCGCTATTCTGACTTTATATCACGCAATTCTGACTTTATATCTCACAATTCTTACTTTATATCTCACAATTCTGACTTTATATCAAGCGGCAAACTCCCGCAGTTTCTCTTGATGCCAATACGGAAGTGACTTAAACTGCATTTCATCGACTGGCTGCTAGAGAAAGGCTCCAGAAGGGAGCAGAATCTCATTGAGCCCCATGTTAAAATGCCCAACTTTACAGCCACAAATTGTGGTTTTGGTCTATACGGCTAATTTTGCCCTTCATGACAACTGTGAGGGGGGTGATTTTTTTTTTTTTATAACTCATTAGTTTACATTATATAAAGCCTTAAAGTTCTGCATAATTAAGGGCGTGGCCACTTTGAGTGACAGGTGGATAGCCATTTATCTGCTGTCTGTTAGTAAATGGTAAATGGACTGCATTTATATAGCGCTTTTAACAGACCAATGGCCATCCAAAGCGCTTTACACATTGCCTCACATTCACCCATTTACACACCGACGGCGGTGTCAGCCATGCAAGGTGCCATCCAGCTCGTCGGGAGCAGCTGGGGTTAGGTGTCTTGCTCATGGACACCTCGACACTTGGTCAGGTGGAACCGGGGATCGAACCACCAAACTTCCGGTTTGTAGACAACCTACATGAACCACTGAGCCACTGCCGCCCCGTCAGAATTAGTTAGTCATCGCGTCACCTCAGCTCCACCCACGTCCCGCCTCTTTGCCCATTTTCTATTAACCGGGAGTGACGCGCTGCCAAGATGGCAATGGCCAGCACAACCCTACTTTACGCTTCAAAACTGCTCTTCAAAATCCTACGGGTGACTTCATGGACATTACGTCCATATTTTTTTTACAGTCTATGCTTTATATCTCACATTTCTGACTTTATAACATAATTCTGACTATAACACGCAAATCTGACTTCATAACATGCAATTCTGACTTAATATCTCACAATTCTGACTTTATGGCCTGGTTTCACAGACAGGGCTTAGACTAAACCAGGATTAGGCCTCAGTTCAAATAGGACATTTAAGTAGCTTTTATAAACGTGCCTTAGAAAAAAATCTGTTTTTAATCTAAATCTATTTGAATTTTATCTAAACATTTAATTAATGTTCATTTTAACATTTTAATCTGGGACTAGCTTAAGCCTTGTCTGTGAAACCGGAGCTATAACACGCAATTCGGACTTTATAACTCACGATTGCGTGTTTGTATCTCTCTTTTCATATTCTCTTTTTTTCTCAGAATTGCAAGATATAAAAACACGCAATTGCGAGATAAAAAGGTTGCAATTATCTTTTTAAATGTTTTATTCTGTTGCGGAAACAAACTTCCATAGTTTTCAGCTGTGATGATGATAAATGTTTCTTGAGCACCAAATCAGCATTCTGAAGGATTGATTATGAAGGATCGTGTGACACTGAAGACTGGATTAATGGCTGCTTAAAATTACATTTTAAAAATTAATATTAAAATAGAAAAAAGTTATTTTAACTTGAAATAGTATTTTACAATATTACTTTTTACTGTATTTTTGATCAAATAAATGCAGCCTTGGTGAGCAATAAGACTTCTTTCTAAATCTTTAAATCTTAATCGTTTAAATCTCACCCAACCGCAGACTTTTGAACAGTAGTGTATGTATTCCATTTCTTTGACTTGGTTGTTCAGTACTGAAACTTACAGCACATTTATGTAGTACATAGAACTTATAATTTAAAATGTTTATTTAAATGACCCCTTTAAATGTAAAAGACTTCTTGTTGTACCCTACAATTCGATTTTTTTTGTTAACTCCCAGGTCTCTTGCACTGTAATGAGCTGGATAAGCACAGACATGATTGGCTGCTGAAGACTCTCGAATCATATTTTCCTCCTACACTCCGACATTTGCTTTCAGTGACTCACCTGGACGGCCGGAGCATTGGGAGCTTGCAGCCAGGGGCTTACGACAAGGTACCACACTCACCTCTGCTCATCTGCCACAGCAATTAAAACTACAACCTTTAAGCCGTCATTTAGCTATTTTAAGCACTGATATTTACCCAGAATGAATCATCAAATGACTTCTTCATAGGAGAAAACATTACCTAACATTTGTCAGATTCGGTTTACTGCAGAAGCTAAATGCACTGAATTAACCTCCCCTGAATGTCATCCATCCAAGTGTTTGGGGGAAAAAAAATCTGCCTATTTGTGAATGTCAGAGTGACACTCTCACATGAGTACCGATGCTGCCTCCAAACTCCCTCATTTATTACAGTTGGCGTAACACTTAGTGCAAGCCCTTACTTTCCATCTCAAAGCAACCAGAAAGCTGCAAGGTGGAATAGAGGTTTTCTGCACACTCAGTCATTTGAAGGCAAAGCTGCATATGTGCGCATTTTTTTCCCACTCTTCATGGGGTGACGAGACACTAGGCAGGTCACAAGCAGCCCTCCAGGCCAAACATGCCAATCAAGCTGTGAATATGGAGCTTTTAAGGTTCCCAGATACTGCTGACTGAGTATTATCCTCTTCTGGCGGTGAGAGAAGAGTCGGGCCACTGAGCAGAAAGGTAAACGAATACACAATGCGACAGGAGGTGTCGTGATGGTTTTAAATGAAAACGGCTCAGGGTGGCTGCGATGCTAGCAGAAGTTATTTTTTTTTCAACAGAGGCTCACTGATAAAGAAAACATCCCTGTGGCGACATTCATACGAAATATTACACCACTTCTTGCGTGTTTCACGTCACTTTCGAAGTGAAATGTCCAGTGGCTGGCGCTAAAAGTTCAGCTTTATCTGAAACAGATGAACGTGAATCTGGCATTGATTTATTATGTTGGATGTTGTACGTGTCACCGCAGTTCAGAAATTAAATGTCCTGTGAGTTGCGCTAAAAGGCTCTCTATTGCGTTTGAAAATAACGTAACACCTACATCAAACCCATGCCATTTAAGCTTGCTTCTACAAGTCTCTGAGCTCTTTTATTGTGACTCGTGTCTGCATCTAGAGCTACTGAGCAAGTTTGCTTATGTTAGAAAAGCTATACATATGGAGCTGATTATGTGATGCAAACTTCAAAACGGATTAGTGTATGAATTATGCAACATATTAAAAGTGTTTTGAGGTAAAGGAATAAAAGTTGTTGGTGTTTTACTGCCATTAGTTTTCATTTCAGCTGGAAACTGCTGGGAATTGTATGTATAATTACATGCTGTGATACAGCGATTCAACCAGAAGGTGGCAGTGTTGTTGTTTTACTCTCACTGACCTCCATTCACATTGGACAGATGCTCAAGGTCCCCGGGACCCTCGATGGAGGGGACAGGTACACATTCAAACCGTGATAATGAAACCTCCTGTCCCGAAATGTCATATGAATATGTCTCTGACGCCCATGATCGAATCACTATCAGTGCTGGCACTCCGATGAGGGTAACAGGTTTGACTCTTCCTCTTAAACATGCCGCCGTTCCTAGATCACATTTTCAGGCCCACGGGGGTCTTTCTACACCATCATGTCCTTTAGTGACGTCGGCCTCCAGAGTGCCCCCCGGCATTCTTTTAGCCAGACAGGCAGCATAGCTAAGAGAGGGAATTAAGAGGCTCTAATACAAAGCTGGCAGGGAGAAAAACAGTGGGGCTCAACTGTCAGCTTGACAAGGCAGTTTCAGCTAGTTCTAATGAGGAGAGAGTAGTCTCAAAGGAAGCTGAGAAAGATGAGCTTAGTTAGAGCAAGAAACGAGGGGTTTGGTGGGTATGGGGCTGCTGGATTTCCGAAGAGAGAGGGAGAAAAAGAGAGAGGTTTGGAGAACGGATGGCTGGGATTTTTCATTCAGTCCTGTCTTATCTTCATCTGAATCTTTTGGGGAGATTCGTGCTGCTTGCGTTAGTTGTTTGTTTAACCACTGTAGAAGATTCTAGCTCAGGTGCGTTTTGAGATTATTGGCCCCAGGTGTGTGTGTGGTGTTTCCACTATACCTCACTCTCTGCTTCAGCCACTTTCTCATTTGCTCAGCTGGTCTCACAGAGGACGGTGTGAGTGTGTTGGTTCTTTTAAAGAGCTAATGAGGCCGATACCGGCAGGTCCCTGCTGTCCTTCTGCTTTCCTCTTTGTGTTATGTTTCACCATCCCCCAGGTGAATATGAAATATTCCCCTTCAGTCTCGTACACTGTTTTTTCCTCCCTGCGGAGTTAAAACCTGTTCTCTG
Source organism: Gobio gobio (assembly GCF_949357685.1). Lineage (NCBI taxonomy): Eukaryota > Metazoa > Chordata > Actinopteri > Cypriniformes > Gobionidae > Gobio > Gobio gobio. The sequence continues at coordinate 37,598,111 of NC_137099.1, forward strand.
ATGTGTGTTTGTCTGTGTGCCTTGCTCCGTCCCTGTGTGTCAGGTGCTTGTAGATGCCCCGTGCTCTAATGACCGGAGTTGGCTTTATACCCCTGATACCCACCAAGGGGAAATGTGGCTGAAGGAGAGAACTCGACTACCAGTCTTACAGAAGGAGCTGCTCTGGTAAATATCACGGGAACTCCCACACACGGCACACTCATGTCGGCAAGTAGACAGTGCTAAACAAAGATGCTTCATTGTTTTTCTATTTCATTTGAGCACAGTTCTATGAACTTAACTTGACTGCCGTACAAAAAATGAAATCGTACAACAATGAAGGCATAGTTTTGACATGAACGGATTAAAAAGCCATTTTTTTTTTATTGTAAACTAAATTTAATGACTGAAAACAATGTTTTGATGTGTACGAAGTGTGATGCATGACCCTTGCATGGTTTCCTGCTTTGTACAAAAAATGGACAATTCTTTAAAACTGTGACACTAAAGAAGTGATAACATTTGCAACCTTCCCACACCATGGCAGGAAGAATGTTGTTAAAGAATCTCATTGCATGTTCACAATTTTTGCAAATAATAAATGTTGTAATATGAATATTGATAATATTAATATGAAAAATAATAAATAAAATGTTAATTTTTTTTTCTATTTTTCATATTTTAGTTTATTGCTAGAAAATGACAAAATCGTAACAGCGTTGCAAATATTGCAGACCTCATAAAAGGAAAATAAAACAGCTTAGATAATTCTACCTTCAGTGTTATTTTAGTATTATTTATATAATATTATAGTATTTATTCACCTTTTGATTGATCTTTTAATTCAATATTTTCATTTTCATTAATTTTATCCACTGATCGTTCGAATTTTCCTGTAAATTTTAAATAGTCATCAAATATGGAACCTTGAGACTCGGACCTCGAACTCGGACCAATGTGTTTTGTCAAGATTAGAAAAGTTTTTAGATTTTGATATGAAACATGACACCACCCATTAGGGGGAGGAGCCCGGTAGAAGAATTCAAAGTACCGTTTCCATGGTAATGCAACGTCTGATTTCAAAACGGTTTGAATTTTGAGTTCGTAAGCTTTCGAATGATACCTAATTTATGATAATTACGAAAAAAAAGGTGATCAAAAAAAGAGCGCCAGGTGTCCCGCCAGCAGGACAGTGACGGTTAAGGGGTTAAAGAACTTAAAGTGTCCCTATTATGCCGTTTCAAAGTTTCTTAATTTGTTTTGGAGGTTTACATGCATCCGATGTCAAAAAACACTTTAATTTTCTCAAAATATACATTGCAGCATCACCTCTTTTCTCATTGTGCCCTACTTTATGATCTCTCTTTAAAGTTAATAAGGGTTGGTTGTGGTTTTTATTTTTTCTCAGTTCGGCACTAGCAGCAGTGCGTCCTGGAGGAGTGGTTGTCTACTCCACTTGCACCATGTCACGAGCCGAGAACCAATCAGTTGTGGAGGCGGTCCTTGCGTCTTATCAAGGAGTGGAGCTTCTGGACCTGGAGCAACAGTTAATCGACTCTCTGTCGGATCATTTCTACTTTGCCCACCTCCGTCCTTCAGTTGGACAGTTAGTAATCCCGCAAAAGGGCAAAACTTGGGGACCTATGTATGTTTCTCGATTACGGAGAATATATTAAAAACTTGCTTAGTGCCGTGGTGCACCGGTAGTACTTTTAACGCATCAGAGCTGGGGTGCTCCCAGGTTTGCGTCGTGACTGTTTATCCTAACCCTCTCTTCTCATACAAACAAACAATGTTGGGTAATAGTTGAATTGTATTATTATTTTCCACATTTCATTATACAGTAAAAACAGTAATAATGTAAAAGGTTATTACAATTTTAAGTTTTCTCTTATTATACTTTAAAGGTGCTGTATGTAAGAATGACAGCTAGTGGTTGAAATGGGTACTGCAGTCCAATTTCAAAATATTGTTTGCCCCGCCCCCTCCTCCTCAGACTCAACGCTCACACAGGTTGCCATTTTGAGGACAATGGAAGGCGAGGAGACTTGCATACTGTTAGTTGATGAGTTGATTTATCCGAGTTTTAACATGTTTCAATTCATAGAGATTTTTAGATGGATGCCGAGGCTTTTTAGGTCGGGTAGAATCTGCTATCTCTGACCCAGTTTGTTCACTGGCTTCCATGGCAGCAATACGCGGTATTTCCCGGGGTGTCGAGATACTATTGGGTAAACTGGCAATGTGCGTTTTCGCACAGACCAAAAAAGAATAGACATTCCTACACGGAACGCACATTTCAAAGCAGAATAACTGGCTGTAGCATTGCTTTTCAGAGAAATGAGTATGTCAACTCAGCATGTTTCCTAAATATCTGCAAACATATTTTGGTATTTTTATGCTTTAGCACAGTCAAAAACTTACATAGAGCACCTTTTAAAGTAATTTATTTATGTGATAGAAGCTGAATTTTCAGCCTTCTTCTAATTTCCTATCAATGTTGAAAACAGTTTTGCTGCTTAATATTTTTGTGGAAGCCAGCCATGATATATTTTTTTTAGGATTCCTTAATGAATAGAAAGTTCAAAAGAACAGCATTTATTTGAAATAGACTTTGCAACAAGGTAAAAGTCTTTACTAATACGGTAACACTTTACAATAAGGTTGTATTAGTTAACATGAACTAACCATGAACAACACCTCTGTTCAGCATTAGTTAATCTTTGTTAACATTAGTTAATAAAATTCCAGCTGTTAGTTCACAGTGCATTAACTAATGTTAACAAGATTTGAATAATGTATTAGTAAATGGTGAAATTAACATTAACAAAGATAAATAAATGCTTTATAAGTGCAGTTCATTATTAGTTCATGTTAACTAATGTAGTTAACTAATGTTAACTAATGAACCGTATTGTAAAGTGATGAGTTAATTTTTTTTTTTTTAGTTTTTTTGCAAGGTTGTGTATATCTGATGGAACTTAAATCTGAACTTTGATTTTTCATTCTACGACAAAGGCAAAAAAACAGCGCAGGTTAAGTAGGAATGTTAATCGCTGGCAGCCCTCCAGCTGAAGCGCCACTTAAGATGATCTCTCGCAAGTGAAGGCTGTTTTGAAATCTCAGAACGCAACACTTGAACAAGGTTTTGAGTAATGAATGCAGGCTCGGGTCTCTTCTCTTTTGCATAAGTGTTTTTAAACATCTCAGCTGAACTGCTTGAGGAGGTTTTTGCTGTTCTCAGCCTTTGAGCTCAAAGACAAATTGCGTCTAATAAAACTTAAGAGTTTTCCTGAATCATGGAAGAGCATACCTTGAATGTTTACCATTAATATGATGTATGAAAATGAGATCACACACCTCTTAGACAAGGTGTATATACGTTTAAGGAACAGTCTGTAAGTGCTGTAACAGCAACATTGTAGCTTTATTTTTATTAAAAAACTTCAGAAGAGTACACAGGGTTATGCATTAACAACATTGTCCTAAGAGGTCATCAATGCTTGTGGTAATTACAACTATAAATAAACTGCATCTTGGATGGTTTATTTAACTATAACTGCATTTGAATATAGAAGTATTCACTCCCCCAGAGATTGAACCTGGTTGGATCACCTCTGGCAGGATTACAGTTGTCAGCCTCCGTAGCCTCCAAGTCGGTATTGCACATCCTGATAATGGAATTTTTGCTCATTCTTTCAGAGCAATATTGCTCAAGCTCTGTTGCGGTATGTTTTAGGTCATTGCCCTGTTGGAAGATGAATCGTCTTCCAAATTTCAGTGCTTTTGTGGATTGCTGCACGTTGTCCTCGGGGATTCTACTGTACGTAGCTCCATCCATTTTTACTTCGAACTTTATGAGTTTTCTAATCCGTGCCGCAGAGAAGCCTACCCAAAACTTGATGCTGCAACCACCATGAATCATTCTAAGGATTGTGTTCTCCGTGTGATGTGCTACCAGGGTTTTGCCTAACAACGTGGAGGTCCAAAAGTTCATTTCATCTGACCGTTTTGTGTTCCTCCAGACTGTTGAACCTATCACATGTTGAGCCGATCATATTTGTCTGTGCTGTTTTTGTATCATTGGACACCGTATCTTTGCCATGGAGGACTAACTTTGGCATTTAGTAATGAAAGGCCTCTTCTTCTGCTGCCATTTTTAAGGATGATCATTTCTGGGTGGATTCACAATTGTTCTAGATATTCCTTATGTGTCATGTGGAATATCTCTTTTGCGCAGCTTCTGATAAAGAGTTCAGCTTTTTTCTTTTTGTTATATAATGATCACATTAAAGCTGCCTTTAAAACGTTTCTCTATTATTATTATTCCTCCGATTCTTCTTCCGCCACGAAGTCTATGGCAGCCCATAGAACCGTATGGTAAAAACTTGTGAAATTTGGCACACTAATAAAGAACAGTCTGAAATGTCACCATAGCAAATTTGGAGTCTCTAAGTCAATCCCTCTAGCGCCACCATCAGTCCAAAATTGTACTCATTTTATGCTAATAACTTTTGAACCATAAGGGCTAGAAACAAAATTCTTTTTTCTTCTATATCCTTGGCTCAAGACGATTCGAATACACTCTATGACGTTATTTCCCGTCATAATTATTTTCCCACCATTTTTATTTAACCGAAAAACTTACTTTTGCGAACTCGTACATGTCATCACAAGCATGACATGAGGCAACATGCAGTGTTTCGGCGCAGCGCCACCTACTGGTCCGGAGATACAAAAAATGGCTGTTTTTGCTTATAACTTTTGAACCGTTTGTCCAAAAATCATAAAATTGGTCCCGTTAGATTCAGGACGGCATGCCAAGTCGTCTGATATTCAATTTTACCATATCGGCCATTTTGGCTGTCGGCCATTTTGAATTATGTGCTAAAATGCTATATTTTACATACTCATTAGTCTATCGTTACGAAACTTGGTATGTGTCTTCCGCACCATGCTTTGAAGGTACTCAAAAAGTTTTGGGGCAGTGCCACCTTGTGGTCAAAGGTTATAACAAAATTTACAAAAATGCTAATAACTTTTGATTAAATTAGCTTAGTTTAATGAAACTGGTCATAATACATTCATTGGCTCATGCCGATTCAATTGCACCCTATGATATCATTTTCCGTCATAAAAATTTTCCCGCCATTTTTAATTTTCCAAAAAACCTACTTTTGCAAACTCGTCCTAGATGGTTTGTCCGATTTGCACGAAAATTGAACCAGATCATCTTCAGACCATGCTGACAAAAAATCTTGCAAATCAAGTTGATTCGTCAAATCATTTGCGATAAACGCGCAAACAAATTTTACGTAGCGGTTGCAAAAACACACTTAAGGCAATATCTCCGCAACGCTTTATCGTATTCAAACCAAACTTGGTACATCTAATCACAAGCATGACATGAGGCGACATGCAGTGTTTCGGCACAGCGCCACGTACTGGTCCGGAGATACGAAAAATGGCTATTTTTGCTTATAACTTCTGAACTGTTTGTACAAAAATCATAAAAGTGGTCTCGTTACATTCAGGACGGCATGCCGAGTCGTCTGATATTCAATTTTACCATATCGGCCATTTTGGCTGCCGGCCATTTTGAATTATGTGCTAAAATGCTGTATTTTATGAACACATGAACGGATTGTTACGAAACTCGGTTTGGGTCATCAACACGGTGCCCTGAATGAGCCCAAGAAGTTTCGAAACAGCGCCACCTAGTGGAGAATTTTTTTTTTTCAAATGCTTATAACTTTAGGTGAGATGACTTATTTTCATGAGAGTAACTTTTTTTGTCTCCTGAATCCTCGCCGAGTCCAACGATACCAGACTTGCCAGGTTTCGGCGTATTATTTGTGCAGCGTTGTAATTTAGCACTTTAAAAACATTAGCTGATATCTTCGAAACCGCTAGTCCGATCGAGACGAAACCAGCATCAGAAGTTCGAAAACATAGGTCGATAGCTATACGTTAATGCCCAAATGTCAAAATATTGATAGTAAGGGGGTGTAAAATCCAATCAAAGTCAGGTGTCATTTTTCATGTATTTTTTCATATAAATGTATATAACTCCAAAACTAAACAAGATATTTTCACCAAAATTGACACAGACATGTATGGGCTCATTCCAAGGACACATAAAAAAAACGATAGGATTGTGCCACTTGGTGGCGCTATAATAGAACAAAACATGAAATTCCCATTGACTACAATGCAGTTTTATGATATAAAATGCTATGCTTCACAAATGAATTGGTGTATCATTACGAAACTTGAAATTGGCCATCAGCACCATGCCTTTAAGCTGCTTAAACAGTTTCAAAACAGCACCGCCATGTGGTCCATACTTATAATGAAAAGGCCTCTTGAGGCTATATCTCTGCAATGACATATTGACACTATATTGACACTCTGCTTTGATATATTGACACCAATCTTTGCATGTGTCATTGTTCCCTTATTCTGACCACACCACATCAATTTCGTAAATGTGCCACCTATTGGTTGAAAGTGATAAATCATTAAATCATTATTATTGACTGTATTTATCATTTTACAGTGATTTTGCCTAAAATCACCTTAATAGGTCTTTAATTGCTCATTGCTGCCGTTGATCTGACATTGCCAGCATTTTTGGCATGTCTTGTCTTCTTCTTTGCGCTTGGCCCCGGTATTGCTGCTTGCAGCTATATTTATTATTATTATTATTATTATGGCATCATTTTCACCACACCAAACAATTTCCCTTTAATACTTTTTTTCTTCTAGAGATAGAATATAATATTCATAAAATATGTGAAGAAAATAGAAAAATCAAGTTAAATATCATTGAATGGAATGTTTCTATCGTACGTAATCAAATTGTGCCTTAGCTTTCAGTCATTTTATTAAAAAATTATTGAAAATGTCATATCCATCAAAGAATGATATTAAATATGATATAATTTGAGATGCAGTGGAAATGACACTGTGGTGGGAATTTTCATGACTTTCATGAATCTCTCGGTGATTCATTCAAACTTGATGGTGTGAGAACCAGGTGTTAAGTGCTCATAGCTGAAGAAACACTCAGAGTAAAATAATCACTGAAAACTGCTTAATAAGTGGATTGCAAAAATCATGCACTATAATTTTTAAGCATTTTTCACGTGGAATTTTAAGTAATATTAACTTAGCTTGGTAATACCCAGATATTTATTATTCACCTCCATTGTTTTGCTTAAAATACTGAGACAATTTTTGTAACTCTAGAAGTCTAGGTTTGCATTTGATATGCATAAGTCTAGGTTTGCCATGCATTTTAAGATCATTTAGATGAATACAAGTCTAAGGGCCAGATTTGCTTGCGCCAGCACAAACCCTCTTTTGGCGTTAAAAAGCTACTGTCAGGATTTACTAAAGACACGCAGTGGTAAATTAGCACTGAAAAGGCGTGGACTTTTACGGCTGACCTTATTGCATGCATTTGTAGGAGTTTCCCTTTCAGACGCAAAATTTATGGGAGGAGAAAGGAATCATGTAAGGTGATTTACTAAGGTTTGCGCTTGTCAATTTACTGGTATTTGCAACCTTATTTACCACACAAAAAAAGCATGTCTTAAATCAGACGCAGACTGCTCCTTGTAAGATTGTATTGGTCATTATGGAAGTAAGATTCGGCTGTGTTCTTTAATTTGCGTGTCGTCAGTAGATCACATGCAGAACTTTCCACTCTTATTCCTTTTTTGGAATTGCGATCTCACGCTAATTTGCCCTGTTTAGAAAATCTGACCCTAGATATTGTTTTATTACTTGTTATTATTTGCCGGCACATTCAGTCATAGGCTTATTTTTTTAGTAAAATGCTTGGATCTTTGACTTAATTGACATAATTGAATTGTGTTAATTGCGTAGCATAATCTTTTAGTTAAATAGATCAGAGTTTTGTGTTGTTTCATATAAAGTGATAACGGTTCTAGCAGGCTATTTCTACAGATGCAAATACAAAAACGCGCTGCAAACACTCACAACACATGCAAATAGAGAAACGCTGCAAACACTCACAACACATGCAAATAGAGAAACGCTGCAAACACTCACAACACATGCAAATAGAGAAACGCTGCAAACACTCACAACACATGCAAATAGAGAAACGCTGCAAACACTCACAACACATGCAAATAGAGAAACGCTGCACACTCACAACACATGCAAATAGAGAAACGCTGCAAACACTCACAACACATGCAAATAGAGAAACGCTGCAAACACTCACAACACATGCAAATAGAGAAACGCTGCAAACACTCACAACACATGCAAATAGAGAAACGCTGCAAACACTCACAACACATGCAAATAGAGAAACGCGCTGCAAAAAGTCCACAACACATGCAAATAGAAAAATGCTGCAAATACTCACAACACATGCAAATAGAGAAACGCTCTACAAAAGTTCACAACATGCAAATACAAAAACGCAGCTGCAAATAGGCCTGCTCATAATGCACATACGATCAGAATGTTAAAATAAACAAACAAACACCTTTCAGGTGCACCCCACTGAAGACTAATGTATGTCAATTGTTGGTGTTCCCTTATAACACTTTCATTGTGGTCTGCCAGGACAAATGATTCGGGGTATTATTTTGTGCTAAAAAATATTATTAATAAATTATTAATAATAAATTATACACTCTAAAAAAAAAGTCTCGTAATCATAAGGGAACCTTTTTTAGTGCTATATAGCACCAATTTTGGTGCTTCAGTGGTTCTTCGGAGGTGCTATATAGCACCTTAGGCAAAGAACCGGTGAAGAACCTCTGAAGAACCGGTGAAGAACCTCTGAAGAACCGCTGAAGAACCACTGAAGCACCAAAAATGGTGCTATATAGCACTAAAAAAGGTTCCCCTATGATTACGAGCCAAGAACTATTTTTGGTGCCATATAGAACCTTTTTTTTTTTAGAGTGTATTTATTTTTATTAATATTTCCCTTGTGGCCCGTAGTTAAAATAAATGAGAACAGATAGGTGTTAAACAAGTTGTGTTCATGTTTATTATTATTATTATTATTTTTTATAAGGAGTTAGCTAATCTTATTACAGCGCGTCAGTTATGTGATGCACTATAAATTATTGTAGTGCAAATTAAAATATTAATATAACTCTAAAAGTAGCCTAATCATCATCATCATCATTCAGATCATCGCAGAAAGGGCCAGTTCGCCGGGCCTGGAATGTGTTATTTGCAGCGCGTATTTGCATGTGTTGTGGACTTTTTGCTGCGCGTTTCTCTATTTGCATGTGTTGTGGACTTTTTGCTGCGCGTTTCTCTATTTGCATGTGTTGTGAGTATTTGCAGCGTTTCTCTATTTGCATGTGTTGTGAGTATTTGCAGCGTTTCTCTATTTGCATGTGTTGTGAGTATTTGCAGCGTTTCTCTATTTGCATGTTTTGTGAGTATTTGCAGCGTTTCTCTATTTGCATGTGTTGTGGACTTTTTGCAGCGCGTTTTTGTATTTGCCTGCGTTGTGGACTTTTTGCAGCGCGTTTTTGTATTTGCATGCGTTGTGGACTTTTTGCAGCGCGATTCTCTATTTGCATGTGTTGTGAGTGTTTGCAGCGCGTTTTTGTATTTGCATGTGTTGTGAACTTTGCAGCGCATGTGTTGTCAAACTGAAGAAGAAGTTTTCTTTATTTGCTGGTGTTTTTTCTATTTGCATGTGTTTTCTTCATTTGCAGCACGTTGAGCTCTCTCGGCCACCGTATATATTTCTCCTCCAAAACTAGTTGCAACAAAAAAGTATGTGAACCGCTTGCAGAATCTGTGAAAATGTGAATAATTTTAACTAAATAAAAGAGATCATACACAATGCATGTTCTTTTTTTATTTAGTACTGTCCTGAATATGATATTTTACATAAAAAATTTTTACATAAAGAACAAAAAAAACTTTGAAGAAATCTTCAAAACAAAAATTTATTTGAAGATCAAGGTAAACTAAATTGTACTTAATTTGTCTTCTGGGAAACATGCAATTATCTTCTGTTGCTTCCGAAGGGCAGTTCTAAATAAAATAAAAAAGTATATTTAAACAAAATAAAAAAAAATTTGACCTCTTCATCCCATTCAAAGGTTTTCACCCCCAGCTCTTAATGCATCGTGTTTCCTTCTGGAGCATCAGTGAATGTTTGAACCTCTTTTAGTAGTGTTTGAGTCCCTTAATTGTACTCAGCCTTCACTCCCCACTTGCATCAATGAGCCTTGGCCGTCCATGACCCTGTCGCCGGTTCACCACTGTTCCTTCCTTGGACCACTTTTGATAGATACTGACCACTGCAGACCAGGAACACCCCAGAAGAGCTGATGTTTTGGAGATGCTCTGACCCAGTCATATAGCCATCACAAATTGGCCCTTGACAAGATCTCTCAAATTCTTACTCTTGTCCATTTTTCCAACTTTGAGGACAAAATGTTTACTTGCTGCCTAATATATCCCACCTACTAACAGGTGCCGTGATGAAGAGATAATCAGTGTTCAATATATATATATATATATATATATATATATATATATATATATATATATATATATATATTTAACCTGTGGAACCTTGTGAAAAGTGTGTGTGAGATATATTTACACTTCAGAACCTGCTACTTTCAGTTAAACTGAAATTATCCATCAGCCTCTAGTGTAGAGAACGTAAATCTACAATTGAATTTCTGTTCAGAGGAACATTAACTGGTGGTAACTTTGTAAAATTATCTCATTGTTGCAATTTTATTTACAATAAAACAAACTGGAATGTATTTTAGAGCAGCTCTGCTTGCATATGGAAGGAGCGCAAGGAGGAGAAAAAATATCTCAGTGTGAGTTTGTGCCGGGACGACGGGTGTCTTCGCCCTTCCATTTTCTGCATTGGGCTCCGCTTGCCCTTTCAAATCAGTGAGCGGCTCACTCGCGCAGGAAATGAATTATTACCTCTCAGAGGGAGAGAGGAAAAGAAGAGAAAGCGAGGGGTGAGAGACTATCAACGTTAAAGCGTACTCAGTAAAGATCGCGCAGAGTCCATTGCCGGTCTGAGAAATGGGCCCTGGCTGGTGGAAAAGACTTTAAAATAGCCACTGACATTTACACTAGCTCCCCATGTCTGCTGTTTTAATAATGCCACTGTGAGAATGACAGAAAAACCTGCACACCTGTGATGAGTTTCTCACAATTCTCCACTGTTCATTACGATTTTTATGGAGGAAACTAAATGCATGAGAGATCAAGTTAAACCAAATAGTCTCACTTTCAAACGAATGGTCAGGTTTTATTATCGTATTTTTGATATTTTGATATATTTCCTTGATAAAAATGAACCAAGGAGAAAAAGCAAACAAGCTACATGTCTGAAAAAACACCTTAAGTGTAAGTATCTTTGCAACTACATGTCAACTAACTCTCATTAGAGTATTAGTAGACTATTACGACACTTGAAAAGTTACTTATAGTCAATATGTCTTTTGGAAGACCATAAAAATAAAGTGTTAGTCTGCTAATACTCTAATGA